>NC_064931.1:344585596-344917316 GCF_023897955.1 Schistocerca gregaria | reverse complement strand
ACACTAGATCGCGTGTTAGGATGCCTTCCAGGCATCGAAACACCACCTCCAGAAGTGTATGATGCAAGAGGGTGCTATTTTGAAAATTTTTTGATTATTTGTACAAATATATTCAATAACTGATTTTTTTATGAATTTAGTCACATTACTTATGGAATGCACCTTGTATGTGGCTACTATCTGCAAAATATGTTGTAAATAGAGTTAGTACTAAAGAAGTAATAAATTAAAATGTTGTGCTTCATGTGACAGTTTTGCTGGACGAACAGCAGAAATGTAGTAAGCGATAAAGATTTTCCTTTCGCCATTTTGTGGAGGTGGTCAGTGAGAAAAAGTTTCATAAAGGTTTGAAGTTGTGTGTAAAGTTTGTTGCAAGTCTCTAAGTGCTGTCATTCTCAAATATTGGGTGACTAAAGTATGGGTATTCGTGCGGCATGGGCTACACTATTTTTACACCACCACCACATCCTCACCCCTTGATAGGTCAGTGGCTCTTACCCCAACAGGGGCAATTAGGGGACAGTATGTGATACGCATACCAAGTTTGGTTGAAACTGATCCTGAGGCTTAGGAGGAAAGGTGGAACATATACACATACATACATACATACATTTTTATAATATGCATGGATGTCCACATACCTGATAGCAACAGATTTATGAACAAATACAATATGGTAGACTATTTAGCTTTAAGAACAACGAATTCCTTTATTGGAGAAAGAAGACGCAGAAGAATTGAAACAAATGGAAGTTTCTTATGACTGGACAGGAAAAATCACATTTCCTAAATTGGTCAAAAAACTTTCCACCATACTTCTGACTTCCGTAGTTTGTGTTCAGATACCTGATTCTGAATACTTGTTTGATCACAGTGAATTATTATCTGAAGCCACATGTGTAATGAAGGTGAAGGTAAACCTGCTCTCAGTACTGTTCTCTAGAGCACACTGTGTGTCCTGTTGTGAATGAGACTGTGGGGTTTGTTACTCTGTCAACATGCCTCTACAGGTAATTTCAAGTTTATATACTGCACACAACAGCGACTTCATACAAACATTAAACTGCTATCCCGAGGCGGACAACCTTTAAAGCTCTGTCTAATACTGGCCGAATGAGGACAAAAACACCAGCTGCAGACCATGTAACACAAATTATGGCTTCTGAGTGTCCTAAGGAGAATGAAACAAACTGTTACCTGTCTTTTAAATGGTAACTGAAAGAGATGTGTCAATCCAGATATCAAATAACCAGTCCATACAATCAGTTTGGTTTCTAGACATCCATTATAAACAGTAGTACAAACCCCAAGAAGTGTGTTACATGCTGAAGGTGGGCAAGGGAACAAGTGGAATGGAACTTGAATAAATGGTGCTGGTTAAGCGATCCCAGGATTTGTCCCATGCCAGATGATTGTCACAGAAGAAACGAAGTAGCCAGGTATCAATGCATATCTCATCTACATATCTACTCTACATGCCACCATACGGTGCATGACGGAAGGTTACTTCTGGTACTACTACTATTTCTCTGTGCCATTTGTGGTGCATGGGAATAACAACAGTCAGTAAACCTTTGTCATTTCTGATTTTCTCATTGTGGTCACTTCTTTGGTTGGTTGATTTGAGGAAGTGGATCAAACAGCAAGGTCATCACTCCCATCAGATTAGGAAAGGACGTGGAAGGAAGCCGGCTCTGCCCTTTCACAGGAACCATCGCAGCATTTTCCTGAAGTTAAGTAAGGAAATCACAGGAAACCTAAGTCAGGACAGCTGGACATGGATTTGAACTTTCGTCATCCTGAATGTGAGTCTAGCGTGCTAATCATTGTGCCACCTCACTTGGTGGTCACTTCACGAGACGTGTGAGAGGAAGCAGTAGGTTTACCAACTCCGTTCAGAATCCGCTTGGAATTTCAACAACAAACCTCTCTCTTATCCACAATGCCTCGCTTGCAGTGTGTGCTGATGGAGTTTTCTGAACATCTCTGTAACGTTATTGTGCCTACTAAACTGCCCATGACAAAACATACTTATCTCTTCCCCCCCCCCCCCCCTCTCTCTCTCTCTCTCTCTCTCTCTCTCTCTCTCTCTCTCTCTCTCTCTCTCTCTCTCTCTCTCTCTCTCCCACCCCTATTACTACAAACTGATTAGCAAATGCTCAGTTATCACCCGAACAAATGTTTTGTGAGGCACATCTATTATGAGTGATTTACATTTTCTTAAGATTCTTCCAACAAATTCTCAGTCTGCCATATGCCTGTTCTATTAGTTTTATGTGATCATTCCACCTTAGGTTGCTCTGGATGTCTGCTCCTAGGTATTTTATGGTTGCCACTGTTTCAAGTATTTATCACCAACAGTGTGATCAAACAGTAATGGGTATCTTTGCTTATATACATTCAATATGTTAAAACTTCTTCAAATTCAGAGATAACTGCCAATCTCTGCACCCACTATTGATCCTTTGCATGTCTTCCTGAATTTCTCTACTGTTCTGGCATTGCAATCTTCCTACTCACAAAGCATTACCTGCGAACAGCATCACAAAGCTTCTGATGTTATTAACTAGATCACTTATATACATATTGTGAACAGTAGTGGTTCTGTAACACTCCCTCGGAGTACAATCAAAATTACCTTTTACTTCTGTCAATTCCATCCCATCAAGAAAAATGTGTTGGTTTTGTTTGCTAGGGAAAGCTGAATCCAGTCATAAATTGGGCCTGGGTCTCAATAAACTCCTATTAAGTTCACTAAATGACAATGTGGAACTGTATCAAATGCTTTCCAGAAACTGACAGACACAAAACCAACTGAGTGCCATTATCTAAGGTACTCTGAATCTGATATCCAAACACAAAAAATGGTTCAAATGGCTCTGAGCACTATGGGACTTAACATCTGAGGTCATCAGTCCCCTAGAACTTAGAAATACTTAAACCTAACTAGCCTAAGGACATCACACACATCCATGCCCGAGGCAGGATTCGGACCTGTGACCGTTGCGATCATGCAGTTCCAGACTGAAGCGCCTAGAACCACTCAGCCACTGCGGCCGGCTCCAAACACATCAAGCTAATTTTGCAAGATCTCTGTTAGCGGAATCCACATATATTTTTATGAGATCTTTGTCCTCCAAAAACACCATAACATGTGAGCAAAAAACATGTTCCATAATTCTACAACAGACTGACATGAGCGATATGGCCTATAATTATCTGAATCTGTTCAAGGACCATTCTTGAAAATGGGAACCACTAATGTTTTTTTTCCCCATTGGTTGGTATTCTTTATTCTCCCAGCAATCTATGAGACACTGCTCCTGGAAGGTGAGCAAATTCTTTCATGTGAAATCTATAAAATGTCACAGATATCTCATCTGATACAGAGGCCTTTCATGTGATCACTGATTTTAGTTGATCCTGTATTCTGCAATCACTTACCTCAATATCTGGCATTTTGGCATTCATACAAGGATTTTGTCCAACAGTCTCCTCCCCCCCCCCCCCCTCTCTCTCTCTCTCTCTCTCTCTCTCTCTCTCTCTCTCTCTCATCTTCCTTACTGTCGCCAGTATAGTCACCGAGTGACTGAATAAAAGATTTTGATCTAATTACTAATTGTATCTAATACCAAAACTTCTTAAGATTCATGAAGATAGCTAAGTGTTTTGTGCACTGCTTTTGAATTTATCCCATTTGTGCTCCACATCTTCATTCTCAGAATATTTGCTCTTATCTGCTCAGATACTCAGCAATTTGTTTCCTGTCATGCTTGTTAAGCAAGAGGTATGCAGTCCCACAGGTCCAGCAGAGAGGTGGGTCAGTCACGTTTCGGACTCGTTGGTACAAACGAACAGGCATAGGATGCCTCTTATCATTATGAAGGATAATTTGAGGACTGTGTAGTAACAGCATACAATTAACATTTCGGTGAAGGGTTACGCTTCCATGATGATAATGCATGTGCACACCACAGCCACCAGCCACCTAGTGACCATCTTGCTCCAGGAACAGGCATCAACAGAATGCAATGGCCAGTTGTGTCTTCTGACATGAACCCAACTGGGCATTCTGCAATCAGTTTAACTTTTAGTATGTCACTGCAAGCCACCATCCCACAAAACTAGACGAACTCAGAGGTGTCGCCGTTGATCTGCAAAATCTCTACCATTTGTGGACACCATTCTGAGGTGGATCTTACAAGGCATAGGGTGGAGCAACACAGTACTAAATGTTACCTGCAAGCAGCATTTGATTTCACAGGCATACATTTCTGAACAGACTGCCTTCATTTTGGTCAACTTTTCATTTATATTTCTGTGTTTTTTACTTTCGGAGGTATTAATCTTTCATTCCAACTCCCCTTGACTCTGCACCCATATACATTTAAAGGTATGTAGGTGGTGTCAAAGCTTATTTTGTAGTACTTTTACTTTCTCACTTTTCACCACACAAAGGACACTATTTTTCAAAAGCACTAAAATGCTGGGGTTAGGCATATCCAAGGAACAATTAGGGACTAAACCCCTGACTTTTGTATTTGTAGTCCCACATGGAACTAAGAAATTACAAAAAAGGTACAATGTCTGTGAGAGAATAAATAACGGAAAGCAATTTACTTGGACCCCCTCAGAAATTATGCACTTCCCTCTACCCCCACCACATCAGAAAATCTCAGTACATTAGGAAAGTGTTATGTTGTAGGCTTCTCCCTTAGCACAGTCAACAGATTTTTTTTCACGCCAGATATGGATATATAGCCCAGTTCTGTAATTACTGTCCAATCAGTAATTGAAATGAAACTCAATTAATTTCACTGAACTGCCAAGTCGCCAAATAGAGAGGCATATAAAACATTGCAACTGTGACATGAACAGTCCTGGAATAATACGCAAATACAACAAATTTGAATACTACACGTGATGTCTCTCAGCTACAAAATGATAAGAACACATACACATGTGATATTCATTAACATAGTGATAGTAGTTAGCTCGGACTAGCATTAATGATACGCGTGTTTGAGAAACTTCAGATAAAAAACTGCTACGTAACACTACTTCCTCACGCCTAAAGAGATTAGTTAGTTATATACTTTCAATGTCAACAACATCTTTTATGACAACACAATAGCATTTATTAACATGTTTAAAACACGAAACAGATACAACTGAAAATAAATGAAACTCCAAAATGACAGTCGAGGCGCACAGGCATTCACGTATAACCTCGAAAATGTTTTATCTTGCGGTGAGAACCAGTGTACCCACCCACTACTCCGTAGTTCTGCGCGCGTACCCACCCACTACTCCGCAGTTCTGCGCGCGAATGTCGTGCCGCCAATCACGTTCCAGGAAACGCCGCGGCGCGGCGCTTTCTCGGCACGCATTTTATAACAATACAACTGCGCTCTTTTCACTTCGCGCTGATTTACTCTCTGACAGTTAAATACAGAACTCTCGTCCTGTAATAAGACTACTAGTTACCCTGGCATTTCGCGCTCTACGTCAAGTTCAACTACTGTAAAAATTGATTGTGTATCAGTAAGCATATATTCTGATGTAAGACTGATGAAACGAGTTTCCATTCATTTTTACCGTTCCACCGACACCTGGAAAATGTTACCGATTTTCTGCGAAAGCATCAAGCGGTCATCTACATGTTAAACAACGAATTAAAAACAAAAGTACTTACAATTACAACAGGAAATGTTTGGCATGGTACCAATTTAAAGGCGAAGAAATATGAATACTAACACAGATTTGCTAACGCGCGAGCAAACAACAATCAGACGCGTAAAGACGCCGTACGAAAGAAAAATCCGCTACTTAACACGACACGCAAACAAAAGAAGGGCGGATACAATTTCAGCGTTCAATTCAAAGTACACCGATGTTCGAATTTGTTCCAAGAATGAGTTTTGAAGATTTCTGAAAGTATTAGTCTCTTCCTATTTGTTTGTAATTGTTCGAAATAGTAACCAGCTGCTTAAATAAATAACGATATTCAACTTAGTAATTTTAACACAACCTACTGTAGGTGACACTCCTACGAAGTTATATCTTTACATATATCGTCATTGGAAAGGGAAGACAGTAGGTACGGGCCTGCCACCAACCTTTCGGCTACTGCAGATTAGTCAGCAACAATCCCCAATTATCTACAGTTTATGCAAAGTAGAAGTTCCGCCGCTGATCGATTAATTGTTATGTCGTCATACAACATAAACCGAACGGGAGGCATTTCTTTACTTTTACGTAGCATTTTTCTAAATACTCGCCAAGATGGAAGAAACTAACAAGTGTTCTTAAAATTGCCATTTACGTTCTTTCCGTCATATCCACTGTTAGTTTTGGGAATTGAAATCCTTAGTTCGAGGCGGACTGCTTGGGCAGCTAACAGAACAAATAAAACTTATCATTTATATTTACTTCTATAAGTCACACATTTCTGTATGATGTTTTCCTATCATTAACACGCAAATTTTACCCTCTAAGATGTTTAAGAGTAATGTATGGCGTGGTGTTCTGTACGATATGCGCTCATTTATCTTTGCATGTCCTCAAAGACAAAGTTAATTCAGCTGTTCTGTAATGTTTATCTTCGTGCTTTACTTTAAAAGAAAACGGGCAGTTCCGCACAGTACTGTGGAGGAATTGGTTAGAATATCATAGTGTCCGTGCTCGAAATCTTGTTTGTTTTCAAGCCTGACCTGAAGCGTAGCGAGGACCAGGTTCGGTTGTAAGGTGGTAATTTTGTTGAGAGCTGGAAAAGGCAACCAATAAAACTTGTGGTAACAAATTAAACTTCAACGCGTCCCCAAGTCTACATTTATTTCATATTCAATGCACTTTTCGTGATGATTTAGTGTGTGTGTGTGTGTGTGTGTGTGTGTGTGTGTGTGTGAGAGAGAGAGAGAGAGAGAGAGAGAGAGAGAGAGAGAGAGAGAGAGAGACGGACGGCAAGATAAACACACAAAAGCTGTATTACATAAAAGACAAATTTTCTGCAAGTATGACGTACATCTATAGTACACTAACTACGAAAATGCGAGCGCGCGCGCGTGTGTGTGTTGTGTGTGCGTGTGGGTGGGTGGGTGGGCGGGCGGGTTGGGGGCGGCGGCAGGCGGCGGGGGCTGCGGCGTCGAATTTGTGGCTAATGCAACAAGAAGAATCCGGTGCTGCATCCGTTCCATTTCATTTCGTTCGGTAAAGAAATAGTCACTTGCAGTGGCATGTGAACACAGTATTGATTTTACTTCAGGGGTTACTGTTAATGTAACATGGTCCAGGCCAGGCTATTGTTCTGTAACTATTGAGATATTCCTTAGCTGTTTTTAACAAGAAAGATCAGTTTTCATGTTTCCTATGGCAGCGAGGGAAATTTGCTTCTGAAACAGTTTGCCAAGGTAATTATGTTAAGTGAAGGCAGAGGGGAAAGGGGGGGGGGGGCGGCAAGGGGACAGGCTGTAGAACAGTAAGTTTATCACATATTCTAAAGCTGCAGAGAGGGGCACACTTCATTTAGAAAACAATGGCCACAAAGAGTATGTTCGTTCATGACAATAGCTGTTATTTGGTTGTGTTTTGTTGCAACACATGCTGTGAGTGTGCCTTCCAGCATTAGAACTGTAAGATGTAAAAATTCTCACGATTTGCTCCATTCCTCATTTCAACTTACACTATGCACTTATGAAATTTATTTCTTTGTTTATTCCTTGGCTATATTTCTCCTCTTCTTACAGAGCACTTTGTGCCACTGCCAGCGTCTCTCTTTTTCCATTTCCTACACATTCCCTCTGTACTTGTGCCTTGACAAGCTGGTGTGTTACATGGCACACAAATTATTGTTACTGTGCATTGTCCACCTTGTTACAGGCACATAACTCTAACAATAGGAAAAATTCATAAATTGAATATCTGAAAGAATCTGAATTTTAACAAAATATTTTTCATCAGCCTGTTATATGCATTGCAGCAACAGTAGTCTATGCAGACATTTTATAAACAAATATTCAAAACAGGTCCCAATTTACTTACTGTTAGTACAAGTGACAGATGTGTGTATAACAACAAAGTAATGTTTTACTGACGTGGAAAATTTTCCATTTAATGGACTTACAGAGTTTGAACAGTATTTAGTATCAATTCATTTCTATTTTGAAAATCACAGTAATGTGAAAAAAATAAGATACCTAAAGCACAGATTAAATTATTATTTTTTAGTAAGACCACCCACGCACATGCACACACTGCTAGGTAAAGAAAATGTGACTTGTTGAGTGTAAGGAAAATGACTCTGTGGGGCGCAATGGCCTAATGATTATCCATCAGATATACTTACAAGGAAAAACACTGACTGCAAGAAAGTATTGCACAATGAAATAAGAGTTTCTAACTGCACCTTTTCCAGTGATATGCAGGATGTTTGGAGTTTCCTGTTATTTCCATTCTATGACAGTTTCAGTTCAGGCATGTAATGTGTCCACGTCTGCTGAGGGAAAGTATCAGAGTTTGGTGTCAACGTATGCAATAGGGTAGATAGGATGACATACTTGATCAGACAGTCACCTGAAGTCCCTTCACCTATGTCTTTCTGAGTGACTCCTGTAGAGACAGAGGAAGGGCTGCTGGCATGAGTTCTGGCCACTGCACTTGGAACTGAGGTAACACTAGATGGGATGGAGAGAGTGTACCAGAATATGCTTTTTAGGTACAAAGTCTGTAACAACATTGGCTGTCGCCACTGTAGTAATGCACACAGCACTGTTCCGTACATACAGTATGCTATGAATACTGTTTACTCGTAAGCAATGGACAGGAGGATAACTATGTAGAACAAAAATGTTCCATAGGTTACACAGCTCTTTACATATCCTCATAAAATTCACTGCTTCCAGTTCTTCAGGGAATCTAGTAAGGCACTGATCGCCTACATAAAGAAAGCAATTGTTATTCTGTAATGCCCAACAGGTATGCGACACACCTAATGTACAAGTAACACGGGTATGGCCTCAACTGACTAAATCTATTGGAAATACTACAGTAATCTACACTTACCTATCATAGTCTATGACAGCCACAGAAGTTTTACAATTCTAGGTGACACTCAATACCAGATATATACGTGAAACTTCCATACTTCATATATGACAGCCAACACTTCCTTCTCAATTTGCGAATAATTACTCTAAACTGCATTTAACATATAAGATGCAAATGCAATAGACTGTTCTGTGCTGTCAGAATATTTGTGGGAGAGTATGGCATCAATGGCACAATCCAATACACAAGTGGCAAGCATTAACAACTGTCGGGATGGAAACTGTTAAACAAGGAGGCTGACTGTGGCACTTTTTAAGTTACACGAGAACTTTCTGGCATGCCTTTGCACACAACTGAGCAGATGGGAAATGTGAGCTGCTATCGGAGTAAACTTGACAAAAAAGTTTACTTTGCTCAGGACCAACTGTAGTTCTGAGAGGCCCTTAGGAGCTGCTAACTTAGTGATTGCATCCACACAATCTTGTGTGGGTGTGAACCAATCTTTACTTAATATACACTACTGGCCATTAAAATTGCTACACCAAGAACAAATGCAGATGATAAATGGGTATTCATTGGACAAATATATTGTATTAGAACTGACATGTGATTACATTTTCACACAATTTTTGTGCATAGATCCTGAGAAATCAGTACCCTGAACAACCACCTCTGGCCGTAATAACGGCCTCGATACGCCTGGGCATTGAGTCAAACAGAGCTTGGATGGCGTGTACAGGTACAGCTTCAACACGGTACCACAGTTCATCAAGAGTAGTGACTGGCGTATTGTGACAAGCCAGTTGCTCACCCACCATTGACCAGAAGTTTTCAATTGGTGAGAGATCTGGAGAATGTGCTGGCCAGGGAAGCAGCTGAGCATTTTCTAAATCTAGTAAGTCCTGTACAGGAGCTGCAACATGTGGCCGTGCATTATCCTGCTGAAATGTACGGTTTCAAAGGGATCGAATGAAGGGTAGAGCCACGGGTCGTAACACATCTGAAATGTAACATCCACTGTTCAAAGTGCTGTCAATGCGAACAACAGGTGACCGAGACGTATAACCAATTGCACCCCATACAATCACGGCGGGTGATATGCCAGAATGGCGATGACGAATACACGCTTCCAATGTGCGTTCACCGCGATGTCGCCAAACACGGATGCGACCACCATGATGCTGTAAACAGAACCTGGATTCACCCGAAAAAATGACGTTTTGCCAGTCGTGCACCCAGGTTCATCGTTGAATACACCATCGCTGGCGCTCCTGTCTGTGATGCAGCATCGAGGGTAACCACAGCCGTGCTTTCCGAGCTGATAGTCCACGTTGCTACAAACGTCATCGAACTGTTCGAGCAGATGGCTGTTTTCTTGCAAACGTCCCCATCTGTTGACTCAGGGATAGAGGTGTGGCTGCATGATCCGTTACAGCCGTGTGGATAAGATGCCTGTCATCTCGACTGCTAGTGATACAAGACTGTTGGGATCCAGCACGGCCTTCCGCATTACCCTCCAGAACCCACCGATTCCATATACTGCTAACAGTCATTGGATCTCGACCAACACGAGCAGTAATGTCATGATACAATGTACCGCAATCGCGACAGGCTACAATCGCACCTTTATCAAAGTTGGAAACGAGATGGTACGCATTTCTCCTCCTTATACGAGGCATCACAACAATGTTTCACCAGGCAATGCCAGTCAACTGCTGTTTGTGTATGAGAAATCGGTTGGAAGCTTTCCTCATGTCAGCACGTTGTAGGTGTCGCCACCAGTGCCAACCTTGTGTGAACGCTCTGAAAAGCAAATCATTTGCATATCACAGCATCTTCTTCCTGTCGGTTAAATTTCACATCTGTAGCACATCACCTTCGTGGTGTAGCAATTTTAATGGCAAGTAGTGTATCTCCCAAGTACTTGACACTCAAAGAAACTATATTTATCAATGTGACAACACAGACAATGGGTTTGGAGCCACTCCAACAACAACTGGAGGTTGTGTAGGTGCTGCTCCCGCATGGGAATCATCTAATTAATGTAAAAAGTTGGGGACACATGGGATGGGTTGCTCGAGGTATATCTGAAAAATTCCAGGAGCCCCTCCAGTCCCAAAGACAAACTATTACAGCACTGTTTCATCTGATCACCTACAGACAACTGAAAGTAGGCATCAGCGAGCTCAATCTTCAAAAAATTATGGCCACCAGCCAATTTAACCAATTATTCCTCCAGCCAGGGAAGTGGATACAAATCAAGATTTGTTTGAGCATTAACTGTACACTTAAAATCACCACAAATGTAAGTGGTCCTTTAGGTTTCTTAACTACAATCTATGTAGCTGAATTCAATCTATTGTAAAATAGTGTGGAATATGTTTTATATTCATTTATTAGGAATAATGATTCCCTCTGAAGGAATAAACATAGATTCTGAAAACAGTACTTCTGTTGTTGCCATAATTCTCAGTTTCAAATGAGCTTCACACAGTTGCCTCAGACTAAAAGTGAGGTTAAAGGGTATCAAATCAGCTTTGTGACAGGACTGAATATTCCCCAAAATATAGAACTCTGCTTGTTATTAATGAGAGAAATGGTCTTATGTTAAAGTAGATTTGAGTACATTCAGGACATTGCTCAATGTCTCACCAGGTCAGATTAACAGAGGAGGAGGGGGGGAGGGGGGGAGAAGAGTGTGAAACGCCATAGACGAGCAGTGTGTTTTGTCATGGAACAGGGAAGTGATGGTTAAACATACAGTTGATAAAGAGTCATTAGAGACAAAGCACTAGTTCTAAGGTTACACCCTGGCAACCTGGGCTCACACAGAGTACGATTTACCAGAAAATAGACACTTCCAACACCAAGCCTTGTTTCTGGCCAGGTCTGACTTTGTTCTCCTCAACTGACTGGTACTTATTTGAAGATATTACTTTCTTCAACACTGCTGCCTCACTGTGGATAACGTAAGGCTTGTCCATTCTTTTTTCATTCCTCATTGTTCTATAATTTTATATACAAATGACCCATTACATTTGTTTTTAAAAGAAATTGGTCTGAAGACTGTTGTATAACCAGTTTCCAAAACCAAATAAATTGCAATTTGGACAGTAATCAGACGCTGCTGTTGCCTGGGCCCTATGATAAAAATATTGACTTTCTCACATAGAGGGCGTTTCAAAAAGATTCATCTGACTTGACAAAATTATGTGTTATACCTTGGCACCAGTTGTATGTTACCTGTCCATGTGGTTACCAGGGATTTCCATTTAAGTTTATGAAGCACCTCCGTAATATCTGCACGATTATCAAAGATACTGATTACAAATCCAGCAGCCCGCCTTTGAATTAATTCAATATCTTCCATTAATCTGACCTAGTGGTGATAAGAAATGCTAGAGCAGTACTCAAGAAAGTGTTGCACGTGTTTTCTATACAATGCCTCCTTTACAGATAAACCACACTTTTTTAAAGTTCTACCAATAAATCAAAGTAGACCATTCGCTTTCCCTACTACTGTCCTTGTGTGCTCGTTCCACTTCATATCGCTTTGCAAGGTTACACTTACATATTTAGTTGACATGACTGTTAACAATTAACGAAAACGTCAGCTGCACTGTTACACATTCACTGTGCTACTGCAGCTGCTACAATTAGGATTAATCATTAACGTTACTGTCAGCTGTGGTGCGAAATGTTGTCAAGATAATATACGATGTGGATGTGGCTGTCTCAAGCAGCTCAATACTAATACTTTATCTGAACATTATTGGAGTATTTTTCCTCCTCATTTGCATTACATTACATTTTCTACATTTCAAGCAAGCTACCATTCATCACATCAACTCGAAGTTTTGTCCAAGTCATCTCGTATCATCCTACAGCTACTCAACAATGACACTTTCCTGTACACCACGATGTCATCAGCGAACAACCACAGACATCTGCTCACCCTCTCCAGCAAATAATTTATGTATGTAGATAACAAAAGCAGTCCCTATCACACTCCCCTGGGGCAGTCCTGATGACACCCTTGTGCCTGACAAACACTCTCCATTGAGGGCAGTGTACTGGGTTCTACTATTTAAAAAGTCTTCGAGTCACTTACATATCTGGAAACCTCTTTCCTATGTTCACACCTTGTTAACAGTCTGCAATGGGACACAGTGTCAAACATTTTCCAGAAATCTAGTAATGGGAATCTGCCTGTTGCCCTTAACCCATGGTTCACAGGATGTCGTAAGAAAGTGCCTGTTGAGTTTCACGTGCACGATTCTTTCTAAACTCAGACTCCTTTGTGGACATTAGCTTGTCCATATCAAAGAAATTTATTGTATTCAAACTGAGAATATGTTCGAGAATTCTGCAGCAAACCAATGTTAACGATATTTGTCTGCAATTTTGTGGATCTGTTCTTTTACCCATCTCATACACTGGAGTCACCTGCACTTTTTCCATTCACTTTGCACTGGGTGATAGTCTTGCGATATGTGCAAACTACGTAAGAGGCCAGTGCCATAGAGCACTCTCTGTAAAACCACACTGGGATTCCATCTACATGTTGTGAAATTTATTTTCAACTCTTTCAGTTGCTTCTATATGCCAGGGATGCTTACTGTTATGTCATCCATATAGACGTCTGTGTGGCAGTCAAATGATGGTATGTTTGTGCGAACCTCCAGCATGAAAGATTTCTCAAAACTGAAATTTAAAACTTCAGCTTTCCTTTTGCTGCTTCTACTGCCACATCAGACTGGTCAGTGAGTGACTGGACAGAGGTCTTCAAGTACTCAGTGATTTTACATAGGGACACAATTTTCTTGGGTTCTCAACAAGATATTTCGCTAAGGTAGAAATTCTAAACCTAGCTTTCAAAAACTCGTTTGCGGTAGAGGACTGCAGCACCATTCCCCCTTTCCATTATCGAACATAAGCAAGGATGGTTGACATAGTGTTTAGTGTATCTGGGATTGTAAAATAGTTAAGATCCTTAGACGCCAGAAGGCATCTCGCCCAGACGGTATCCCCGTAAGATTATGTTGACTATGCTACAAATATAGTACCATTCTTATCCACCACCAATCAGAGATCACTGGAATAGTGGAAAGTTTCATGGGAATGGAAGAAGGCCCAGGTCATAGCAATCTATTAAAAGGGTAGAAAATCGGATGCACAAAATTACTGGCCAATTTCACTGACACTGATTTGTTGTATAATCTTGGAGCACATTTTACATTCAGACATAATGACCTTTCTAGACTCTGAGAAGCTCGTCTGCAGAAACCAGCATAATTTTAGGAAACAACAGTCATGCGAGACACAGCTGGTCCTCTTTGTGAATGATATGAAACAGGCTGTAGATACCGGCTCCCAGGTGGATGCCATATTTCTCGACTTTCGAAAGGCGTTTGACTCAGTTACACAATGCCGCTTGCTCCTGAAAGTGCGCGCTTATGGGCTATCTGATGACATATGTGGTTGGATAGAAAGTATTCTAACAGACAGAGAGCAGTATGTCATCCTGAATGGGGTGACTTCAACAGAAACAAGCATAAATTCGAGTGTGCCCCAGGGTAGCGTAATGAGTCCACTGCTTTTTATGGTTTACGTAAAAGATCTGGTTGATGGTGATGACAGCGGCATTAGACTGTTTGCCGATGATGCTGTAGTACCACATGAAAGTAGTGAACAAATTAATGAGGATTTGCAGAAAATAAATGCATGGTGTAATGACTGGCAGTTATCTCTCAATATTAGTAAGTGTAGCCTAATGCGTGTAACAAGGCAAAAATCCCCATTAATATACGAGTACAAAATAAATGCCCAGTCTTAGGAAGCAGTAACATCTGCCAAGTATCTGGGTGTGACTATTCGAAATGATCTCAAATGAAATGATTCGATTACACAAGTAACAGGTAAGGCAAACTCTAGATTGCGGTTTACTGGTAGAATACTGAAGTGATGCAGTCCTTCAACAAAGGAAATAGCTTACAATACGTTAATTTGTCCAGTTTGTACTGTTCGCCTGTATGGGACCGTTACCGGTTGGGTCTAATTCAAGAGACTGAAAAGGTCCAAAGAAGAGCGGCAAGATTTGTGACTGGTACCTTTAGCCATCACGAGAGCATTACAAATCTCAAAGAAAGTTTGAAGTGGGATACACTTGCAGATAGACAAAGCGCTAAATGGACGGGGCTGCTCACTAAATTTCAAAATCCAATCTTCACCAACGCACAATGATCACTATTCAAAGATAAGGGAAATTAGAGCTCATACTGAGGCATTCAGACAGTTGTTTTTCCCTCCTGCGATCCGCGAGTGGAACAGAGGAGGGGAAATATGAATTCGATGCGAATTGTGCCCTCTGCCACACACCACTTGGTGGCTAGCAGAGTATATATGTAGATGTAAGGTATGGCGGTGGTAATAGTTGCACACGGCAAACGTCAATATTTTTACAGGCACAAATTTCTGCTAATAATTGGTTGGAGCTATGTCTAAGGCATGTCCACCTTGCTCCATCTTGTCCCAGAAGTGGTCAACAGAACGGAGATCATTAGAATCACAGGGCCATGCGAACATCTTTACACCTGTGTAAGAAACACGTGTAAATGGTCACTAATGTATGGATTTTAATTACACGTCATTTTTTCCTGAACTTGGGGGTGAAAAACTGCATCAACAGTCACAATCTTTGAGTATGTGCTACTATTGTCGAGAAACTAGAAGCATTCAGAGGTGGTTGCAGCTTCACACAATACATTCCGAACAAACCAGCTAAATATGGCATCAAAATGTTTGCTCTGTGAATTGCTAAATCATTCTAAACTGGTTTGTTGGAAGTGTACTGTGGCAAACAGCCGGAAGGACCATTTTGTGTTTATAATAAGTCACTTGATAATGTGTGTAGACTAACAGCACCGATAAAATGCACTAATAGAAATGTCACAAAATGGATAACTGCCCCCCCCCCCCTTTTCTCTCTATCCCTCTAAAAAAAAAAAAAAAAAAAAAAAAAATCACTTGAGTAGGAACCCTAAGAAAGGGTAAAAAAGAAATTCCACCAGAGTTTTTGTCCAATAAGAACAGAGAAACTAATTCGGCAGTTTCTGGATTCGAGAAAGACATTACGTGGTATGTACTGCATGTACCTAAATGCAACAAATCTCTTGTACCTATTTCCAAAATGAACAATGAAGGAACAGTAGATGAGGCCATTAAGAAACTTCACATTATGCTAGATAATAATCAAATGAAGGGTGGGAGTTGACACTGTTGACCAAAAGTGCATTAAGTACTCGTTAACATGAATGACAAGAAGATGGACAATAGCTATGTGGTATGCACTGCTGAACATGGATGGTATCAATGCGCTGTAGTTTCCAGCAAATGAATAGAGAGAGAAACGTCGATGTTGAGTTTTTCCTAATGAGTCTTCTTTTACATTTTTTTATCAACTGATAGAACCAAATCTTATTGAAAGTTCTACAATAACAAGTTTACTAGCTGATATTAGCATATATCCATGTCGTCATGAAGTTGAAGAGGAGCGTATACAAGAGCAACTAATGAAGAAAATGATGGATGTGGAAGGGGGAAGAATGGTGCCACAACAATAAGAGGCAGCTCTTGTAACGATTTTGTTTGCAAAAATCATTCTCAACAACATTTCTCTGTGAAAAATGCAATGCATATTCACCCGAACCTGAAGACAATTTGCCAGTAAATTATTCCTTTTTAAGGATTGAAAATCCTCCAAGTGAAGATCATAAATATATTTTTATTTTTATTTCTAGTTTCAGCTACAACATAAAATTGCACATAAGAATCCAGCAACAAATGACAGCTTATAGGAGATGATGAAGCTTGCACAGGATAGAGTAGCATGGAGAGCTGCATCAAACCAGTCTCAGGACTGAAGACCACAGCAACAACAACAAGAATCAAAGTTACAGATCCCAAATATAGACTGCACCTAAAATTATAGCAAAGTTCAAATGTATATAAGAAGAAGTAATTACAAGATGCATACCACAAAAACATTCTTGATCAGTGTAATTGCCATACTGGCTCAATAAATCGTTAAAATCATTTTTAAAATGACAACATTCACACAGAACATACAGGTAAATACCCTTAATACCCTTACAATGTTCACAGCCAGTCAGATAGAATGAAGGTCATAAAATTATGTTATGATATGGAAGAGGTGGTGAAAATGAGAGACCATATTTACATAAGCCAAAACTATCCTATATATGGTATTGCCTTACCTAAGACGTTAAGCTGTTAATAAATTTTAACTGATACAGTTTAATTGGTATTTGCATTACCTCATGGCAGAGATCACCTTTAGTACATTATTACTTAGTATAATGACAATATCATGAAAAGGATAGAAACCTACTCACCACATAGAGATGATGACCCACACGCAAGCACAATAAAAAGACCTCTTTCTGAAGTAGACAAGATACACATACATTCACATAAGCACAGCTCACACACACCTGACTGCTGCCTCAGGCCGTCGAGGTTTGGCTTCTGTGGCCGATACAGTGGTAGCGCACGCACACATGCGTGTGTTTATTTTGTGCTTACATGAATGTGTGTATGTTGTCTACTTCAAAAGAAGGCCTTTTGGCTGAATGCTCATGACTTTAACAGTCTTCTTCTTGTGCCTGTCTGTGACTCAACATCTATTCTATATAGTGAGTAGCAATCTATCCCTTTCATAATACTGTCATTATTCCCTGCTGCATTTGATGACCATTACAACGAGCAAGAAGTATTACATTTGACCAACACATTATGCAAACATGTGGCCAGTAGTACAATGAAGATGGAACTGACAACCAACAAGTTCGATAAGCTGCTTGAGGCGATGATCACTAGATGGTGTCAGCAGTCAACTACACAACTTGCATAAAGTCTCGATATTCTAAAAAAATTAAAAGAAATACACATCACTATAGTTCACCCTATAACGGAATGAATACGGCTGCAACTGATAATAACATGACATTGTGATATGAGCCTACTAAAGTTATGTAAACCAAGCAATCCAATTTTATGCATTATTCTACCAAATCTGCAATTTACAAAGGTTTAACAGTCTTAGCCACAGTCTCAAGATTTTTAAAAACAACAAAGTACTTGTCTTCATAACAAATTAAAGTATAAGGAACCTCATCAACATACAACATTAAAGACCGTAACTGGGTTTGAAATAACAGTTGATAATTTTTCGTCATAATGACCATAACAACAGGTTACTCAATTATTGAAAAGGAAATGATACAAAATTTGTGATAATGCAAATGATATACCAGAAATATATTATGAAAATTATAAAAACTGCAAACAACTCTGTAGCTAGATGCCTAGGAAGTGCATACATGATAGTTGCAAAACCTCGATCATTGGAGTTTATCTTACTCTTCCCTGTGGAACTGACCACACAAGTTTACACAGCATGTATTTCGAATGTTGTATTTCTTGATCACTGTAATGGTCATCAACAGCTATATTATTCTCATATACCACATAATGTACTCATTATAATCTCTGCTATGAAATAATACAAATTCAGATTATTTTTTTTTTCACTGAAGCGGGCAGTTTTGACTTGCGTAAATATATTCTTTCTTATCTTAATGAATATTTTTCAGTTTATGGCTTTTGTTCTTCTTGTTATGAAAAGTGCAAAGTTATTTTACCTACACATTCTGTAAGGATGTTGTCATTTCAAAAAAGATTTTAATATCGCACTTAATTGTTATGGCAATTACACTTATCGAGAATGTTTATACAGCATGTATCTTGCAATTACAATTTCTTACATACTTTTAAAGTTTGCTATAATTTTATATGCAGTTTGTATTTTGGACCTGTAATTTTGATTCCTATAAGCTGTTGTACATTGCTGTATTATTATGTGCAATTTTTTATCTTTGCTCTGAAGCTCTGTAGCTGAAACTAGTAATCAAAATACAGTATGGCCTTCGTAAAAAAAAAAAAAAAAGAAAAAACACCACACACACACACACACACACACACACACACACACACACACACACACAAGATTTCACGTTAAAAAATAAATTTGGGTTGAGAACCACAGATTTTAATATGAATACATGTACAGTAGGACTGTTATACACAATATATTACTGTATAAATCACTTTAGATTACTATAGACTTACATCACTACAAAGTGGCTGTGAAAGTACAAGTACTCACAAATTACACTATTTTCTTGGAAAAAGCGTGGTTTGCTGACTTCACGGGAACATAAGTACCTTGTAATTTCACAGACAATTTTAACTAATAGTGTCTGTAAACCCAGCAGGGACACCAGATGTTGAAGCAGATCATTCTAAACTGTCCGAGGCTGTAAACATCTCCTGACAGGTAGTTGAAATGGTATCTGTATTCTCCTCCTCCTCGCTTACTTCTGATGACCATTCTTGGACCTCAGTTCCAGCTTTTGGCACATCAGATTCCGCAGAAGCACATATGGTAACACTGTCGTCTGCATTAACTCTTCAACACTAATCCCAAAGTTTGCAATGTCTTGCAGAATTGTCAATTCATCAGGTGAAGTGGCAGTGTCTAACTCGTGGACATCTTCAGTGTTCTATGTTTTCAGACTCTGTTAAAGCTCTACTGTATGTAATGTAATGACACAAACTTCCAGGCTGCTGCGATGGCTTTTATTGCTTCAAGCAGATTCCAGTTTGGTGTTGTTGTATTGTTTTCAGCACTACGAATTGCAGCTGTTACAAGTCAGTAGCGATAAGCTCTCTTCACAAGATAAATGCTGCCTCGGTCCATGGGCTGAAAGTGGCTTGTCACATTTGATGGAAAAAAATGAACCTTTATGTTGGTTAGGTTTCGATCCTGTACTTTATGGGCAGTACATATGTCCAATGTACGAAGAACACATCTGTTTTGAGCAACCATTTGACTGTTGAAGCAAAGAAGCCACTTGCAAAATGATGTGCCATCGATCCAAGCTTTATGGTGAGAGCAGATGCAAGGTAAAGTGTCCATATTTATGTTTTTAAAACTATGTGGTTTCTCGGACTTATCCAAGAACGAAACTGCTCGCTGCCATCTGCAATACATACAACTAAAACAACTACAGGTTGTTTGCTGTGTGTTCCTTCATGTCATTTATCACCTTTTATCCCCAAGGTGCAATTTGGAAAAAGTTTGCAGTAAATTCCTGTTCCGTCTTTATTGAATACATAACACGAGGCATACATTTCTAGGTCGAATTCACGCAATCTGCTGTTCGCACTTTGATCATATGTCCAGATGAAATTGAATCTGTCTTTCACAACCAATGCAGCCAACCAGCAGAGCAACTGAAGTCTTTGATGCCTATGTTTCTGGCAATCACATTTGCTTTGGACTGAATCATAGAGCCATTACAGGTATGTTAGATGAATGTATACAACTGAACCATTCTAGCAGTAAAGTCTCGATGTCTTCATACATAGCACTATGAAGTCATTTAGATTTGTTTCCAACCTGATGCAGGAGCATACATGAATTTTTTCTCGATTCTTAATCATCATACATAAAGTAAATTTTGGCATTCCAAACTACTCTGCAGTTGCTGTTTTCTATGTACATGGTCCACTTCATCTATAATCTTAAGCTTTACCTGTACATTTAGAGCTGTCTGTTTCCTTAGATAAGCTAAATCATTATGCTTCCAGAATGAGATTTTCACTCTGCAACGGAGTGTGCGCTGATATGAAACTTCCTGGCAGATTAAAACTGTGTGCCCGACCGAGACTCGAACTCGGGACCTTTGCCTTTCGCGGGCAAGTGCTCTACCATCTGAGCAACTGAGGCACGACTCACGCCCGGTACTCACAGCTTTACTTTAAATCATTATGGTTTGAGGGCGGGGGGGGGGGGGGGGAGGCACTGCACAAATGGTTTAATTCATACTTAACAGGAAGAATCCAGAAAGTTGAAATAAGTGGTTCACGTAATGTTAAAACAACAGCTGATTTATCAAACTGGGGGCTATCAAGTACGGGGTCCCACGGGGTTCGGTCTTAGGTCCTTTACTGTTCTTGATATACATTAATGACTTACCATTCCACATCGATGAAGATGCAAAGTTAGTTCTTTTTGCTGATGATACAAGTATAGTAATAACATCCAAATACCAAGAACTAAGTGATGCAATTGTAAATGATGTTTTTCACAAAATTATTAAGTGGTTCTCAGCAAGCGGACTCTCTTTAAATTTAGATAAAACACTGTACATACAGTTCCGTACAGTAAATGGCACAACTCCAGAAATAAATATAGACTTTGAACAGAAGTCTGTAGATAAGGTAGAATTTTCCACTGTGAGAGGTTAAACTGGAAGCAACACATTGATGGTCTGCTGAAATGTCTGAGTTCAGCTATGTATGCTATTAGGGTTATTGCAAATTTTGGTGATAAGAATCTCAGTGAATTAGCTTACTATGCCTACTTTCATTCACTGCTTTCGCATGGCATCATATTCTGGGGTAATTCATCGTTGAGAAGAAAAGTATTCATTGCTCAAAAACGTGTAAACAGAATAATTGCTGGAGCCCACCCACGGTCATCCTGCAGACATCTATTTAAGGATCTAGGGATCCTCACAGTATATATATTCACTTATGAAATTTGTTGTTAATAATCCAACCCAGTTCAAAAGTAATCGCAGTGTGCATAGCTATAACACCAGGAGAAAGGATGATCTTCACTACGCAGGGTTAAATCTGACTTTGGCACAGAAAGGGGTAAATTATGCTGCCGCAATAGTCTTTGGTCACCAACCAAACAACATCAAAAGCCTGACCGATAGCCAACTAACATTTAAAAATAAATTAAAAGAATTTCTAGATGACAACTCCTTCTACTCATTGGCTGAATTTTTAGATATAAATTAAGGGGGGAAAAATATTAGTGTCATGCAATATTTTGTGTAATGTAATATCTTGTACAGACATCTTTTATTAACCTGACACGTTCCACATCATTACGAAGTGTCGTCTTCATGATCTATGGAACAAGTATTAATCTAATCTAATCCTAAATCCTCTTCGCCATGTTTCATGTGCTACCGTTTCTACACTTTTATTCAGTATTCTAACTCGATCTGGCTATGACTAAAAGAAGATCTGGCATCAAATATATTTCTAAATGTTAATGCACACATTACAAATTTATTTATTTATTATTTATTTATTATTATGCTGACTGCTGAGATAATTGTGGCTGCCAACCTACAATATGTTAGAAACGAGTCGACAATGGGTTGTTAGATTTGTAGTTACATTTCTTGCATTCATTCATGATGCTTAAAAATACTGTAACATTAATTGTTTCTGTTATAATGAAATTTAACTACACTAGAGACTAAAGAAAGTCTGTAATTCATCTTAACTACATTTCTTGTTGACTGATAAAACTTCTCACAAAAACTAATGTATTCCTGCCGAGTCAATATTTTTTCGTGTTAATAGCGAGTTCACACTAACCATATTATAATGTAAAAATTTATTAGCAATCTTGGCTTGGGAGAGTTTCAATACTTCATATAAAAAACTATGAAAGATCACTTATCTCTGCTGACAATGTTAAAAAATATGAAATAGCCACTAATTATCAATGTGAACATAATACACCGTGCGCCTGCTCCTGTAACATTAAAGAGCATGACCACTCTAGGGTTATGAGTCAATTACTCACAAAGTATTGAACTTTGTGAGCTATAGATTTGGATGCCTTCATTTGATCATTTAGGAAATATGCACACAAAATTTTAGCAAAATCTGACATGGCAGAGTGGTGACCCCTAAGTCATTCAACAGTAATGAATTTCAGAAGGAGAACCTTTGTGAAATCCATGACAGAAAAATAATTACTGTGTCAATTAAAAGCATAGTTATCCCAAAGTTTGTCTTTGATACTAAAATTTAAAGGTGTGTGTTATACTGGCAGCATGAGAAATCTGGAAGAAATCAAATAAAAAATAACTTCACAGCTCAATGCCTTCAATGGCTGTGAAATCTTTCCATAGTTATTATTATGCTGTGGAAATGTGACATTTGGTGCTTGGTTCTGATCTGAAATGTATGGCTTGAAATACCGATGCCATCAGCCTAATTTATTGAGGTGCACAAATTATTCATCTTTCAAAAAGAATACAAATTATATCACAAGCACTCACAGATTTATATTTTTATAGTTTAAGCTTATCATAAAATAGGTATGTAACTAAAAATCTGTGCAATTTTGAACTATGAATTCACAAACATACATTAATGAGAATGGAAGGATATTAATAAAGCACAATGTGTGTGTTTCCAATATGAGGTGGAATGATTTCTTACAATTAATGCCGATTGTCAAAATGAATCACATGAAATGGGGGAAACTAATAAACAGCAAAAGGCTTCTCGAAAGCTGTTATGTTTATCTCAAAAACTGCAGCAAATATGAAAATTACATTTGAAAATAAAGCTTTCAAATTGAGACTTACCAACAAGCTTTCACTGCCAATTAAGTGCACGTGTTCAAACACATGAAGGAGTGGCTTTTGATCTTGCAATATTTTCGACAGTCCCTGCAACAAAATATGTTTCAATTCTTCAGTTATTCACTACAGAAAAATAACATTAATGTCGTCCTGACTTTCATAAAAATTATAACATATTATACAGAGGTAATACAATCAAATCTGTATTTCTATGACCATCTGTTTCCATGCAAAACTGTTTGTGCAAACAGAAAGTGCTACAGTTTCAGTTCTATCACACAATGCTGCACTCATTAAGTCAAATAACATTTGAAACAAATTCCAAACAACAGTCATCTTACTTGTGGAAGATGCATCAATAGGCTTTTCATTTAAATGAAAGATGATTTACATCAACAAAAGTGAGACTAATTGGTTCTTGAACAAAAAAGGGGGGTGGGGAGGTCTGAAATGGTTTTTTTTTTTTTTTAAGGGTTCAAATGTTAAGTGATTTAAGACTTAGATATTACTTTCTCTGTTGTGAAATGCTCAAATTGCAAAACAGAAGAAAGAATCAGCTCAGCAATGGGGCGACAAGCAGTTTCATAAAAGTTCTGCCTGTAAGAAAGATATATTAACTTTCTGTATTCACTGTTGGAAGTGATGGAAACCAAAATAAGCAAAACGACAGATGTTTTATAACAGCTATCAGCCTGTAATTACAGGACAGACACATCTGAGCAGCACAGGTACGATTACAAAAACTTTGCCAGTGTATCAGTAAAAGTTAACTGCTTTTGCTGTGTAATTAGCTGTGGAATGTAAAATACACCCTGTAGCAATCGATGATAATGTTACAAATAAAAAGGTAGAACTATATCTGCAAGAGAGTTACACATAAGCTGTATTGAGAGAAAAGCAGAACAGAGATGGTATTTGTAACATACAGAGCTATGCAGCCTACAGTCCATTCTTTCATAAATATAAAATGGTCTTATTTTCAAAAATTTAACTTAAAATTAAGTCCAACGAAACATGCACTTTGTGCTTTTTTCCATGTTTCACTCACAACACAAGAAAATTTAGTCAAGCAGAAATTGTCTTGAATATGACCGAACATTTAGTGGCAAAGTAAATCATTCTTTATTATAGCCTATTATTATTTTTCCTGTAGTTAACTCATGTATACATACACTCAGATTAGTAGCAATAACTGACGCATAGCCATAACAATTGTCGACAGAATTAACTAATTATGTGAAACACCTACGAAACTGATAATTTGAAAAAATTCTACAAGTGGAAAAGATTTCTAATAATACTGAACCTATCAATACTGGCAGTGTGCTTGCATCAAAATGACAGATGTACAGCATTTATCTATCTAAAACTAATATGCATAATACACACACAAATCCAAGAAATTTTGTTATTTTCATGACATTATACACATTGACTTTGCCAGACCATAACCGAACTGTCATCTTTCAACCTAACCTAGGCCAAAGCTTTTGACTCTGTCAACCACTTACTAATTCTACACAAGTTAGAGAGATATGGGATTATGGACAGGGCATTGCAGTGGTTCAAATCTTGTGTGTCAGAAAGGACACAGATAGTTATTCTAAATTCAAATGGAAAAAATTTATTCTTGGACTGGACACAGATTCGTATAGGGGTCCCACAAGGCTCAATTCTAGGGCCTTTTTCTTTTTCTGCTGTACCTAAATGATTTACCTTTAAACACTGATGTTCGCTCTATTTTATTCGCAGATGACACCTCAGTTTTAATTCAAAATGACAATTTAGAACAAATTCACGATACTGTGGAAAATATAATAGGAAATAATTATGGCTTCAGCATAATGGATTAAAATTCAATGAAAAAAAAAAAAAAAACACACGATTAGTGCAGTCAGTGCTAAAACACCATCAGCACCCCGCATAAAAATAGCGCACGGCGAGGAAATGACTGAAGCAAGTTATGTAAAATTTCTAGGTCTAAATGGGACAAAAATTTAAATTGGAAGGCACATGTAGACTTCTTAGCAAACAAACTAAACGGCCTAGCTTATGTGATGATTGTCTTATCTGGTTCCACCCTTATGGACACCAGGAAGATAATCTACCACAGCTACTTTGAGACCATAATTAGATACCAAATAATTTTCGGGGGAAACTTTAAGAATAGCCCTAGATTATGTGCTCTTCAAAAGCGGACAATAAGAAACGTGTTTAGTCCAAATAAAAACATCATGTCGCCCATTATTTAAAAAAATTAATATTCCTAACCATTCCTTCTCTGTACATCTACGAAATTTTTATCTTTGTGTACAAAAATTAAAACTCACTTGATAATTTTCATTTCAATCACAATTACAGTACTCGTCACAGACATAGCTTCAAACTTCTCTCTCATAATTGAGAACTTTACACTCAAATGCCATTGTAAAAGGATTAAAAATTTACAATAAATTAAATAACACAAATCTGTTTGACCCACTAAAAAGATTGTTATTTAACAAACCAGTGAAAAAATGTTGTTATTCAATTGAAGAATTCATGCAGGACAGTTTGGCAATTTGAAAAGAGAAGCAGCAATTGTATAATAAAGTGTTAATATACTGCAAGCTGCAAAATGACCATAAGTGTTATATACGTTCTTGTTAAATTGTTCATGTCTAAAAATTCAGCAATGCCTGCTTAAATATGTTAGTTATTATAACCTTTTTTATTAAAGTAATCTGATGTCTCTCCAGTACAAAAATCTTTGATTTGTAACTGAATGTTATGTGACGAATAAACTACATTCTACATACTGCTTAAATTACAAATCAGTATGCCTGTGCCATATTTAACACACTTCTCTCTTTACTAATCCACTGTGAGGGTTGTTCAATAAATAATGCCCCAATACAGTGCAATGTTCTCAACAGTCCCGACACATGGCAGAGTTGTAGTGAAACATCTAAATACTACCCATTATACACTCATTACAACCAACACACTAGAATTAAATTCTTGATTATTGAAAAAGAAACAGTGATGAACATCCATACATGTTTGTATGCCATGTGTGGTAATGATGTAGCTTACAAGATTAGTGTTGGGCAAGAGGCAGAGAGAATTAAACCTTATGTAAGTACAGAAACAGAGCTCTGTGACTGGCCACATTTGGGACGTCCTGTCACTGCCATTGCTCCCGAGATGGAAAATCGCACAGTTGCCATTACTCGTGCAGGTCATCACAATACAACTTGACATTTGGCTCTGCAGCTATTGGTGAGCATTTGAAGTGAGTGTGCAAGGACAGACTCTTGGAGATTCAAAGGTATAATCAAGGTGGGTTCCATGAAATGCTCACAACGGATCACATGATTCAAAGAATAGGTGATCTAACTAATTAATGGAAAATCTCATATAAAGATGTGAAACAATTACTAACAAAGAGATAGAGGGGCTGGCCAGTACTTACCTCAGCTCAGTACAGCCGATAGAACCACAAAAAACAACCGAAAATTTAAGCTCCTAGCTTTCGGAATAAATGTTCCTTCATCAGGGAGGAGAGAGGGGAAAGAAAGGGAAGAAGGGAAAGTGGATTTAGTTACTCACAACCCAGGTTATGAAGCAACAGGGAAAGGAAAACAGGGAAGATAGCAAGGATGGAGGCATGGTTGTCAGAGGGAAGCCAAAGATCATGATGAAGGAACATTTATTCCGAAAGCTAGGAGCTTAAATTTTCGGTTGTTTTTTGTGGTTCTATCGGCTGTACTGAGCTGAGGTAAGTACTGGCCAGCCCCTCTATCTCTTTGTTAGTAATTGATTCAAAGAATAGCTATTTCATCTGAACTGTTAGAGCAGATTAAGCCCAATAGAGAAGCCTTTTTGTCACAGATTGCTGAATATGATGAAACCTGGGTGCACCACTTTTGGGCAGAAACAAAAATGCAGTCACTGATGTGGCACCTCCTGCAGTCACCAAAGAAGAAGAAATTCAAGGCAGCTCCCTCTACTGGCAAAGACTTGACAATCTTTTGGGATAGTAATGGTATCATTCTCTGGATGTGTTGCCTAAAGTATTAACCATTAATTCAGAGGCTTATGAGGAGAACTGTTCCCAACACGTTCAGTCTAAAAAAAAAAAAATCAAAAGACATCTTGATCCTATATGATAATGCATGTCCACACCCAAGTCTCAGAACTAGAGAGCACATCACCAAATTGTGTTGGAACATCACTGCCTCACTTGCCCTTTAGCTCGTATTGGTGCAACTTGACTTTGACCTGTTTGGGAGACATGGTTTCTCCTTGTGGAACACACTATATATATATATATATATATATATATATATATATATATATATATATATATATATATAGTGTGTGTGTGTGTGTGTTAATTCTGCAATGAAATCACATCTACGCACAGGACAAGAGCCTTTAACAGGGAAAACACACACTTGCACAACGCAGGCATAGGACCATAGAACATGATGGAGACTACGTATAAAAATAGTACATATAAAAGAAGCGTTACTGATAATGTCACCAAATTCGAACTCTTGGGAATAAATATGTTCTGAGAAAAAATTGTGGGGCATTAGTTACTGATCGGCCCTCGTACCATATGAGACTAATGAAGGAATACTGCTAGTTAATGTGTGGTTGGATTACAGCTACTTGAAGATTAAGATATTTTTTCAGACTCTCCTGTGTAGGTCTTTTATCTGCACAGTGCTGCTGTATATTATTGTGTTACACAATCTACGAAATACTGATTAAAATGAGAAGTGAATTTAATCTTAAGACACAGTTTACATTTAGTTAGTATAGAAAAGGCTTATATAGAAGGGAAAAAAACACCTTGTCTGCAGGAATGGAAATCCACTACAACTCTAGGAATTTAAATAAATGAAGGAATACACTGAAATACAATTTGCTGATGTTCAAGCTTAAAAGTAGTATGACCAAATATAAAAAAGGTTAAAACTATGGTTTTTAGAGATAAATACCCAGTCAAGCAAAAATAACTCTTAGGTGATAAATGAACTACTAAATACAGCTTACAACATTGATTATGTTGTTGTCTGGTGGGTTGATTTTGGGAAGTAGACCAAACAGCAAGGCCATCCGTCCCATCAGATTAGGGAAGGATGGAGGAGGAAGTCACCTGTGTCCTTTCAAAGGAACCATCCCAGCATTTGCCTACAGCAAGTTAGGGAAACCACGGAAAACCTAAATCAAGATGGTCGGATGCGGTTTGAACTCACGATCGCCCGAATGCGAGTCCAGTGTGCTAACTACTGCGCCAACTCACTCAGTAATTACGATGTCAATCACAAAATGATTAAGTACCAAGACATCTGTGGAACAATCCCAACACTACCAAAGGAACAGAGACAGGGCGGCAGAAATGATATTCTAAGAAGTGGTGGCTGCAACTTTCTTTTCCTGTACAATTCATGGAGAAATGTTACATCTCCCCTCGTCATCGAAACAGGTGGCTCCTTCTCAACCTGGGCTCTGAATGACCTGTCCCTCCTTCCCGATCTTCTTCTACACCAACAATAAGTGTAATACATGTTGAAATAGTAAATAAGGTAGAAATTTTTTTAAAAAATTGTGTGTCCATTTTATAAGAATGTAAACTGGAGAAAAAAACAGTTTGAAATTCATAAAACTATTTATTTCAGCCACAAGTGCACTAAGAATCATTGTAAATCTTGGGGAGAGGCAAATTGGTAAGCTGATATTTTCTGGGTATTTTCATTCAGTACTGTCATATGAAGCTATGTTCTGGGGTAACCCATCTTTAAGAAAGTAAGTCTTCAAAGCTCAAAAACTCACTGTAAGGATCTACATCTACATGACTACTCTGCAATTCACATTTAAGTGCTTGGCAGAGGGTTCATCGAACCACAATCATACTCTCACTACTATTCCACTCCCGAACAGCGAGCGGGAAAAACGAACACCTAAACCTTTATGTTCGAGCTCTGATTTCTCTTATTTTATTTTGATGATCATTCCTACCTATGTAGGTTGGGCTCAACAAAATATTTTCGCATTCGGAAGAGAAAGTTGGTGACTGAAATTTCGTAAAAAGGTCTCGCCGCGACGAAAAACGTCTATGCTGTAATGACTTCCATCCCAACTCGTGTATCATATCTGCCACACTCTCTCCCCTATAACGCGATAATACAAAACGAGCTGCCCTTCTTTGCACCCTCTCGATGTCCTCCGTCAATCCCACCTGGTAAGGATCCCACACCGCGCAGCAATATTCTAACAGAGGACGAACGAGTGTAGTGTAAGCTGTCTCTTTAGTGGACTTGTTGCATCTTCTAAGTGTCCTGCCAATGAAACGCAACCTTTGGCTCGCCTTCCCGACAATATTATCTATGTGGTCCTTCCAACTGAAGTTGTTCGATAATATGTGGTACTCACCTACCATTATCCCACATATGTTAAAGGAGTTAGGTGTTTTGACTACTGCTATATAGTAGATTTCCTCACAAAGTATGTTGTAAAAAATTAACTTCAGTTCAAAAGGAACAATAATGTAAATTATTCCAATACCAAAAGAAAAATGACATTCATTAATCCACATTAAGGTTTCCTCTACCACTAAAGGGGTGCATAATACTGCATCCAAAATTTTTGATCATTTAACCCAATGATGTCCGACAGATAAAAACAAACTGAAAAAGTTTCTCCTGGACAACTCCTATTCCACAGCAAAATTTCCCTTTTTGTAATCTATAAAACACAATGAATAAACATTATTAACCCAACCTGATCTTTTTTAAATACAAAATCCTTGTAAATGATCAGCATCTAGCCATGTTTACAAATGAATTCCATGGAACATGAATCCAGCTAATTTCCGTAATTAATTTGAAACTTATGTATAGTTTCATCTACTATGAAATCTTGCATTTAATGTGATGCCTGCTACTGTCACCTAAACTCCAGCTTACAGCAAATTCATTTTTCAACTACTGAAATCTAAGTCTCCTTTGTATTTAAAAAAATGTGATACACTTGGAACAAATAACACTCAGATCTGACTCAATACATTCCTTGTCTACAATATTCAACAGAAATGCATGCCAACTTCTAGTTTTAACATCCATATGTGCGACCATAGTCTATTTCATACTAGCAACCCACCCCGGCTTTGCACAGGGATCTGGAGCCAGATGACTTGTATGGCACTATTCTGAGCCTCTTATCAGGAAGGAATGAAGGATGAAGGGTTGCGAGTTGTGAGCCAGTCTGCTTCAAAGTCAGTATGTTGACTGCCACAATGCTGGATGCCAAGGCATCAGGTGAGAAAATTTGCTGTGGCCAACAACAGTATTATGTCAGTCAATGTGTTAAAAGTGCAGAGTGCATGATTTAGACTCATAGGACAGAGCCTGGCTACACTGCCATTCCTCATGAACCAATCTGTTTATTAGTGAAAGCCATACCAGTATCAAAAGTCCTACAGTAGATAATGAGCTTTGCCTTTACATACAGACAAAAAAATTACATTGGGGCAATTTAATTTATAGTACATATAGGTATACCTCCCATAGTTCCTTATACAAGGCATTACAACAGTTTATACCACATATTTTTGTTTTGTATTATTCCCTCCCACCCCGACCTCTCCCTCCTGTTAGCACAATGAGAAACATATCTTTAAAGTTATTTCTATTCTCATTTGCAAATGATGTACTATGAAGCTACTACTGAGTGCATTAAATTCGAAGATAATTTACTTATGAAGTAAATAGGGTTCAAAAGTCATGTCATGCTGGGACACCGTGAGAACTGAATATGTACGATGCAGTTACTGGCACACCAATGGCTAAAAGTGACTGCTAGTAAAAATTAAAACACAGTCATGCTGCTGTATTCACTTATGTAAACAGCTGATTAAGTATAAATGGCCCTGTTAGTTGAAGAAAGTAGCAATAAGTCTGAAGCATCTCTGCTATGCATAAACAAATCTGTAGACTATGTTTACAAAACTGCTTTACACTGTCATTTTGTACACATTTTTCTTAATGATGCTATGATTTGTACTGACTTGCTAAATTTCTGTGCACTCTGCAAGAGTAGTTACAGCTACACAGTTCAATTCCAAGGGACTATTTTTTTATGCGGGGGGGGGGGGGGGGGGGTAGGTTATGGATGAACCAGAGTTTGTTCCTGCATTAGGGTGTTGTTCAAAATGTTTCATTATTGGAATGGCATTGGGTGGGGGAGGAATCAGTAGTGTCTACATTTCATACAGTATTTTCATTCTTTTCTGTATGTAGATTTTCAGCTTCTTTTCACATTTTCTACAGGCAGCCAAACCACAAGGGTATTCACGATGGCTAGCCAACAAACCAACTGAGAGGTATCATGAGTATATTTAGTAACTTCCTAGAATTCCTTGGCATTCTCAAGACCCTTAGTTTTCCCGGTAATTTATTTTCCTGAAGCTTGGCTGAAAATTTTACATTTAGCCAACTACTGTAAAAGGGTGAGGGGAGGGTCAAACTCTGTCCACTTCCTCTTAATGCTCTGTATTAACCAAGTGGTATTAAACCAACATACGCTTTTCAACATCACAGATGTAGTTTATCTGTGAATACTGGGCCTATTTGTTTCATCTCTTGCACAATAATTAAGTCATATAGATGTCACTGAGATTGAGTATAATACACATCAATACATTGCATTCCAAGTGAGATAGCACAACAGGGGTATACAAGAACATAACTTATGATTTGTACTTTTTCACTTACGCTAATACTGATAAAGTAATTTTTTCACTCTTGAATGTTAACATTTACAGCTTTCAGAATGGCAGTCTTTCACTTTCACAATTCTGATTGTGTGTTCTCAAAAGAAACTGCTACTTTCTTAGGAGTATGAAGAAATTTTTTAGCTCTAATTTCACCTTCTGTTTAGGAAGGTAGGTTTTAGTGAGTGGGCTGGGTTAAGTTCACCTGTTCATCCCATTTTGCACATATCCAGCTTAGTTGTCTTCAAACTGATGCTCATACTATTCTGTGTGGTTCAGACATTTGGTAGGAATAGGTCTTAAACAATTTTCAGCCTAGATACTTCACTGTCAATTTCATAAAGACTGGGTTATACAAAAGTGAAATACACTCTGCTGTGGAACACCACAGAAGCAATGCATCTCTGTAACTTGTGATTTTGATTGTAGCAAATGAAAAATTATTAATTCTTGGAAGGAACTGAATTTTTGATCGAGTTCAATAGTTATCGAATGCCACTTTCAGGTATTTTGGCTCCTTGCAATTCTACTGTTGAAGTCAGACCCATTCCTGGTGACAATAAATGGCTGCTTTATTTTTCAATTTGGACTGCGACAGATCATACTATAATACTTCAGGAAGATGTAAATGGTGTAAATAAACAGTATACTGGTGCCACTGGAGTCAGATTATTGAGCCAATGCCACCAAGTGAATACCTGAGCAATGCAGGTTGGTGTCAAAATAGGAATAATGCAGTAACAACCCAGGCAAGGTCTTAATTGAGCTGGTTTTCTTTTATCTTCTTCCAACCTTTCATAGAATAACAACATAGTGAAACATTTTGCTGTTTGTTGTTATCATGGCAAAAAAATGACCACAAATGGATGAACTTGTAATACATCATTTATTGGATTACCAGTGACAATGCTCTTCACATAAGTATATTAAGAAGTCTAAATTTCCAAGGGCTACAGCATTGAATTTTATTGTATTCAAGTTGCATCAGATTTTACAACATGAGATGGAATAAATGGTGGTCCACAGCACTGTGTATAGCTGACAAACCTCCAAAAACTATCCCTGTTAACTCATGAACTTCACAGACACTTTCATGGCCATGCAGAAAACTGAATACTATTCTGAGCCTCTTACCAGAAAAGAAAGAAAGATGGTGGGTTGTGAGTGGTGGGCTAGTCTGCTTCAAAGTTCACTATGTTGAGTGTGACAGTGCTGGATGCCAAGGCACCAGGTGAGAAACTTTGCTGTGGTCAACTGCAGTCTCATGGCAGTCAATGTGTTAAGAGTGCATCATTTAGGCACATAGGACAGAGCCTGGCAACAGACATACTACAAATGGTTAGGGGGGAGGGTTGGAGGGGAATAGGAATAATTAATGGTACAGGGTGCCATGTATCAACAGCAATGTGCTGGCTTATGGTGTTTTTATTTTGCTGCTTTGAGTTACCCTTTGAGCATAACATATCTCACATACTGTACTGCCATAGGTTCAATATCAATTCAGTGAAAATTTCTGGAGAATGCAGAAACTTGTAAATTGTAACTCATAATACAAAACATTAGACCGAACTTAATATCTTGGAAAACTCTACAGTTTGGGTTCGGTTGCCAGACAATATTTATTATGTTAATATATTCATGTAAGTATATCTTTTTACAATACAATTACTTCTGATTTTAAGGTCTTAGCATTTCTCTGATCTTACAACATCTGTTAATGTTTTTATTATGCACAACGTAACTGTCTCCAGACTTAAAAAAAAAAAATAATAATGTGGGATGTCATGTCAGTATTTCTTTTATTGTTGGCATTGGAAAATGAGTGGTTCTCAAACGAGTTTTTATCTTCCTGGCCAGTTTACCATCATTATGGGTACACTTTAACAGGCACTCCAGACGACATGTATGTTGTTATGACGGTAAAACTCAAAGCAGCCATCTGCTGGTTATCACACATAGCTGTGTAGACTGTTCTGAAATTTATAATTAGTATGTAGTAGCATGCCAGGCAATCTCTCGTGCAGAAGCAATCAAGCTATGTTAAAACAAAACCGCTAAATAATACACATATACACACACGCGTGCACGCAGGTACGTGTCACATTATTTGTAACATGATCCACAGCTACAAGAGCCGAGACAAACGGAAAATAAATTCTTATTTCGGGTCAACTAAATCTAAATGTACCGAGAACTAAGCAACGATTAACAGAGAGCTTGCTACAAATTTTTTAGAAGCCAAAAGACGTTCTCGAAATGTTGTCACTCCGTATAAATGCACCTGACCTTCAAGAGAGAATAGAATTATGATGCATTCAGGCTGATGGTAGCGAAATAAGCAACATACGGCCATAAACCTGAACACAACGGTCTGTTATTGCACACAGTATTCGACATGGGCAGACTACACCCACATCATTTAACACTGGCTTAACTATAGGAGGTTTGCAACAACCTATATACAAAAACATACTTTCAATTTCCAATACTAAAGCACACATTACAATACTATAACACCAAGAAGCGTCGTCGTCTAACCACTGCCCACATTAAGTGATTTCTTCCCTCCTGCGGCATGGGTTCGCGGACAGTGGATGTTTAGATTTTGCACAGCAACTAATGCACATGCAAACACTAAAGTATGAAGAAATATAACCGATATTAACCTTCGGAAACTTCTTGAATAGCACTCTTTACTATGTTATTGTCGTTTCTCAACAGTAACTCCGCAGCAAAATTTACCACTGATCTACTGCTCTAACGCCAGAGATTCATTTTCACAACTGAAGATGCACTTACCTCCCACTACTGTCAGGAAATGACGTCATACTGTTGAACCGCGGGAATCCGTTCTGTGTTTTTGTAGCAACAGACCTATTTCGAAAGCTTTCTTCTCGTTTTCGCTCACAAATAGCTTTTTTCAACGAGCTTCAGTCAAGTGAGATACATCATTATGTGAAACGTTCCCAAGGTCCGGTATTAGGCTACTGTGATACGCCGGTCCATAGGAATTCCCCTTTCGATTTTGATTACCTTGTCTGTGCCACTGGAACCTTATTTCTCATAAATCTACATCTATACTATGTAAATCACTGTAAAATGCACGTCAAATAATTTAAAAATCCGAAAGGAAGACACCTGTTAAAAGAGCTCCGTTCCAAGCGATCTATCTGCGTACCTCGTCGATAGTGATGACTCTGCTATGTGCTCGAGACATTTATTTTGAGTTTCTAGACGTTTCCCCCAGTCAGTCTATGTGAATGCGAGAGTAAATAAATCCTGTGGAAATTCATTTCCCTCTTCTTGCCGAATCTGTGGTGGGATTCCGTTTATGGTACCTTCAATTTTTTATCCATAGTACCTTAGTTAACGACAAGTAAATTGCAAAGCAAAACTAGTTGTTATCTTTGACCGATTTGTTTGACGCTGTTAGAATTATACATGGTCCAGTCACATTAATGTGACCACCGCCTACGTTTGACGTCAACGTGCAACAACCACTCACAGACGACAAGTGGCAGCAGTAGCAGTGGAAGTTATATAAAGTTTGCGGGGAGGACTCGGGAAACTGTGCAGTCCTTGTCGCAATGCATAAATGGAGCGATTTATCCGTCGTCATTGGCTTTCGGGACAAGGGTGGAAGCATTTCGAAAGGGATAAGTTTGTAAACTGTTCGTCTGCCGCCTAGGCTAAAGTATACCGTGTATACCAAAATGGCGCTATCCAAAACGCGTTTGGCAGCTGTGGTGCAGTATGAGCCTTAGATTAACAGGGCTGAACGACGGCTGCGGACATGTTTACGGACGAATAGATGTGCAGCTGTGCCTCTATGAACGACGGAGGTACCAAAACAGAACGTTGCTATGGGCTTCCACACCAGACACCTGGTTCAGGCACTCATGATGGCTACTGTTCAACGGCGACGAAGGCTGGAATTTGGACGCCAGTACCGCGAATAGACGTATCCTCTGAGTGGCGACAGGTGGTGTATAGGGTGGAACGTCTGAAGGCAAAGGGTCCAGGCCGGAGGAGGGTGCCTCGTGGTCTGAGGAATGTTTTCGTGGCATTCCATGGGTGATCTCGTCTTTCTGGAGGGCACAATGGATCAACACAAGTATGTCTCCATCCACTGGTACCATGTCCACCCCTACATGCAGTTTGTTTTTCCTCGGCACGATGGCATCTATCTGCAGGAAAATGCAATGTGTCACACAAACAGCTCGCAGTGTACATGCATGATTCGAAGAGCAGATGAGTTCACCTTACTCCCCTGGCCACCAAACTCCTTAGATTTAAACCTAATCTAGAATCTGCGGGACCATCTCCATCGGGCTATTTGCACCACGGATCTCAACCGAGGAACCTAGCGCAGCTGGTCATGGCTCCACATCGTAGGAGTTTATCATCCTGCAATATTGCTGCTCGCGTTGGTCAGCATCCCACGATTGTTATTCGAATATGGTATCGATGGGTTCAGGAGGGCTATACACTATGCCATGCAGGATCTCTAGGGCACCACATGACTGGCGCCCGAGGATTCGTACAACAATGTCAGGTACATTGTTAGGAAATGGCCTTGTTTTCATCAAGACAAGTACCAACACGCACAATGTGACGAAGTCTGGAGCACTGTCAGTATGACGACCATTGCCATAACGTTGCCATATTGCATTCATCATCGTCACATGTGTTAAGATTGTGCTCTATCTTCGAGGATTCCATGACGTTATCTTTCAACAAGATAACATGAAACGGTGTGTTACTCGTGCTGACCTGACCTACCTTTGATAGAGAGAGTGTTCGACTCTTGCCTTGGCCAACACTTCCAGATCTTTCATAAAGTGAATGTGGTGTCACCGCCAGACACCACACTTGCTAGGTGGTAGCCTTTAAATCGGCCGCGGTCCGTTAGTATACGTCGGACCCGCGTGCCGCCACTATCAATGATTGCAGACCGAGCGCCGCCACACGGCAGGTCTAGAGAGACTTCCTAGCACTCGCCCCAGTTGTACAACCGATTTTGCTAGCGATGGTTCACTGACTTCTAAGCTCTCATTTGCCGAGACGGTAGTTAGCATAGCCTTCAGCTACGTTATTTGCTACGACCTAGTATCCGTCCTATTGATATTATAAATCGAGTTGATTCCGTATTTCTAGATTTCCGGAAAGCTTTTGACACCGTTCCTCACAAGCGACTTCTAATCAAGCTGCGGAGCTATGGGGTATCGTCTCAGTTGTGCGACTGGATTCGTGATTTCCTGTCAGGAAGGTCGCAGTTCGTAGTAATAGACGGCAAATCATCGAGTAAAACTGAAGTGATATCAGGTGTTCCCCAGGGAAGCGTCCTGGGACCTCTACTGCTCCTGATCTATATAAATGACCTGGGTGACAATCTGAGCAGTTCTCTTAGACTGTTCGCAGATGATGCTGTAATTTACCGTCTAGTAAGGTCATCCGAAGACCAGTATCAGTTGCAAAGCTATTTAGAAAAGATTGCTGTGTGGTGTGTCAGGTGGCAGTTGACGCTAAATAACGAAAAGTGTGAGATGATCCACATGAGTTCCAAAAGAAATACGTTGGAATTCGATTACTCGATAAATAGTACAATTCTCAAGGCTGTCAATTCAACTAAGTACCTGGGTGTTAAAATTACGAACAACTTCAGTTGGAAGGACCACATAGATAATATTGTCGGGAAGGCGAGCCAAAGGTTGCGTTTCATTGGCAGGACACTTAGAAGATGCAACAAGTCCACTAAAGAGACAGCTTACACTACACTAGTTCGTCCTCTGTTAGAATATTGCTGCACGGTGTGGGATCCTTACCAGGTGCGATTGACGGAGGACATCGAAAGGGTGCAAAAAAGGGCAGCTCGTTTTGTATTATCGCGTTATAGGGGAGAGAGTGTGGCAGATATGATACACGAGTTGGGATGGAAGTCATTACAGCATAGACGTTTTTCGTCGCGGCGAGACCTTTTTACGAAATTTCAGTCACCAACTTTCTCTTCCGAATGCGAAAATATTTTGTTGAGCCCAACCTACATAGGTAGGAATGATCATCAAAATAAAATAAGAGAAATCAGAGCTCGAACATAAAGGTTTAGGTGTTCGTTTTTCCCGCTCGCTGTTCGGGAGTGGAATAGTAGAGAGATAGTATGATTGTGGTTCGATGAACCCTCTGCCAAGCACTTAAATGTGAATTGCAGAGTAGTCATGTAGATGTAGATGTAGATGTCCCATAAAGAGCGACGTTCTCCATTAATGGATTAAAGTTAAGCATTCCACCAGCTACGTCCGTTTTTCTCAATTCTAATTCCCTTGTCATGTTCCAGACCTCACGCCAGCCTGCATGAGCTGAGACGCTTGCATTTCGGCCTCCTTTAGAAAAACACGGTTGGTTCTCCTGCCAACCACAGCAGTGAAAACATCTGGTCATGGGTTACTGAAAGACTGGTACGCCATCACTCACGAGCCGCTTTGGTTGACGAACTTTGGCAGAGGGTTGAAGCAGTATGGAACGATGTACCCGTGTCAGTCATCCAAGCTCAGTTTGAGTCGACATCCAGCCACTTCTGCCGCCCGGAGTGGCCGTGTGGTTCTAGGCGCTACAGTCTGGAGTCGAGCGACCGCTACAGTCGCAGGTTCAAATCCTGCCTCGAGCATGGATGTGTGTGATGTCCTTAAGTTAGTTAGGTTTAATTAGCTCTAAGTTCTAGGCGACTGATGACCTCAGAAGTTAAGTCGCACAGTGCTCAGAGCCATTTGAACCAGTCACTTCTGAGCCATTTTTGCTCCCAGAGGCGGCAGCCCTGTGCATTACGTTTCGCACCAAGTATACTCCCAAATCACTTTCGAATTTAATCACGTATTCTTCTTACTATACTGCATATGCACAATAAAAAATTTCGTTATTTGCTATTCTTTTTAGTGTTGCACTTCTAGTACCCAACAGTATATTAACACTGCTGATTAAGGTCTACCCTTTCAAAATGCCCTGTACCGGTATCAGGTTTGTCGTAATACGAATTAAATAAAAAAAATGCAGCTGCACTGAGTGAAGAACGATTAGTCATCAATAGACTTCTCGGCGCAGTTCCACTTTGCCTTTCTCTGCCTTGCGAACTTGAGACAAGAAATCGATTTAACTTACAGTGACGAACTGGTATTTTAAGACCTCTATCGATCCCTTGGAATTAGATTTCAGCGCCATGTCACTCACAGGGTAATTTGACTGATTTGTTTTAATTGTGGAGTCTGTTTCCGTATGCAGTTAGTGCTATAGCTACGAGTGTAATCTTTCGTACGAATAACACTGCAGGTAACGATACGGAGTAAATCATACTACTGAGTGTCTGCCCTTGGGCAGGACAAAAGAAACAAGGTTAGATTTTAAACTCTCCACCAGCTTGGAGAGCTTTAGAGATAGACTACTATTAAGTTAAATAAAGATGTGATTAGGAAAATCACAAAATGTCTTAAGTAAATAATATGCATTTATTCCTTTGTAGAAAACAGTGTTATGAAACACATTTACATAATTGATTATTGAAAGTTTTAATGCACAGACAGAAATCAGTTTATTAACATCATACATGTTACGTAATTCAAGGTGTTTCGAAAGTCCCATGCAAACTCCCAGGACGTGTGTAGGTACTGGGTAGAACTGACGAAGGGTACAGGTCTCGTCTGTGGATAGGTGTCTTTTTCTTTCTATAGTGGTCTGCATCTCGTTACTCTGTTTCGATAGCAGTTAGAACTTGACACTCTTACTACATAAAATGTAACTATTAAAAGAGTCACGGTGAATTATTGTCGCCCATTCGCACAGTTGCTGAGAGAGTGGTTTACATATTTGGTTTGCGTAACACGGAAATTGCTTGTCTTTTTGGCTTATCATACGATTTATTCTCCACACGTCCTAGGAGCTTGTGTGGTGGATTTCGTAGCATTTTGTGTACAAAAGTTTACAATTAAATCAGATACAATTTTCAGTACACAGAGCCACTAATCATTGTCTTCACGACCAAATTTATGGTACAAAGTAATAAATTTCACTATCTAAAAGTCGTTGCAGTAAACTTTTTGTTTGAGGCAAGACTCTGGTCGCTATCTTCATTTTATTCTTACAGTTCATTCATGCCTTGTGGTATTCTACTGAGACACACTTTATCAACGTGTAGCAAAAAATCAGAAACGCGTACGAGAGGTGCGGCATATTCGGAAAAATCCAGCAGACGGATGCTCTACGCTATTTGCCACTCTGCAATATGAGAAGGGCGCCTTTGCTCCATGGTAACGTCCGTACTGTAACAGCGTTAGACGAAGAGTATATTTTTGCAGGATTTGCTGTACATGATCTGATGTCACTTTGTCTTTACTCATTATGTGACTGATTTATGGCATCGGTTGTTGTATTTCCGACGTAAATCAACGTTCCGCACGCAGTTTTCTCTCTTTTCCCTTTTTTTATTCCTTGATACACTATCCATATAGGTACATACAAGTCGTTTCCGTTGCCGGAGGCTGCCCTACCGCAGCGTTGTTAGTTCGGCTGCATGAATTCCAATACCATGTTTCTTGATAAATATCTTCCAGTGCCGACATACTTCTACAGTTCAACGTCGTACGACGGAGATACTATTTTCAGACTACTATTTGACTTTGTGACATTACATTTGTATTGCATTGTAGTTTGTTGGTTCTCTTTTCTACATGAACGTCTGAGACTGAACGAGTAAATAAATCTACACCGATACCGGCAAGATGATGCTACATGTATCACATTACTATTACAATATTATTCCTATAAATACATATTTATGCCACACGATCAAAATGGTTCAAATGGCTCTGAGCACTATGGGACTCAACTGCTGTGGTCATTAGTCCCCTAGAACTTAGAACTACTTAAACCTAACTAACCTAAGGACATCACACACATCCATGCCCGAGGTAGGATTCGAACCTGCGACCGTAGCAGTCGCACGGTTCCGGACTGCGCGCCTAGAACCGCGAGACCACCGCGGCCGGCACCACACGATCAACTTTTGCTGTTACACACGCACTCAAGAGCAAGTAAATGATTGACATTTTCATAGCAGCAATATAGCAACAATTTTGACTTCTAGACACATAATTCTGAGCAGCTGAATTAGAGACACCTTCACAGTAGTACTATAGCTACAACTTTGAGTGCTACACACACACGCTTATGAGCTACTGAATTAGAGCGAACTACATACTCGCAGTGGCATATGACAACCTCATTCGCCCTGCCATGGGCTTTGGGAGACACAGAAAGCCGTCTTATCATTCGCCATCTACGGCTCATGAGGAATGGCTCTAAGGTATATACACACATCTCGGTTAATGCTGCCGCAGGTTTATTCAGTAGGACTGAGATCAAATCACCTTCGGGGAAGGGCGGCTCTCTTGCCCATGGAGTGTTTCTTGAACTGTTCAGAGAACATTCGAGAGCGACTGGGTGGAGCATTGGCTTGCTGAAGGTCGAGGTCGCTTGCAGAGTGCTGTACGCGACCGCCTACAGATCCTCGTGATCGGGCATTACATTAGTGTATCGTCGACAGACGTAACAGGAGCACCATTTCCATGCACCACACGACAATACCTACACCATGCTGACAGGCAGGATGCATCGCGTCACTCGTAACCTGCGGTCAGCGTGTATGATTTCTTAGCACACTTAGAGTTTATAATGGCGGCCGTGTTGTTCTCTGTGCGGTGAGCTCACTGATAGTTGGTGTCCACCTGTGAACTGGCAAGTGGTTTGCTGCACTGCGCCTCGACTGCCCGTGGTACTCGACGGCGACTTACGCACTTCTGGGCTAGAGAGACCCACCCCGGTGACGGCGGCGAGCCGTTGTGCCACGGGCAGTGTGTCGAGGAGGCATTCACACGTCATTGGTATGCGGGTTCCATTTTCCCAGAACGGAGCGCTTCCCGGAGCTACTTATCGCTCTTAGCTTAGAGCCTGCACGACCTCGGAGGTGGGGTGTTCCAGGAGTCGATCCGGCTGCGTTCGAGTGTGCTGATACCAGACTCCTCTGCCCATCCAGCACCGACACCCAGTACAAGGCTTGCTGACGTCCCCGTCACGTGAAACGCCCAAGTATTCCGTTATCTCTCCCTCCAACACATTACCCATCTATGCTTCAAATGGCTGCAGCATTGTCAGCGACAGGAAAGGGCCTGGGGTGGGTAAGCATAACGCTATTCACCTCATCGTAGCACACCAAAAAAAAAAAAAAAGAATCTCTCGATGTGCATGAACATATGCACACAATAGGAATTCACGATATATTATACATTTGATACGTTTAAAAATTCGCCAGTGGAATGATAAGTGTGGTCCTGCATATACGACTCTAAAGATTTTTAGTAATGTATCAGTCTCCATCCGACTCATATGGTCTTTTAAATTTTTCTTTATTTCTGTACATTTTTATTTAGGGACGATAATTGTAATTCTGCTCTTATTTTTGTGTTTCGCTTTCGATCTTGTCTTGTGTTTCCTGTTACGTTTCTTAGAACTTCATTTCTGAACTGTAGATACTCAGTGTGCCCTTTTGTTGTTGTTGTTGTTGTTACCCAAGATTCGCTTTCATACGTTACAGCTGAAACTCTCAACGATTCTTTAATTTTAGCATGCTTCTTTTGCCATTTTCCTTTGTACGGTTTGTCTGATAGTACCACTCATTCAGTTAAAATCCTCTTCTTTATGTTGATAATCAGTTTCAACCTCATATCCTACATCGCATTCTAAGTATTTAAAATTCCGTTTATTACAGTTTTAGAAATTTATTTCATACAGTGCCTATATTTGCATGTTTTAATTTTTTTTGGAATTTGTGGTAAGTTCCTATTTCACCAAACTGCTGAGGTCATCGGACCCTAGGCCTACACACTACTTAATCTAACTTAAACTAACTTACACTAAGGACAACACATACACACCCATGCCCGATGGAGGACTCGAACCTCCGACGGGGGAAGCTGCGCGAACCGTGGCAAGGCGCCCAAGACCGCGCGGCTACACCGCACGGAGCAAGTTTTAAGAGGGTTAAATTGTTCATAATTGATACGCTGCTCTTTGTAATGTATCTTCACCATTAGCAACAATTTCCTGGTCATCTACAAATAGTATCGTTAGTACATAGTTTGTATTTCTAAGAATAAAAGAATAAAATGGCAGAAGATATATTCATTCCAAAAGGATTTCGTTTGCTTAGACATTAAAAAGCACAAATAGTAAACTGCACCCACGTCACAAAGTTGTTTCATTTTTTATTACTTTTACCTGGAATTGAAATGCTTTTCATACCTGCTACTAATTGTTGAGGGAAATCCCTGCCATAAAATATCTACACGAGTTTGTCTCTTTTTATGGCATCAAAAACTTTATTTAAATAAATAAATATTATATGTTTTCCTGATTTCGCCCTCTGTTTTTTCAATAATTTTCTTCCAGATAGTAAAATTCGCAGCACAGCCCCTTCCTCTTCGGAATCATGACTGCTATAATTTTAAAAACATTCCAGTACTTTTGCTGAATTCATCTGATGCAGAGGAAAAGCTTTGTAACTCAGCAAGTGAGGAAGCTTGGATTGGAAGCACCGAGATAATAACCCCACAGCCATTTTGATCTGCTACGGAATGGTCCCTTGTGACTCCTGATACTTACTACAAATAGAAATAGATGGTCGGACATAACTTCATGTAACACCATATGACAGAGATTCGCCGATCGCTCTTACTACGGAATAGGAACTCCCCTTCCAATCCAATGACGAAGACATCTGTTGTTCAGGTACTCACAGAATTAGTACTGCAATGACATGGTGCACTGTCGTGCTGAAATCACATTATTTCGTAGATAATCTCCAACGACTGAGTCAGAACATCTCGGATGAAAGCAATCAGTTGTTTGTTTCGGAACACAGTCAGCTGACAAACACACTGTTGGCATGCATTACCCATCCAGGATTTCGTACTGACAGAAATATTCATTTCCGAGCACCTCAAAATAGTCAGTTTAGGGTACCCTACCGTCTGCAGAAATTTTGACTTTAGGGATATTCTACAGACGTGTGGCAAAACAGTGATACATGCGGAATTGAAAATAGAAGTCTTTAGGATTATGTGCACTTATAATTCTAATAATCTGGACTTACTAATAGCTGTTTTTGAGCATTTTCAAAACTCCATGGTTTCCAAAGCTTACTCAAAGCGAATTGCAAGTGGAAAATCCGAGAAGTAGAAGACTGGTTCGTCTCCTTCGTGTCCAAATAAGGTAGCGGTCCGTAGTAGTACGAGTAGTATTAGGTAGGAAAGTTTTCGTTGAAGGTCGCATCAACATCGATGACAAAAAATACAACAATCGCTAGGTTTGGACAAGAATGAAGGAAATAATCCGCCGGGGAAGTGTCATTGTTTCGTGAAGTGAACATCACGAATTTGAGCCCCGTCTCGGACATGAGTATGTGTTAAATGTGCCGTTACTGCGTGGGTAACTTGCAAAACTCGAAATAACGAGTTGTGATTCTAAATGTAATGAAAAAGAAAATTAATTGAAAGAATTAAGATCAATGTATAATAAGTGCTTTCAAATAGATGTGTAAGAATTCCTTGTGGGATGTCCAGATACTTTAGAGACAAAACTATACAGACGACTGAACAGCTTAACCAGAGTATTTCGACTTTAGAAAACAATGGTGGTAAATACAGAGACACCCCTCTACAAGGTGTTTCAACAATACTTTTACAAACTGAGGAGTTAGGTTCTTTACACTAAATCAAGAAAAAAATATGCAGTAAACTTGGGCTCTAAAATGCATAAAATGAAGTGAAATGATCGCATGGCATTGTTGGCCGGGAGGCCTCTTCCGGGGGCGTTCGGCCGTCAGGTTGCAAGTATCATTCCAGTCGACGCCACATTGGGCGACTTGTGTTTCGGTGATGACGACGAAAGGATGATGAGGACAACGCAACATCAAGTCCCCGCGCGGAGAATATCCCCATGACGGTCGAGAATCGAAATGCATACAATGAGACAGATAAAAAAACCCGCTTTCACAGTCTTGCCATTTCACTTTCAGGATACTCCTGACGCGGTGCTAATAATATTTATTGAGAAGCTGCAGATGTTTTCCTTAAGTGATCCAGGCCTCGTGAGAGTAAGTGTAATGATTATACGACAGACAAAGAGTTTGGTCAGAGTGCGGAGGCCAAGATTATCAAAGAGCTTGTTCCTCCAATGGCCAAGCGTAGTGGTAGCACATCTTATTGATACTCGATTTCATCATCAATATTTGCGTTTGCCGAGAGTTGACTGTCAGCAGAAGGAAAGTGTCGAACATTCTGCAAGATTTCACCACTGTCTCGTATGGCTAGATTTGTATAAATGGTATTTTGTGATGATTGATACAAAATTTGAGTTTTCCTGGCGTTAACATCTAGATCGATGCTCATGTATGCCTTATTTAATACATTCAAAAGTTGTTGAAGGCACTCCTCTGTGTTGACCGTAAAATGATAATCTAGAATCTGGAGTTTGATGAGAGAGGCTGTGATTACCTTGAAATCCTTGTCTACTAAGATTTAAAATCCCACCAACCGTCCGATCCATTGTTTCAACTCCAGATGGAAGTTTTCCTTCAACGAGATGTGGTAAAGCTCCAAAAATATTGAAAACAAGGTAGGAGCAGAGGCACATCCCTGCCTTGATTTCAAAAGCCTCTCTGAATGCACTGTAATTATTGAGGACGGTGGGGCTCATGATGTCATGCAGCAGGCGAATTATATGTATATATTCTAAGGAGCATCCAATTGAAGACAGGACCCTCTAAAGAGCGTGTCGATTAACCTATACAAGATCACAATGAACTGAACACCCTTAGCTGCTTACAGGCGTTGACATACGTCAACAGGGACAGATGAAAATGTGTGCCCCGACCGGGACTCGAACCCGGGATCTCCTGCTTACATGGCAGACGCTCTATCCACCTTTTTTTTAAATCTCATTTTGTTCGTTATAGTTCGTTGCAATTGTTCGTGGCGGACGTCCCCTGACGCCCATTGAAGTTCGTTATTGATCCATTCACGCAGGTTTTTTTTTTTTTTTTTTTTTTTTTTTTTTTTTTTTTTTTTTTTTTATTAGAGAGGGCAGCTAACCCTAACCTGAGCCACCGAGGATACAGATGATAGCGCGACTGCAGGGATTTATCTCTGGTACGCCTCCCGCGAAAACCCACATTCTCTTTACAAGATCTATGATGGCTCTATGGAGGAGGGAGCATATTTTATTCTCTCGATATCTGCTGCTGCATTTTCCGTGCGCTAAAGGTCATGTCAACTGCGCTCAAGATTGGTCTAAGACTACACTGTATTTCTGGCAGGGCATCTTCAGCAAGGGACATCAGGAGTTTAGATAGAATTATTTAGTTTCCGAGCTGCCGGAAGTAGGCATATTCCCCGCTAGTTGCCGCAGTCGGTATTATCCCACTGTTTGTATATGGTTACGATCAAAGCATCTTGCAAGTCAGCTAGAATCGTTTCAGTATCCTATGTCTTGACTATATAATCAGCTGTATATGTTGAGTTAGCTTGGGACCTCCTTTCTTATAAAACTGTACAGGCATCCCGTTTATACCAGCTGGTTTAGCTGATCGATAACCGCTTCGACTCCTGAAAAGAAGGAACGTCAACAAGTAGATACTGACGAGGACTGACGGAGCAACTGTCTATGAGATGTCCAGTGCCGCCTTTGGATCGTAAAGGATTTATGTCTTTGGTGGCCAGACCTTAGATAGTTTTCGTGGCATTAAAATGCCCGAATATTGTTGGTGTCTGTTAGGTTCTGCATTTCAAGTGGTTTGTTTACTACCATTCATTCTTAAGAGTTCGGGTTATTCTTTGAACTTCACTATGGCTGCTAGGAATTGCTTATTGAAGATTGAGATGGGATTGTTCTGCATAGCAATGAGAGCTTGCCTCTTTCGATCTATAAGACGTTAAATTTCAAGGTCGTTATAATCAAACACTCCTGATGTCTTCTCGGAGCGCAGCTAAATTCTCTTTAGAAGCTGATACAACGACTATCTTGAACGTCGACCAGTGTTGTTCAGTGCTGTCTGGATATTCACATGCAGGTTTTACGTCAACGATTTGACGAAATTGTGTTGGCATTTGTTTTTTCTTGTGGTCGAAATATCACACTGATCACAAGCTCGAACAATAACGTAATTTATCAGATGCCAGTGCTCCGATATGACGTGCTGCCACGATGTTTTGAACTTGTCTTTTTGGCGGAAGAGAGTAACGATACGGTCGTGTTCCGAAGATTTGGATCGCAATATAATTCCGTTGGAAACTTTCTTATCCTCTCCGCCTTTCCCAATGGGACCAGGCCACAACGTAGTATCCTTACATAACCTGGCGTTGAAGTCTCTTAAAAGTATGATTTTATCCTACTAGGTGCGGTATAACGCGCTATTTTCGCACACTTTATTCTCGAAGAGACTTCACTTGTGCACTCGCTTCCCTCGTGTCAAAACGCATAGCCCAAGTACACTCGACTAATCCTCTAACACGACGCATCTGCCGACAAAGGGACCGAATAACTGCTTGAGGAGGGTTGACAAATGTACGGCGCAATTTAAAGAGTAGGTCGCTGAATGTCGTAGGATCGGGTCGCACTCTGTCCGCTTTTCGCACAGCAGTTAAACAAGTTGCAAAACATTGGTTTATCAAGTGATCGTGCAGTCGAAAATTATCTAAGGTCGGCAAGTTTTGCAAATGAAATATATAATAAAATTTGGATCTTTAATAAATAAATGTGATTAATGATTAAATAATTTCGTATAAATAATGGCAGGCTGCACCAAAGATTTGAAATTTAACGAACTGATGATTTAGTCATCTAAGCAACACACTAAATGGAAATAGTGGTCTTACAAAAACTATGAAAATAAAGCATAAAATAATTAACGGTAACAGAACAAGTGCAGTTAAGATTGCATAAATGTGATAAAAGTGCTAGCAGAGATCTACAATTCACCTAATCATCTCAGATGTGCCCATTAAGTCGCAGACTGCTTAAGCTGTTCATAAATCATTTGTTAATTCACATACAGACACGGTTCAATTAAAAGGCAAACGTCTCTAAATTCCTACAGCCATTCATATAGTCTAAAAGCCTAAATTTCGCGTAGCTCAAAAGCAGTTGCTTCTAAATCCCGTGCTGCACATCGCCAGACAGCCGAAAAAGCTGGAGTCCCGACTGGCTACCAGATTTTAAGTTCACCGTAGTAGCTAATTTTCTATGTCCCAGCAAATGTTCAAGTATTGCGCTGCCACTTGCTGCCAAAAATCTGACTCTTTGAAAGCTTACAAGGGCAGACCGCAAGGTTCGGAACACGGGGTTGCTTCAAACTTTGCAGACTTTTAGTAGTCCATTAGGACAACATAATGTGCAAGTAGTAAGGCGTACTACTCAGATGATTTCGAAAAAATCGCAAGAGAATTGTAACGCGTAACTGATGCACTGATGCATTGCGACGCTGAGCAGGAGCTGCTGGAGGTTATGTGGTTAACGGTCAAGCTCCGTCATCCGTGGACCGTTGGGTTGAGTCCTGCTAATTTTTTTTTAATTTATTTTTTTCAACACTAGTCACGTTATTTCACACATGTTACATTTGAAAGGTAATATGGTGAAAAGACGCATGTATTTGCATTAACTTCTATTGAATTTCCAATTTTATTTGGTTGTTTGCTAATTTTTAATATCAGATCAAATATTATATTTATAACCATTGACAAGTAAATAACCAAGCGTACAAAGTTTTTCAAAAATGTCTCCCTGTCCTGATTCCCGAAACCCGCAGACGAAAGATCCGTACCCAAAGGCTGGAAAGTTGCACAGGTCACACCAATACTCAAGAAAGGTAGCAGGAGTAATCCACTAAATTATAGGCCCATATCGTTAAAGTCGATATGCAGCAGGGTTTTTGAACATATATTGTGTTCAAACATTATGAATTACATCGAAGAAAACTGTCTATTGACACACAGTCAACATGGGTTAAGAAAACATCGTTCCTGTGAAACACAACTAGCTCTTTATTCGCAGAAAGTGTTGAGTGCTATTGACAAGAGATTTCAGATCGATTCTGTATATCTGTATTTTCGGAAAGCTTTTGACACTGTACCACACAAGCGGCTAGTAGTGAAATTGCGTGCTTATGGAATATCGTCTCAGTTATGTGACTGGATTTGTGATTTCCTGTTAGAGAGGTCACAGTTCGTAGTAATTGATGGAAAATCATCGAGTAAAACAGAAGTGATTTCTGGCGTTCCCCAAGGTAGTGTTATAGGCCCTTTGCTGTTCATTCTGTATATAAACTATTTGGGAGACAATTTGACCAGCCGCCTTCGGTTGTTTGCAGATGACGCTGACGTTTATCGACTAATAAAGTCATCAGAAGATCAAAAAAGTTTCAAAACGATATGTGAATGGTGCGAAAATTAGCAGTTGACCCTAAATAACGAAAAGTGTGAGTGCTAAAAGGAATTCGTTAAACTTCGGTTACACGATAAATCAGTCTAATCTAATAGCAGTAAATTCTACTAAATACCTAGGTTTTACAATTACGAACAACTTAAATGGGAAGGAACACATAGAAAATGTTGTGGGGAAGACTAACCAAAGACTGGGTTTTATTGGGAGGACACTTAGGAAATGTAACAGATCTACTAAGGAGACTGCCTACACTACGCTTGTCCGTCCTCTTTTAGAATACTGCTGCACGATGTGGAATCCTTACTATATAGGACTGACGGAGTACATCGAAAAAGTTCAAAGAAAGGCAGCATGATTTGTATAATCGCCAAATATGGGAGAGAGTGTCACAGAAATGATACAGGATTTGGGCTGGACATCATCAAAAGAAAGGCGTTTTTCATTGCGACGGAATCTTCTCACGAAATTCCAATCACCAACTTTCTCCTCCGAATGCGAAAATATATGGTTGACACCGACCTACATAGGGAGAAACGATCACCACGATAAAATAAGAGAAATCAGAACTCGCGGTGGGCAGAGGTCATAGTGTTTTGCTTGATCAGTGTATGATACAGTGTTTCATTCGCTGCTCTCCTGAAGTGTAAGCCCAGACAGGTTTGCGGATAAGCAGGCGGTGCCAAACTTTTTGAGCAGCTCTTTTTTTTAATCCAGTGGTTGGGGATAACCCTGGGAATGGGTTTTCATCATTCGGTATTCTGCAGGGTGTAGATGATGTTCCGTTTAAAATACATGATCGGCTCTAAGAGATTTTGCGTGACAGAAGCCAGTACGCAGTCGTGGAAGATAAATGTTCACCATAGGCGAAGACAATGTCAGAAGGGTCCAATTGACTTGTGACAAGTCCTTTCTGTCTGCGAAGAAGGTGTTTTGTGGGGTAAATAGCAAAATGGTTCAAATGGCTCTGAGCACTATGGGACTTAACATCTTAGGTCATCAGTCCCCTAGAACTTAGAACTACCTAAACCTAACTAATCTAAGCACACCACACACATCCATGCCCGAGGCAGGATTCGAAACTGCGACCGTAGCAGTCACACGGTTCCGGACTGAAGCGCCTAGAACCGCTCGGCCACCGCGGCCGGCGGTAGATAGCAGTCTGAAACTATTTGCTGCTAACATTGTTTTGTACAGGAAAGGGTGTTCGTTAAGTGACTATAGGTGGATTCAGGACGACGTGGAATGAATTCCTATTTGGTGCGATAAATGACAGCTTACTTTAAACTTGGCTGAATGTTAATTAATGAAGATGAGTGTAAGAAACGATCCAGTAATGCTGTAGTATAAGAAGCAATCCTGTAATGCTAGAATACGGTTTTAATGGTACATGTGCTGCTTGATTGCTGCATATCGATTAATTATCATTGCACAACGTTACAAAATGAAATGAAGTGGAACGAGCACAAAAGATCAGTTAGAAACAACCATCATCTCAGAATTGTTCCTCTACTGTACACAGTACATAATACTGTAAAATATGTTCACATCCTTCCGCATTAATCGTTTTCTTAAGAGCAATCGGTAGACCATTCCCTAAACTGTAAGACACACACAGTACGGTAACACCATCACCTACATCACACGCAAACTTTTATGTCGGGTTACCACAGGCTGCAGCATGGTTCACCTCTCCAAAACACTCTTTCCCAGTCGTCCACTGTCCAGTGCAGTCGCTCTTCACACCACGTCAAGTGTCGCTTAGCACTGACTATAAAAATGTACGGCTTGTGAGAAGCAACTCGACCATTCTGGCTTATTCTTTTTAACTCAGTACACCCGTCTTTCTGCTATCTGGACTGCTGGTAACACAATCGAACTGACTAGTGATTCCTTCTGCTGATTTCATGCGATTTTTTACAACCACCCTGTAAGGTGGAAGATTAAATGAATGTCAATTTCGTCCCTTACATGAGAGTTTTTATACATCGTAACAGGAAGGTGAATATGACACCTGACATACTTCGGCGAAAATGAGCAGATTTGCCTATTAAAATGTACAGTATGCAAAGCAAAGGGATGACACTCAATCGAGAGTATTAACACACCGAACCTAAATCCTGCATGTCAATGAGCAAGAGGTGAAACAAGCTGCTGGAGGATACGTTTGGTTTGGGAGCAGATGTGAGTGACGATGTCACGGGCAGAGTACAACGGACAGCTCTTAAAGTGACCCGTGACACGGGACAACGAATGGGCCAGGTGACTCACCCAGAAGGGCAAGCAACGGGCCACCAGAGTTTTATGGAAAGAATCATTAGAAAACTGCATTGGGGAATTTCCAGGCGGATACGAACAAACCAGTGACGCAGTCGATCACGTGAACTGCGCGTGGTACACTCATGATGTGCACATGTAACTTTTAGGCGTCTGGAACGGGCACAAAATGTCCAATTGGCTGACAGGAACTAGGAAGGAGAAAGTGCCGAAATTTCGAAGCAGTTCGATGGTAGGCCCTTTGAGATTGGCACAGACAGTTTCCACAAAATAATAAGAACACTTATTGGTCGGAAAAATCCGTGACGTGGAGCACGAATGGACCCAGATGGGGGACAGTTTTGCTGCAAGGGACACAGGACCGAAAATTTCGGGGACTCTCCTCTGAACCAGCGTCAAGTGCAGAACAGGGCGCATCACACTTTGTACAATGCAAAGGAGGAATTTTGAGTGAACACTACATTCACTTCTGCTGACATTCAGCTAGATATTAGCTGTAGCGTCGTTAAGCTCCAACAGCGGAGAAACGAAACAGCCACATAGTTAGTTGTTCTTGAATTAACTGAGAGGGCATTCTAATATGCACGCCGCTCCATGCATGCTCGTGCATATCGCCATATTTAAAGACTAGGGACGAGTGCATGTTTTCTCGCCTAACGAGAAACATAGGACAGTTTCTGCTGGTAAAATCAGCAAAGATTTTGCCTTTATAGGACCTTCAAAGGGCGAGAGCAGCAATGGAGCCAACAGCTCATCATAGCTAAGGCAAATACCGCTAGTAGATGCGTAAACTTATTGGTTCACCAGCTTTTGTCTACTGTGAACTCGAGCAACCTTGAGTAATCTTTTGCTCAGCTTGTCGCAAAAACTAACCATCCTCCGTAGACTTGATTGTCATCCTAAATAGTACCAAACTTAGAACCGGACTCGGATGATCTGTATTAATATTGGCCAACTTCACGATGTAGTAGTAAGAATAATTTTGTAAAGAACCTTCTGGTTAAAATTTTATATTGTTGTGTTTAGAGTTATTTCGATTAATCAGGCTGAAATGCGTTATCTTGAAAACTGTCCTAACATTGTCATGTTACATCTTATGTAAATTCGTGTATTTCTTTGATAATAATTCTGAATTAAAAACAATTTGTGTAAAACTTAAACGCCGTTGTGCTCTGTCATAGAATAAGTGTCCACCCCTTACCTCAGACATTTATTCTATAGACGCTAACGCACTCAGAGGGTGTTTATGCTGATGTCTGATGAAAGAGAAAAGGAGTGGAAGTATCAGAACCCTTCACAATGCTAAATAGTCCCTGTCCGTCATAACATGAGATCTGCCTGGTCTTGGTTTAGCTGTGGTTTTTTCTTCGCGTTTCCACTTCATAATCACATTACCAGAAGTCGACTTGAGGAACTTTAGATTGGTTGAAATGTCCCTGATGGATTTGTTTCTCAGGTGACATCCACTGACTAGATCTCGTTCGAATTTACTGAGCTCTTCTGACCGACCCATTCAGCTATTACTACTTCTCTATTCACAACACAATACTTCCTCACCCCTTTTTAAAATCTCCAGTTCGCCTCTCGCGATATGTAGTGGTCCATTCCGCATTACATAAGAGTGTCAGGGTACTTTTGATCGGATATTGTATAAAGGAGACCGTGTAGGGAACAAAATGTTCAAATATGTGTGAAATCGTTTGGGACTTAACTGCTAAGGTCATCAGTCCCTAAGCTTACACACTATTTAACCTAAATTATCCTAAGTACAAACACACACACACACACACACATGCCCGAGGGAGGACTCGAAACTCCGCCGCGCAGGGAACGCTATTGAGGAAGTTTAGAGAACCAACATTTGTGACAGACTGAAAAGTGATTGTGCTGCCTCCGACTTTCATCTCACCAAGCGACAAACAAAAATTACGCGAAGCGAAATGTAATGTGAGGAGGGCTATGCGAGAGGCGTTCAATGAATTCGAAAGTTAAGTTCTATGTACTACTTGGCAGAAAATCCTAAGAAATTTTGGTCTTATTTCAAAGCGGTAGGTGGATCAAAACGAAATGTCCAGACACTCTGTGATCAAAATGGTACTGAAACAGAGCATGTCTTTTTACAAAGCTGTTTCACAGAGGAAGACTCCACTGTAGTTCCCTCTCTAGATTGTCGCATGGATGACAAAATGGCATATATCGAAATAGACTACAGAGGGCTAGAGAAACAATTAAAATATCTCAAAAGAGGAAACGCCACAGGACCTGATGGGATACCAGTTCGATTTTACACAGAGTACGCGAAGAAACTTGCCCCCCTTCTTGCAGCGGTGTACCGTAGGTCTCTAAAAGAGCGTAGCGTTCCAAGGGATTGGAAAAGGGCACACGTCATCCCCGTTTTTAAGAAGGGACGTCGAACAGATGTGTTGAACTATAGACCTGTATCTCTAACGTCGATCAGTTGCAGAATTTTGGAACACGTATTATGTTCGAGTACAATGACTTTTCCGGAGACTAGAAATCTACTCTGTAGGAATCAGCATGGGTTTCGAAAAAGACGATCGTGTGAAACCAGGCTCGCGCTATTCGTCCACGAGACTCAGAGGGCCATAGACACGGGTTCCAAAGTAGATGCCGTGTTTTTTGACTTCCGCAAGGCGTTCGATACAGTTCCCCACAGTCGTTTAATGAACAAAGTAAGAGCATATGGACTATCAGACCAGTTGTGTGATTGGTTTGAAAAGTTCCTAGATAAGAGAACGCAGCATGTCATTCTCAATGGAGAGAAGTCTTCCGAAGTAAGAGTGATTTCAGGTGTGCAGCAGGGGAGTGTCGTAGGACCGTTGCTATTCACAATATATGTAAATGACCTTGTGGATAACATCGGAAGTTCACTGAGGCTTTTTGCAGATGATGCTGTGGTTTGTCGGGAGGTTGTAACAATGGAAAATTGTACTGAAATGCAGGAGGATCTGCAACGAATTGACGCATGGTGCAGGGAATGACAATCGAATCTCAATGTAGACAAGTGTAATGTGCTGCGAATACATAGAAAGAAATATCTTTATCATTTAGCTACAATATAACAGGTCAGCAACTGGAAGCAGTTAATTCCTTAAATTATCTGGGAGTAGGCATTAGGAGTGGTTTAAAATGGAATTATCATATAAAGTTGATGGTCGGTAAAGCAGGTGCCAGACTGAGATTCATTGGAAGAGTCCTAAGGAAATGCAATCCGAAAACAAAGGAAGTAGGTTACAGTACAATTGTTCTCCCACTGCTTGAATATTGCTCACCAGTGTGGGATCCGTACCAGATAGGGTTGATAGAGGAGATAGAGAAGATCCAACGGAGAGCACCGCGCTTCGTTACAGGATCATTCAGTAATCGCGAAATCGTTACGGAGATGATAGATAAACTCCAGTGGAAGACTTTGCAGGAGAGATACTCAGTAGCTCGGTACGGACTTTTGTTGCAGTTTTGAGAACATACCTTCACCGAGGAGTCAAGCAGTATATTGCTCCCTCCTATCTCGCGAAAACACCATGAGGATAAAATCAGAGAGATTAGAGCCCACACAGAGGCATACCGACAATCTTTCTTTCCACGAACAATACGAGACTGGAATAGAAAGGAGAACCGATAGAGGTATTCAAAGCACCCTCCGCCACACACCGCCAGGTGGCTTGCGGAGTATGGATGTAGATGTAGATGTAGACTAGAAGGACCGAATTAGGGAAATGAGGGCTCGTACTGAGACCTACAGTCAGTCTGTGTTCCCTCGCTCCAATTGTGAGTGGAACAGTAAGTGGTGTGTCTAGTGCTGTTACAAAATACACTCCGACAGCACTGTACTGTGGCTTCCGAAATATGTATGTAGACGTAGAATTATGTATCGAATGCGGCGTTATGTAACTCCGTCTCTCTCTCTTATTTTATGCAGCTTTGTAGAACATCGGCAGCATCCATTGAACATAATATTTTTCTAATGCAACACCAGTATGTGATTCATATTTGTCAATGAAACCTGTAAATCAACGACAAGTGTTAGTTTAATTATGCAGTGTAGGCAACGATACCTCAGGCAAGTTTACGAAACACCAAATATAATTCAGTCCGCTTAATGACGAAAGAGTAGTGTTAGTATTTTTAAGTACTAGCGATTGTGCATTGCAACTAACGACATCCAGTTAGCTGCAATTCTTATAATTGCAATGGCATTCAATGCAATGCGGTAGAATATTCAGATTAATATTCCGTTCTAGTTGTCCCAATCCTTACTCCTTTATTTTTCTAGAATGTTGCAACTGAGCGAGATGGTAAGGCACAGGAGGACTGAGATCCTGACCATCCAGATTTTCCTTTCCTTCCGCAATCCGAGCTTTGTGATCCGTCTCTAGTGACCTGGTTGTCTACGGAGCATTAAATCCTAACCTTCCTTCTTTTTTCTAATGTTTGAATGTTGCTAGTGTTTTCACATGAAAAGAGAGCGAGAGGTTGGGGCGAAGAGAGCAAGATTCGCACTATCTTCTAGTGGCTCGAGTTGCGTCCCGCTCTTCTTTCGACGCATTGAAACATATACCTGTATTTCCTTATCTGACAGCATCAGTGCGCATTTCACTTTTATCACTTTACTCTACTAATTCGAGCAGATATCAACTTGCTACGAGGATGTAAATAGTGATGGGATGGGGAAATGTAGAGTTACATACTGCACGAAATTTATTAGACTTTCGACGATTAATGAGTCACAAGTGGAATCAGTCACGCTATGTAAATTAGAGAGTGATTAGATTACCCACATATAGTCATGGTTGAAGCAAATAGTAGCCCGTTTTCCATTGTCTGGGTACTAGGAAACACTTTTACCGTCTCTGTTGGAATGCTGTCCGAATGTGTGAGATCTATATCGAGTTGGAACAACAAGGGGTTCCGAGGATCCGCAAACAGAGATAGCGTTATGGTCATATGCTAGTTTAACTAACTCGAAGGCGTCTCGCATACGGTGAAAAACATGAGCTGGTGGATAATCGAAGAAGCGCGCCCTATATCTTCCCGAAAGCTATTTAGATAAAACTACGAACCACTTTTCAGGGAGTGTGAAGCGAATCCACGGCTGTTATCCAAACCTTTCGTACTACCTCATACGGATGGTGAACAACAAATTTGACTAATAACAGCTCGATGATAAGCAGACGCTCTTCATCTGACTAAGAGAGAGAGGCTTCGTAGTGGTTAATATAATGGACTACCATTGTGAATTAGCGTGGTTCAGACCTGTATCTGACTTTCCTGACACAGATTCTCTTCGGTTTCCCTAAACCGATGAAGATGAATGTCGCGAAAATGTCACTGCTGATATCTTTACGCTATCCGGGCTGGTGCTCCCTCTCTAATGATCTCGTCGCCGATGGGACATTAAATCCCTTTCTTTCCTTTTCTGCCCGAATATGAAATGGGAAAACCTTAATGTATGACATAAAACTTTTCAATGCCATTCAATTTAAAGCGACTAACTGTCTATATATGTAGATATAGAGTGGCTGAAGAAGATCCTGCCAAACTTGTGGAAGTGATCGGAAGAAAATCAGTCACATTAACGTGAGTCCTCCTCCAAATTAATTTAGAGGTATTCTATTAACAATACGAAATCATATCCCAGTAAAGGATACCAGATGTGACTGAAAATAAACACTGAATTGAATACCCTACCGACAAATGCACGTTAAAGTGATGCAGAGGGAAGTGACGCTGTGGCAAGTACCTTAAAATTAACTTTCCACAACAACAGTTTCCTGCATACCCGTCGGAATATGATGATCACCTAAGATGGCATATCGATGTTCTTTTAGTTGAGAAGAGTAGGAAGTTAATGTCCCGCTGACAACGGAGTCATTCCTAACAGCACAATTTCGGTTTGGATAAAAATGGGAAAGGAAATCAACTACATGTTTTCAAAGAACTATCTTTACATTCAGCTTAATGGATTTAGGAAAACAACGGAAAACCATATTTAAACCAGATGAATCGCAGGCCCTTCTGTGTTCTATCATTTTTTCTTTCTTTGATTTTGATGTCAGTTTTAAATTATAGGCTGAAGAACAGTAATTACATCTTTTAATCGGACTTTGCTTAGAATTACCACTGATGTTTCAATTCAAAGGGCGCATTCTTCTTGAATCAACTTGTAAATATTGAATAAACTAAAATGAAATTTTCACTCTGCAGCGGAATGGCGCCGATATGAAACTTCCTGGCAGATGAAAACTGTGTATCGGTTCAAGACTCGAACTCGGGATCTTTGACTTTCTAGCACTTGCCCAAGAAAGGTCACGAGTTCGACTCTCGGTCCGGCACACAGTTTTAATCTGCCAGGAAGTTTCATTGAGTTAACTAGTTTCTGCTAACATTGAAAAACGAAGTGGATTTCGAAGGTAGGTTATACGTTGTTGCGGCAATCCAAGTAAATTATTGAATACTGCATTACACGTCAAAGTGACACAGATATTTGACATTGTGTTTAACATTGCCACCAAGTCTGTAAACTACGATCGGAACGTTCTACTTATCGTTCAGTGCCTCGAGGATACAAATTCGCTCCTTGGTCACGCAGCCATTCGAGAACGGCTAAGTGAATGTCCTCAACGTTGAAAAATCTACAATTGCTGCGGATCAATTCCTCGTTTGCCTGGCCATTGTAGTCTGTGGTCTATGTCGATGGCATTCTTTCCAACGAGCATCATCCACTTCTGTGTCGCCGGAAGCGACACTGCATTTGGCCCATATACCGCCAGAACTTCAGGGTGAATCTGTGAGAGATCTAGATTTTGTCCTCAAGAATTGTACTGTCCCACGTGCTTCAGCTTTGGAGTACGTTTCCATTCGTACACTGTGATGCACTTCTTAACCATATCGCAGCAGAACTGCCTCTGCAAGAAATCAATAACACGTACACTCCTCTGACAATGTGCCACTCTTTTAGTTCAATGATCTTAGTGTGGGACGACATGTGTAACTTAATTTTTGAAGTCATCTCTTATATTCATCAGCATATCGCGCCTATGCAGATTTTCTATGTAGCCAATGTAAAGTGTTCTTTGTGACGTTCGGTTACGAAACCGAGAATGCCTGGTGTCTCAAACTTTTAGAGTAAAAAATAGATAGTAGCGGATCCTAGACTGACAAGGGAACCTCCCCATCCCACCCCCGTCGGATTTAGTTATAATTTGGCACAGTGGATAGGCCTTGAAAAACTGAACACAGATCAATCGAGAAAACAGGAAGAAGTTATGTGCAACTATGAAAAAAATAAGCAAAATATACAAACTGAGTAGTCCATGGGCAACATAGACAACATTATGGATGATGTGAGCACAGGAGCGCCGTGGTCACGTGGTTAGCGTGAACAGCTGCGGACCGAGAGGTTCTTGATTCAAGTCTTCCCTCGAGTGAAAAGTTAACTTACTTTTTTTTTGTTGCAAAATTATGACCTGTCGGTTCGTTCATTGACGTCTCTGTTCACTGTAATAAGTTTAGTGTCCGTGTTTTGCGACCGCACCGCAAAACCGGGCGATTAGTAGACGAAAGGACGTGCCTCTCCAATGGGAACCGAAAACATTTGATCCAGGAAAACACGAATATATTCTATATGACACTTGTGACGGCATGTGCGTTACATGATAGGAATATGTTGTCGACCCACCTAACTTGCACACGTGGCGAATGGGTAAAAAGATTCTTCTGCCTTTCCCGATTTAGGCTTTCTTGTGGATGTGATAATCACTCTCAAAAAAGTGATGAAAACATAAGAGTGTGTCACATAAACTGCAACAAATGAATGCAACCGTTTCACAGTCGCACAGTTTTCTCTGTGCTCTGTCAAAACATATGTTTTTAACGTTTTCAAATTTTTCCGTGTGTAGATCGTCAAATCCTGCATATGTCCAAGCAAATCTGAACATGTCCTGGAATTTTGGAGAGCGAAGTTGATTATGTGTGAGTGCCTGAACTCTGATAATTGTCTGAAAAATAAAAATTAAACTGTTCACTCGAGGGAAGATTTTAACCAAGGACCTCTCGTTCTGTAGCTGCTCACGCTAACCACGGGACCACGGCGCTCCTGAGCTCATATTATCCTAAATGTTGCATATCTTGCGCATGGACTACTCAGTTAGTATATTTTGCTTATTTTTCATAGTTCCACACAACTTCTTCCTGTTTTCTAGATTGACCTGTGTTCAGTTTTTCAAGGCCTATCCACTGTGCCAACTTACAACTAAATCTGAAGGGGGTGCGATTGGGAGGTTCCCTTGTGAGTACTAGGAACTAAGGACTTCAAATGAATCTTTGCTTTTTTTATTGCCACAGACAACTGAACAATTTAGGCTGGTAGTAACAACTCAATGAGGCGACTGCCAGTCTCAGTGCCGGTACGGTAGCTCTGCGTGTTCGGTCAGAGGGTTAGCTGCCCTCTGCAATGGATAGATGGGTCCCATGGGACGTCGGCCCCGAACAAATGCAACGAACTGTATCGAAAAAATGAGATTTAAAAAAATCGAAAGAAAGAAAGAAAGGAAAGGGTACGGCCGCTTTCCTTCTCCGTCCTTCCCTAATCCGAGCCTGTGCTTCGCGTCTAGATGACTTCGTTGTTGACAGGACGTTAACACTAATCTTCTCCTCCACCTTTATTTATGGTGGGGAATAACTGCTGCTCTAACAATAACGTCCACGCTGTATATTTTAAAGCGCTTCCATCGTCTGGTTGACGAGTAGGCCTACTTATTGGCCAATCTTCTTCCACTCGATCCAACACTGTCTCCCCAAACCCTTGTCGTCGGCAGCCTAGGACAGTTCTATTTAGCTTGAACGAATGAGTTGCTAGTATGTTTCTACGACCATGGTGAAACTATTTTCTGTAAATTCGTTTGAATTTTTGGCACTACATCCAGCTTTGACATACATCTCTATAAGTTCCTGCAACGAATGATGCTCCTTCTTCGACAAACAGTCACAAGGTGTAAACGGTAGTAAACTACAACGTAGATCTGTCATAGACGACTGTGTATTGTTTTTCAAGGTAGTGCCACCAATGTCGATGCGTCAGGCAGCTACCTGTGTTTGTTATGAAACACAATCAGCTTACGTACACTTGATTCCCTTGTAGTACTCGTTCAAGATTTGTATCGCCTTAAATATTCATTTTCAACCATTATTTCCTTGTCGCAAAACAATGAGTTTGGAATCCTCAAGCGCTCGACCCTGAGGTTTTGGGCCATCCTAGGAATTAATATGTCACGGATCATGACGCGTGCGTGACACTGTCAGATGTCATTGACCTGACTCTTACTAGTTAGACAATGAAAACGGCATAGTGGGTTGGAACTATTTTCTAGTTTTCGCTTTCATCGTTAGTTTTGACTAAGTTTACAACTTGACAAGAAAATTCTAGCCGTGTCCTTTTTAATATTCTGTCCGGCGTTCTTCAAGAATTTAACAAAAACGTTTAACGGTCAACATTCTAAGGCAGACCTTACACGGAGTATTTTAACAGAGACCTCCTTTGCTCCAATTTCCGATGGCTCTTCGGTGATGGATGCACAAGGCCTGCAGAATACATGGGATCATGCTTAGCTCTCTTCCATGGCTCCCAGTATGGTATTCTTTGCTCCACTGCGACCCGAATCACGCACTCAGCCTCTCGCCTGTAATTATCTCGTCCCTGGTATGGATCTACCACACGACTTCTTACACTGCCTTTACTGCTGGAGATAACTGTTATCTGGAAGTAATTCTCTCATAATGATCGCGCTGCTGAGTCTGGCCAGAACAGCTATCGCTTAAATTAATCTACCTCAATGTTTTTTGCGGAAGGGCGTGTACACATTTTACAGCATTGTGTACTGCGTACAGCAGGGAAAAACTTTGGAGACGATGATTGTTTGTATCAACGTAATAACAACAAAAAAAATGTTCAAATGGCTCTGAGCACTATGGGACTTAACATCTGAGGTTATTAGTCCCCTAGAACTTAAACTACTTAAACCTAACTAACCTAAGGACATCACACACATCCATGCCCGAGGCGGGATTCGAACCTGCGACCGTAGCGGTCGCGTGGTTCCAGACTGTAGCGCCTAGAATCGCTCGGCCACCCCGGCCTGCTTATCAGCGTAACTACGCCCTCCGTAATAGATCAGTATCTGCTAGGTAATGGTCTGTGGACGATACATTCTTACAAACAACTTTCTGGGGAGGCACCCACAACTCCGAAACATTATGAATGACAATAACAATACCCGACACTAAATAACCTTCCAAATTATCATAAAAACTATAACAATTAAAAAAAATGATGAGATATTTCCAAACGCCGCATAGCTCTATGAAGCTGCTTTATTTGCAGCTACCGGTTTTACGTCAGTGTAGGCGCATCTTCAGGTTTATAATAGTGATTTTTCCACAATGTATGTGGGTAATTACAGAGTCCCAGCTTTCTGGAAGTTATCCACGTTAAGAGTCAAAACCACATTAATGGACTGTCATAATAAAATTGAGAACACCAAAAAAATGGTTGTCAGAATGTACAAACCATGACTGCTGACTGAGCCAGGCGATATAACACTTCATAGGACATACGCATTATAAGACCCGGTAGATATCAGCTCTATAAATCATTGAAGTAAACCTTAAAATTCCGCGTACGTGCATTCCTCCCCCATATTGCTAACAGGCCGATGTGGTGTAAGCAGCCCGTAGAGGCTAGCAGTAAACTTCCTCTTCCCGAAAGCTGGGACTCCGTAATTCTCCATCAACATTACGGTAATATAACCATTATAAACCTGAAGATTCTTCTGTACTGACGTGAAAACGGTAGTTATAAATAAATCACCTTCATACAGCTATGCACCTTTTGCTAATACCTCATCGTTCTTGACTTTTTGATTGTTGTAATTTTTATGATAATTTGAATGGTTATTGAGTGTTGAGTATAGTTATTGTCATTGATAACATTCTTGTAATGGACTGGCTTACCCTGAACTAAGTGGAACACCTTAGGGATAAGTTAGAAGCCGAATTCTCTCCAGCCCCCAGCATCACAAACTCCTCAGATTTCGGTTCTTGAGGAAGAAGTGGCTACCATTCCTCCACAGACATCGGGACACCTCATTGAAAGTGTCTCCAGCAGAGTTTAAACCGTCATAAAGGTGGAAGGTGGACACACTGCATATTAATGTTCACGAAGAGGTGTCCTGATGGTTTTGATCTGATAGAGATTTTCGCCAATTTTATTCATTGTACAAGTGAAACAAACATATTAAATTTGGACTGTGTGAAGTACATTATAATTCTTAAGTACCGTTTCAGCAACGTAACTAGCTCAGATTATTATGATCCTATCTCATGATAGATGAGATAAACGGCACGAAAACCCAAAGAAATCAATGATATCTGTATGTATAGTAAATAAGTTAACTTATTTATCTTTGAAACTGATAAAACAACGCAGTGTCAACTTTCAGCTTTCAGCGTTTGATCTTGTATCATATCCTTCCTGAGATAAATGGCACGAAAACCCAAAGAAATCAATGATATCTGTATGTATAGTAAATAAGTTAACTTATTTATCTTTGAAACTGATAAAACAACGCAGTGTCAACTTTCAGCTTTCAGCGTTTGATCTTGTATCATATCCTCGTAACCAATACTTATGCCCTGAATTTTGCACCTTCATGTCCTACATGCGGTCTGGTAAACCTACTTTTCTACGGTCGCAGGTTCGAATCCTGCCTCGGGCATGGATTTGTGTGATGTCCTTAGGTTAGTCAGGTTTAAGTAGTTCTAGGTTCTAGGGGACTTATGACCACAGCAGTTGAGTCTCATAGTGCACAGAGCCATTTGAACCAGCCAAAGCTACTTTTGGCCGCTGTAGAAGTGACAGCAAAAACGGAAAGAACTGTTGCTCGCTGCAGTCGTTGGTAGTGAAATAAATGGCGAGCACTGACCGGTCCTCCAAGTGATAAATACTGCTTCGTCAGCTGCTGTGTACTACTACACTTCGTACATATTCAGGTTCCACCCCAGTGCAAAAGGTCGTTAAACAGTGGCAAAAAATAAACTGTTGATTAACGTAGCGGATGAAAGATCCAGTTGTGAATTGTATTCTCATATTTCAGTATGGTTGGAGTAGAAAGATTATCGGGCTGCTGACGGAGTGGATTCAGTGGATTCAGCATTTGGTTCCACAATGATATCTCTACAGTACCCTCTTACACCCTACATGGTTCAGTCGACAAGGTTTAAAAAACTCCACGTTTTGTCGTACGATGGCGGCAACGATGGACAGTTCGCGCGAGACGTGACCAGTTCTGTTTGGAAGAATTGGTTTCACACTGTAGCCGCACTTGCGAGGAATGTTTCGCAGCGTACGTGTTGTTGCTAACAGCAGCTTTATTTACGATGTTGGCTATCTGCTGACAAGTATGAAGATCTTACAGGCGGTGAGTTTCAAGTAGCCTCGTGGATGGAAGCGTAGGAAGTCAGTGACCTAGCAATCCACGCCTGAGGCCAGACAATTGTCAAATATGTCACGGAGCGTAGCTATCACTTCCTTGGTAGCATCGGCAGGTGTTACGACGTGCTGTGCTTAAAGATTGCGTTGTTCCATAACGGCACATCCGCTAACTACAAATCTCTGCATCATTCCTCTGTCAAGAAGACTTTCATGTTCTGTTAATCAAATCACAGCATTATTTAAACACTACCCGCGGTGCAGCATATGGTTTTGATCTGGTAGATAGTTTCAAATCGCGACATTTTTTCATAATCAAATGGTTCAAATGGCTCGGAGCACTGTGGGACTTAACTTCTGAGGTCATCAATCGCTTAGAACTTAGAACTAATTAAACCTAACTAACCCTAGGACATCACACACATCCATGCCCGAGACAGGATTCGAACCTGCGACCGTAGCGGTCGTTCGGCTCCAGACTGTAGCGCCTAGAACCGCACGGCCGCTGCGGCCGAATTTTTCATAATCAATGTACAATCACAAGTATTTCAGAGCCTTGCGATTAACACACTTCTTTGTTCTATGGGGTCCTCAGTTCGACTCGAGGCAGAATTTTGCCACCCCCAATTTCTTTTTTGTCGCTCACTTGGCTGAAGATCGAACAGAAATCAGCAAATCATGAACAGAATTTTCGAATACGGGCGATGGTTTTCTTAGACACAACACTCTAATATTATATTGCCCGCTTTTTAGCTGCAAGACAGATGTGTAACTGTTGAAACTATATTATGTATGGGTTCTCCGCTCCAGTTTCTCTGCAGTGCTTTTGTTCATCACATTCCGTTTCAGTTACCAAGAAGTCATCTTCAGGTAACTTTACTAGGACCTACATTACATTATTACATCCATTAATAACGTAGAATATAAGATAGTATGCACTACATGCTATTTACATACACAAGATTACGTACCAGAATACGATGTTCGTATGAAGTAGTACTCAAACTGCATCAGTATCAAGGAACAAACTGTAACCAAGATTAAATAACCGATGGTATGCATTACAATTCGTATGTACTGGAGTCCATTATAGTAGTGGATAAAACCCTGAACACGTTTTGCTAAAATTCGCTAATAATCGTTGTTGCTACGATACAGAGACGCAGAGATAGTAATACTTTATAGAGCTGTGAGATCTACAACACGGGCAATAAGGTCGAAATGTAACAGGTATACTGAATAAGAAATAAGAAAATATGCACAAAAATATACAATAAAAAGTTTTTGCTGCAGAGGCATTTTTATAGAGCAAAATCGAAGTGTGAAATGTAAGCACTAAGCAAACGCGTGTATTAAGATATATATATATATATATATATATATATATATATATATATATATGGGACGTAAATTGCAGTAATCATTGTATAGATGATTCCTTTGAATGTTTTACATATCATTAAGTAGAAACGAAGGAAAGAAAGAATGTGAAGATATAGGATTTTTGAAACGGTCTATATCTGTGAGTGTCAACAGAGAGACCAGTGTTAAACATTGCATACTCATATATCTTTACGATTTTTAATGCAATATATTTGATACATATTCATATTTTACCACAATCAGAGAACGTACATCGATACAAAGCACTAATATCTCTGCACTTTGGCAACAAGGACTATCAGCTGATTTTAACATAATATGCCCAAGGTATTATCCACCACTTTAAATTAATGCGGATATCGTTTATGTATCGTATATTCTACAATTCAATTATTCTACGTTATATATTACTGTGTTATATGCACTTCACCTACGCTTCCCATCAGAAAACCAGAGGAAACTACCAAGAATTGATACCGAACTCACAATGCATTCGCTAGTTCAAATTTTTAATCTTTGTACCTGCTTCTTGTCACTCATATGCGCGAATGTTTGCGCGTCTGCCTTCTTGAGACTCGTCAGCTACCGTTAGACAATAAGATCGAATTGCGGACGCATGGAAAATAATTGAGCACGGCTTAAACAAAAATCCACACAATTTTTTGTTTCATTTCTTTTGCTGACACCGTGCATCTAGCAGCATTGCGTAAAAGTGCTTTGCCCAGGAGAGAAACGACATCGTTCGGATAAGCATTTCATTTAAGAAAGAGGGAAGAAGTTAGTGAAAGATCCCAAGAATGAGCTCGAGTCTTAAATACACTGGTTTCGAATTTGACTTATTATCCATAAATATTACGACTGCCCACCTAATCGTTTTAATGAACAAAACAGATGCGTTTCGTCATTGCTTGAAATAACTGGTATGTGACTGGAAGTAGTTGGTGCCCGACGTTCATCAACAGGTCACGCAATTCCTGCAGGTGGTTGTTGCTCTTAGCTTTCGTTCGATGACCTTGGAGTAGTTTTGGATAGGAATAATTTGCGCCGATCTAGCAACTATGACGAAATCCAATAATTTCAACTATATTTACGATGTAATAAACGAATGTACGAGAAAGAGGTCCAAAAAAGAAACGAGGATAAAACTGTTCCGAAGCTACTAGGTAGAATCGAAAAGTGGATACTAACGAAAAGGGAAGCAGTCCACAGAAATGAGGTCTCTTCGAAATTTAAATAGATCCTCTAGGGTGGACAGATCAGACATGACAGACATAAGGAATTACAGATATAAAACTTACAAGTATAGTAAGGGAGTGCAGAAAAAGGTTGGAGCGATCAGCTTACATATAGGTCGCTCGGAGAAGTTGACCTACTGGCGGGAGAGATCTTGAAATACAGAGAAATCAGTGAGCCCTGGGGACAGGTTACTTAAACTTATCCTTGAACAAAGGTGATAACGATCTAGCAGCAGTGCCGAACGGAAGGGGTGGGGAGATAAGGTACCGCCAAGCGCGAAGACAGAGAGGGGGCTTAAAAACGGACCGAAAAATACAAGAAGTAAGTACGATGCTTCTTCGCCAAGGTACTGTAGGATCTTAGCTGTTAGAGAACAGGTGTTCAAGTAGATATGCTAATTGACTAAAGGCTTCCGGTTCCTGCCGACTTATGTCGACAGAGGAGTGGAGCGAGAAGCGACAGCAGAGGAAGCAAACAAAAAAGGCGAAGAGATATGACCTCCAGCCATTACTTTTGCTGTTCCCAGCTTTTATTTAGTACCCGCACGAGCGCACACACATATGGACGCAGATGAGCTGGCGCGGGTCTCACAGCTGAGCAGTGCGGAAAGTAGAGCCGCTGATCCAGGTGTTCACTTGCTGGCGGCAATAGGCTGGGCCAATCAGTTCTGACGCTGAGATCGACTAACACGGGTCTAGCTTTCGTATCGTACTGTGCTCATTCGCGCTAGTCGCGTTTTGTGCTTTTTTCTTCATGGTGCTCGGACTCTCTGCTCTCCCGTAGAGTGACCTTAACGTCGAGTTTTTCCTCTTCCGGGGTCCAGCTCCCCGGCTTCCGGTTCAAGCACCCACCGTCGGCTAAAATAGTGGCGTCTACGCTGACAGGACAGTTTCCTGGCGTTACCACGCCAGTGCAGACACAAAACTTTAGTTACTCTGTTCATCTATGTTGAACCATCATGCAAACAAACATACGCTCTGCCATTGGTGATCGGCTGCATTGCTCTAGCATCTGTTGGCATAAAAAGCAGAGGAAGTAGACGTGACTTGTATACTGGTATTTTGCTGGTAATACGCGGCGGTAGCCGCGCGGCATACTGCTAAGCAAAGGGGCCCGTATTCTGTTTCAAGGCAGGTCGGAGATTTTCTCTGTTCTGTTGTCCTTACTTTCATATCGTCATAATTGATATTACTATTGAGCTGGCTGAATGCGTGCGGCACGAAGGCCAATAAGTTGGAAAAAAAAGGTGTTGTTATTCTAGTGCAAATGAAACTCTACTTACGCAAAAACTTCGAAATGTGAAACCCATGTCATTATAGTATCAAATCGCACTGGACAGATGGTTTCACTGTGCCTGTCAGTCGTACCCATACGGACCCATATACAATAGCTACTAGAAACATAAAAAATAGATTCTGTTTTATTTTCAGTTTTTTAGAATTTTTATATAATTTTTGATTTATTTACTACGGTTATATATTTGACTTGTTGGGCGCAATATTTTTCATCAACAGAGATCACTGAAACAAGTTTTTTCGATAACACTTCACTTTTACTAAACCTACTTCCAGCAATAAAATTTTTTTAAATTTTTTGTATAAAAATTACAGAATGGTAGTTTTATGGGAAGGGAGGATGGGTGAGCTGTTTTAGCAGTTCTGCCAGAAGTGTAGAATATCTCGGTACGACTCCGTGTGGCATTCTAGGTAATACGTGACCTTCGTAATCACGCTCCTCAAGTCGTTCTACCACAGTTCTAGTCCTGTGGTGTGGTGAGTAATACACCAACCATCAGCCAGACTGAGATTCATTGGAAGAATCCTAAGGAAATGCAATCCGAAAACAAAGGAAGTAGGTTATAGTACACCTGTTCGCCCTCTGTTTGAATACTGCTCAACAGTGTGGGATACGTACCAGATAGGGTTGATAGAAGAGAGAGAGAAGATCCAACGGAGAGCAGCGCGCTTCGTTACAGGATAATTTAGTAATAGCGAAAGCGTTACGGAGATGATAGATCAACCCCAGTGGAAGACTCTGCAGGAGAGACTCTCAGCAGCTCGGTACGGCATTTTGTTAAAGTTTCGAGAACATACCTTCACCGAAGAGTCAAGCAGTACATTGCTCCCTCCTACGTATATCTCGCGAAGAGACCATGAGGATAAAATCAGAGAGATTAGAGCCCACACAGAAGCATACCGACAATCCTTCTTTCCACGAACAATACGAGACTAGAATAGAAGGGAGAACCGATAGAGGTACTCAGGGTACCCTCCGCCACACACCGTCAGGTGGCTTGCGGAATATGGATGTAGATGTAGATGTAGATGTAGAACCATGAAGGGATGCAAGAAGCTATGAACGCAGATTTTAACAAAAAGGAAACGAGATTACTGGCATTACTTACGAACTACTTGTGGCATATTAGTGTGCAACTGTTTTTTGACAGAGAATTGTGTCTTCACACCGTGTCAAATTCCATCAAAATTCTTTCAACTCAGTCGCGGTAGTCGCAGCAGATTACGAGACTACTAAAGAGTTGGTGTTTTGTTCCACTAGACGACAAGAACTATGGAACTCTGTACAGCCTCTTGAAAATCGACATACAGAAATTATTTGAACAGTGGAAGGAAAGAATGCAAATTTGAGTTGACTCTAATAAATCGTTTTTTTTAGACGAAAGCCACTAATGGACAATATTTTGTCAACATTTAATTTGTAGAATTAATCTTGTTCCTTGTTTAATCATACCCAGTACATGACATTCTACAGCAGAAAAAAAAACTGTAGTAAACTGAACCCTCACTGTCACTGAGTTGTTTGATTTGGATAAAATGCGTCACAACTTAATAACAGGATGAGACACATAGTGAACTCACAGTAGTCACGTCTTAAATCATAGCTTTCAATCAAATATCTGTAATTAGTGACAGAAGACTGATAGTGCATCACAACAATAAGGGCGATCAAGATGAAAAGTGGAATGAAAAAAGTTCGGAACATAAGAACATGCTTCTGTTTCGTAAATAGAACTGAAGTGCAACCCCCAGCATGTGGCTAGATGAGAGGAAACGCAGATGCCAACCAGAAACGAGAAGAAATATCCCACTGATGATTCCTTAAGGTGAAAAAGGCGAAAGGCGCCTGGGAGAAAGAAAATACAGTGCAGCAAGAAAAAGCGGTTTCTGTTTACAAAACAAAGAATAGTTCCATAGTAAATCGCCCAGACCTTTGTTTTGTAAGATCTTGTAAAGTTCTCCATGCAGTGAAAGGTGCCTGGGAAGCTGACATGGAAGCTATAATGGAAATGGAAATGAGCGTTTGGCGTCATTGGCTGGGAGGCCCCTTACGGGGCAAGTCAGTCCGACTTGGTGCAGGTCTCATTACATTCGATGCCACATTAGGCGACCTACGCGCTAGATGGGGATGAAATGATGATGAAGACAACACAACACCCAGTCCCTGAGCGTAGAAAATCCACGACCCAGCCGGGAATCGAACCCGGGCCCCTTAGGGCGGCAGTCTTTCACGCTGACCATTTTTTAATTTTTTTTTTTGTATTGTTCGTTGCTGTGGTCTCGGCGGACGTTACAAGACTTCCGTTCAAGATGATTATTAATTCCTTTACTGAGTTTTTTTATTACAAAAAATGACTCTGAGCACTATGGGACTTAACATCTATGGTCATCAGTCCCCTAGAACTTAGAACTACTTAAACCTAACCAACCTAAGAACGCTGAGCTACCGTGCCGGCGACCATTCAGCTACCCGCGCGGACGAAGCTAAAGTGAATGTCGCCAATAGCATAATATTGTCATTGGCATATGTAATGATTATCTATGTTCCGCAGACGTTATCCTATGAGAGAGAGCATCGTGACGCAACAGAAAGCACGATTTATCTAACGACGCTACTCAATCCTGTCATTCTCAGTGACAATCATGATGTTTCCAGAATGAGATTTTCACTCTGCAGTGGAGTGTGCGCTGATATGAAACTTCCTGGCAGATTAAAGCTGTGTGCCCGACCGAGACTCGAACTCAGGACCTTTGCCTTTCGCGGGCAAGTGCTCTACCATCTGAGCTCCGAAGCACGACTCACGAGCGGCCCTCACAGCTTCACTTCTGCCAGTACCTCGTCTCCTACCTTCCAAACTTTACAGAAGCTCTCCTGCGAACCTTGCAGAACCAGCACTGTTGAAAGAAAGGATACTGCAGAGACGTGGCTTAGCATCAGCCTGGGGGATGTTTCCAGAATGAGATTTTCACTCTGCAGCGGAGTGTGCGCTGATATGAAACTTCCTGATATATCAGCGCACACTCCGCTGCAGAGTGAAAATCTCATTCTGAGCTAGTTCTGCCATCGTGGATTTTGATTGGCTGGTGATAGGGAAAGGAAGGAGGGAGACTGGATGGGAAAAGGGAGTGCGCTGCTCATATCACTGATTAGAATAATGACGTCACTGATAAGGAGAGGTGGGTTTTGTGGTGTCATAGATGTCCACGTCATATCACATGATCACCTTTGTGACCTGTAGCAGATATTTGAAGCTCAAATTGTGTTGGAGACCTTGTAGTACTAACGTCGTTATTTTACTTAAGTACCAATACAGTCTATTATATTAATTACCCTAATTACTTATATCGGTTTGGAATTCAGCTTTAAGTGTGGCCTCCAAATACGCAAATCTAGGTAATAACATCAGCAACTGTGTGCTCTTTGAGGCTTAGCTCAGGTTCATTTCAACACAAAGACTGCCACGTGGGGACATTTGAGCTACATCCACCGTCTTGAAATTCTGGATTGGAACACAGGAAGTGCAAAATAAATCCAAAATGGCGGATGCAGCTCAATTGGCCGCATGTGGCAGTCTTTGCGCTGAAACGAACAAACTATGCCTCAAACTGCAAATAGTTGCTGATGCTGTTACTTACTTGACAGTTCCCAGGCCTACGAAAATTTTATTACAGTTGACTCGCACTGGGCAGTATTCTCGTTTCTGCTGCTAATTTTAAAGTGTTTTTATACCAGCAGCAAGCATGACTATTTGACATAGCTTTATGTTTACCTGCCTTGTGCAGATGGTTGGTGGCTCTTCCTCGTTTATATCAACTACCACTTGAAAATGCAATAATATCCAAAAGAGGCCAAAAGTATAAAAGTGTCATTTCAGGAATTTTTAAGTATGACTGCGGTTCCTGATTGAAAGAAAGTAATGCTTACATAAGGACTTCTATCTTTTAAGAGATGTTAGACAATGAGGTAGCGCCTGGTAGAGAAGGAGCAGCGGCATACTATTCGACCAAGTAACAGCAGAAGGAGGCTAACAATAATGTGCAGCAGCAGCCTCTTTGCTCGTCTTTTTAAAGATGGTAATGATCGTGTATGTGGAACAAAATTATCATTATTAGTCATCTCAGGTGCGTTTAGAAGTAAAATTACACGTGCCCGAATCGAAAATTCGATTCGTTCAAATGTTCAAATGTGCGTGAATTCCTAAGGTGCCAAACTGCTGAGGTCATCGGTCCCTAGACTTACACACTACTTAAACTAACTTATGCTAAGAACAACACACACACACACACACACACACACACACACATGCCCGAGGGAGGACTCGAACCTCCGGCATGAGAGGGCGCTCCTATTCGTTATAAGAATTCTATCCTTTTCCTGAACACGTATAAGTGTGTTTGGGAATGAGAAATTTGTGAACTCCTCGCGGAAATGTGCTATCCTACTGTGTTGTTTCTTTGTTCTCACAAAGAACGGTGATGTTAAAACCAGTCGTCATATTTGTGGAGGTAGCTTGGTGTGATAACGTGAAGCACGTCACAGACGGAGTGATGTTAGGAACCTGCAGTTAACAGATTGCTAGAGCATTTTATAAGAAACGCATATTTCAATAACTATGTATGGTGCAGTGACACCCAAGTCAGAGGGTAAAGTAAGACGTATAGTCTTAGGTCCATTTTGTTTATCATCTTCTGTAAAACGTGCCGTTCACACTGGTCTGATACTCTTCTCTGATGGTTTCACAAAACATTACTGCTGTACCAAAATATTTTCCTCATCGTATCCCCTCAATTTCCCGCGCATTATGGAGTAGTACATGTTTGTGCACGATGTCTGAATATTTTCGGTCATATCGATCTATTAACCCAGCATCAGATCGAATGCTCAACTAATCCGGTGAACATCAATGTATCCGCTGATGAGGACAAATTCTAAGAATATAAGAATTTTGCGTTTAAGAAATGGGTGTTGTTCGTTGTTTATTCAGACTTTGGGCTTTGAATGTATCCTCGTTCCTAGTCTATGCAATGAGAACACTCCCACAATCCTCACGGAACCACAAATACCAACTGTATAATGCACCAAGTGCCGTACGAATATGATTCGGGTTGTAATTGTTTTAAATTATATGATGGAGAAAATCCTGTAAAATGGTTCTCTTTGAGTTTCAGGCACATGCAAAGAGGGTTGGTGAACCCATGATACCGCAATTCCTTAATCCATGTCGGATTACGATGAATCACATCACAAGGAAGTAATTTCCACATATTTCATCTGTGGGGCGTAGCCTGCAGCTTGACATATAATCTACACTCCTGGAAATGGAAAAAAGAACACATTGACACCGGTGTGTCAGACCCACCATACTTGCTCCGGACACTGCGAGAGGGCTGTACGAGCAATGATCACACGCACGGCACAGCGGACACACTAGGAACCGCGGTGTTGGCCGTCGAATGGCGCTAGCTGCGCAGCATTTGTGCACCGCCGCCGTCAGTGTCAGCCAGTTTGCCGTGGCATACGGAGCTCCATCGCAGTCTTTAACACTGGTAGCATGCCGCGACAGCGTGGACGAGAACCGTATGTGCAGTTGACGGACTTTCAGCGAGGGCGTATAAGGGCATGTGGGAGGCCGGGTGGACGTAACGCCGAAATGCTCAACACGTGGGGCGTGAGGTCTCCACAGTACATCGATGTTGTCGCCAGTGGTCGGCGGAAGGTGCACGTGCCAGTCGACCTGGGACCGGACCGCAGCGACGCACGGATGCACGCCAAGACCGTAGGATCCTACGCAATGCTGTAGGGGACCGCACCGCCACTTCCCAGCAAATTAGGGACACTGTTGCTCCTGGGGTATCGGCGAGGACCATTCACAACCGTCTCCATGAAGCTGGGCTACGGTCCCGCACACCGTTAGGCCGTCTTCCGCTCACGCCCCAACACTGTGCAGCCCGCCTCCAGTGGTGTCGCGACAGGCGTGAATGGAGGGACGAATGGAGACGTGTCGTCTTCAGCGATGAGAGTCGCTTCTGCCTTGGTGCCAATGATGGTCGTATGCGTGTTTGGCGCCGTGCAGGTGAGCGCCACAATCAGGACTGCATACGACCGAGGCACACAGGGCCAACACCCGGCATCATGGTGTGGGGAGCGATCTCCTACACTGGCCGTACACCTCTGGTGATCGTCGAGGGGACACTGAATAGTGCACGGTACATCCAAACCGTCATCGAACCCATCGTTCTACCTTTCCTAGACCGGCAAGGGAACTTGCTGTTCCAACAGGACAATGCAAGTCCGCATGTATCCCGTGCCACCCAACGTGCTCTAGAAGGTGTAAGTCAACTACCCTGGCCAGCAAGATCTCCGGATCTGTCCCCCATTGAGCATGTTTGGGACTGGATGAAGCGTCGTCTCACGCGGTCTGCACGTCCAGCACGAACGCTGGTCCAACTGAGGCGCCAGGTGGAAATGACATGGCAAGCCGTTCCACAGGACTACATCCAGCATCTCTACGATCGTCTCCATGGGAGAATAGCAGGCTGCATTGCTGCGAAAGGTGGATATACACTGTACTAGTGCCGACATTGTGCATGCTCTGTTGCCTGTGTCTATGTGCCTGTGGTTCTGTCAGTGTGATCATGTGATATATCTGACCCCAGGAATGTGTCAATAAAGTTTCCCCTTCCTGGGACAATGAATTCACGGTGTTCTTATTTCAATTTCCAGGAGTGTATAACGTCTGTTGTGATTATGTCGTATGCTACGATGACTTTCATTTAGTTGCTGTTAACTGTAAAATCTAAACGCCCAGAAAGTGTTCCATAATTACATTTGAATTAGACAGCGTGTAGATGGTATGATAACACGAAGTAATTCGTTGGCGGAATAGTGTGGGAAATCTATAGTTAATAAATCATTAGAGCGCTTCTTAGAATCAGCACATTTCGATAAATGTGTACGGTCTGAGGAAACCGAAGTCAGAGGGAAAGAGTAAGACATATAGTAGTCGTAGGTCGTAGGTCCACTCCATTTAACATTTGTCGAAGACCATTCCGTTCATACAGATCTGCTAGTCATCTCTGAAGGTGCATCAAATATATTCCGCATCATATTCGCTCAATTTTCCACGTGGAGCAATACACATTCGTGCCAGGTCTAGATGTTTCCGGTCGCATCTACTTGCTCACCAAGTATCAGATCGAGTGCGGATCTGAGGACACGGTGTGTCAATACGCCCTGTCTAAGTGGTCAAAGTCTTAAAATCTAAGAATTTAGCATAGTATGAGCGGGCGTCGTTCGCTATATATCCAGATATGTTTATCTGTCCGCATTCCTGCACTAGGAGATGAGAACAATACAATAACCACACACACAACCCCCACAGAGCGACACGTAAAATTTGCCGTAACGTACAAGTAGTGTGTGCATACAATAAAATTTCAAATTTACAGATACACACAAAGCTATAAAAGGACACAGGTGTACGATCCTCGAAGATGTATATGAACAACTCCAGCCACAGCCAATGTTTACATCGACACGTTAAGTCGAATAACCCACAAATACTGGGATGTATGACCCATCCATCGGTTCGAGTTGCGTCCTGTACTTGGGCACTAACTTCTTTACGGGTTTTCTGTGCAACCGTTTCTATCTATGGGAGAGTTCAAATGACTGACTCATGAAGGAAATTACAATAAAGATTTTCCACATGTTCCGCAAGACTCATGTAAGATATGTCTTGTATGTTGACTTAGACTGATCAAATACGCTACGCAACACAATTAAAGGATCACTTTTTCGCAGCCCCATAACTGTCTCCCATTGCGACGCAGAAGTTTGAAATTTCGCTCAAAGAACCTACCTTCCTCTGTAATAGTGCAAAAGTATTGCGTCCTGTGACGTCACTCTCGGACTTGACGCTTCAAATAACAAGGTGTCGACACATGTGGAAGAAAGAGCAGAGCTTAGAAGTTCATGTAACGTATATGGTGGCACTAACTTCAACCACAATTCTTACCAGCGTCACCGTGAACCTGACACAAGATGGGAGGGTCGTCACACCCCCCCTCTTACCCACATTTCACGCCTTCTTTTGACACCTCTGCGATGGAGGTGAGAACAGCGACGCTCAGTGTTAAAATCACGCGTTTTCCATATGTGTTGTCATTTCGGACACACTGCCGCTAAGAATCTGCCCGAAAAGTCCTCAGGGGGTGGCATAAAGGGCGTCAATGAAACCACACCTTACCATGGGTTGTCGATTCCCACTCATTTCGAGGTCGAAAACGACAGTTCGCAATACGATCAGCAACAGGATGACGTTCTGGACAACCTTTGACATTGCTGACATCCCACACGTTTCAGTCCTCCTCTGCCAACATTGTGGGGCTATATTCCCATTGAATGTGATTGCATCCCTCTCTAGCGCACCATTTTTGCTCTCATATAATGGTTGGAACGACTAAGGACCGTTCCAAATAATTCGACATAATATGAATGTGATACAGAGCAGCGAAGGGTGCTTATGTATTTTTAGCCCTCCTGTTTCGCGCCTTCCTGCGGCGTGATCACGGAGGGGTGAGGGGGCGGGGGCGACATTGATACACGTGTGTATAAAACGACGCAAGAGATTCCTCTAAACCAGGGCTTCGCAACGTGTGGTCCGCGGACCCCTTAGGGGCCTCCGGCTCTATGTAAGGGGACCGCGGCCACCTTTCACCAGATCGTGTAAAATAATGAGTAAAATTATTGAATAAAATGTGAAAATCAAATTCAGCACTAATTTTTTTCTTTGAAAATTATGTGTTGTTGTTGTTGTTGTTGTAGTCTTCAGTCCTGAGACTGATTTGATGCAGCTCTCCATGCTAGTCTATCCTGTGCAAGCTTCTTCATCTCCCAGTACCCACTGCAACCTACATCCTTCTGAATCTGCTTAGTGTAGTCATCTCTTGGTCTCTACGATTTTTACCCTCCACGCTGCCCTCCAATACTAAATTGGTGATCCCTTGATGCCTCAAAACATGTCCTACCAACCGATCCCTTCTTCTGGTCAAGTTGTGCCACAAACTTCTCTTCTCCTCAATCCTATTCAATACTTCCTCATTAGTTATGTGATCTATCCATCTAATCTTCAGCATTCTTCTGTAGCACCACATTTCGAAAGCTTCTATTCTCTTCTTGTCCAAACTATTCATCGTACATGTTTCACTTCCATACATGGCTACACTCCATACAAATACTTTCAGAAATGTCTTCCTGACACTTAAATCTATACTCGATGTTAACAAATTTCTCTTCTTCAGAAACGCTTTCCTTGCCATTGCCAGTCTACATTTTATATCCTCTCTACTTCGACCATCATCAGTTATTTTGCTCCCCAAATAGCAAAACTCCTTTACTAATTTAAGTGTCTCATTTCTTAATCTAATATCCTCAACATCACCCGACTTAATTCGACTACATTCCATTACCCTAGTTTTGCTTTTGTTGATGTTCATCTTATATCCTCCTATCAAGACACTATCCATTCCGTTCAACTGCTCTTCCAAGTCCTTTGCTGTCTCTGACAGAATTACGATGTCATCGGCGAACCTCAGAGTTTTTATTTCTTCTCCCTGGATTTTAATACCTACTCCGAATTTTTCTTTTGTTTCCTTCACTGCTTGCTCAATATACAGATTGAATAACATCGGGGAGAGGCTACAAGCCTGTCTTACTCCCTTCCCAACCACTGCTTCCCTTTCATCTCCCTCGACTCTTATTGCTGCCATCTGGTTTCTGTATAAATTGTAAATAGCCTTTCGCTCCCTGTATTTTACCCCTGCCACCTTCAGAATTTGAAAGAGTGTATTCCAGTCAACATTTTCAAAAGCTTTCTCTAAGTCTACAAATGCTAGAAACGTAGGTTTGCTCTTCCTTAATCTAGCTTCTAAGATAAGTCGTAGGGTCAGTATTGCCTCACGTGTTCCAACATTTCTACGGAATCCAAACTGATCTTCCCCGAGGTCGGATTCTACTAGTTTTTCCATTCGTCTGTAAAGAATTCGCGTTAGTATTTTGCAGCTGTGACTTATTAAACTGATAGTTCGGTAATTTTCACATCTGTCAACACCTGCTTTCTTTGGGATTGGAATTATTATATTCTTCTTGAAGTCTGAGGGTATTTCGTCTGTCTCATACATCTTGCTCACCAGATGGTAGAGTTTTGTCAGGACTTGCTCTCCCGAGGCCGTCAGTAGCTCCAATGGAATGTTGTCTGCTCCGGGGGCCTTGTTTCGACTCAGATCTTTCAGTGCTCTGTCAAACTCTTCACGCAGTATCGTGTCTCCCATTTCATCTTCATCTACATCCTCTTCCATTTCCATAATATTGTCCTCAAGTACATCGCCCTTGTATAGACCCTCTATATACTCCTTCCACCTTTCTGCTTTCCCTTCTTTGCTTAGAACTGGGTTTACATCTGAGCTCTTGATGTTCATAGAAGTGGTTCTCTTTTCACCGAAGGTCTCTTTAATTTTCCTGTAGACAGTATCTATCTTACCCCTAGTGAGATAAGCCTCTACCTCCTTACATTTGTCCTCTAGCCATACCTGCTTAGCCATTTTGCACTTCCTGTCGATCTCATTTTGGAGACGTTTGTATTCCTTTTTGCCTGCTGCATTTACTGCATTTTTATATTTTCTCCTTTCATCAATTAAATTCAATATTTCTTCTGTTACCCAAGGATTTCTAGTAGCTCTCGTCTTTTTACCTACATGATCCTCTGCTGCTGTTACTACTTCATCCCTCAAAGCTACCTATTCTTCTTCTACTGTATTTCTTTCCCCCATTCCTGTCAATTGCTCCCTTGTGCTCTCCCTGAAACTCTGTACAATCTCTGGTTCTTTTAGTTTATCCATGTCCCATCTACTTAAATTCCCACCCTTTGGCAGTTTCTTCAGTTTTAATCTACAGCTCATAACCAATAGATTGTGGTCAGAGTCCACATCTACCCCTGGAAATGTCTTACAATTTAAAACTTGGTTCCTATATCTCTGTCTTACTATTATATAATCTATCTGAAACCTATCAGTATCTCCAGGGTTCTTCCATGTATACAGCCTTCTTTTATGATTCTTGAACCAAGTGTTACCTATGATTAAGTTGTGCTCTGTGCAAAATTCTACCAGGCGGCTTCCTCTTTCATTTCTTTCCTCCAATCCATATTCACCTACTATGTTTCCTTCTCTCCCTTTTCCTACTACCGAATTCCAGTCACCCATGACTATTAAATTTTCGTCTCCCTTCACTACCTGAATAATTTCTTTTATTTGATCATACATTTCATCAATTTCTTCGTCATCTGCAGAGCTAGTTGGCATTTAAACTTGTACTAATGTAGTAGGTGTATGCTTCGTATATATCTTGGCCACAATAATGCGTTCACTATGCTGTTTGTAGTAGCTTACCCGCGTTCCTATTTTCCTATTCATTATTAAACCTACTCCTGCATTACCCCTATTTGATTTTGTGTTTATAACCCTGTAGTCGCCTGCCACAGAACTTCACTAATTCCCACTATATCTAACTTTAACCTATCCATTTCCATTTTTAAATTTTCTAACCTATCTGCCCGATTAAGGGATCTGACATTCCACGCTCCGATCCGTAGAACGCCAGTTTTCTTTCTCCTGATAACAACATCCTCTTGAGTAGTCCCAGCCCGGAGATCCGAATGGGAGACTATTTTACCTCCGGAATATTTTACCCAAGAGGACGCCATCATCATTTAACCATACAGTAAAGCTGCATGCCCTCGGGAAAAATTATGGCTGTAGTTTCCCCTTGCTTTCAGCCGTTCGCAGTACCAGCACAGCAAGGCTGTTTTGGTTATTGTTACAAGGCCGGATCAGTCAATCATCCAGACTGTTGCCCCTGCAACTACTGAAAAGGCTGCTGCCCCTCTTCAGGAACCACACGTTTGTCTGGCCTCTCAACAGATACCCCTCCGTTGTGGTTGAACGCACGGTACGGCTATCTGTATCGCTGAGGCACGCAAGCCTCCCCACCAACGGCAAGGTTCATGGTTCATGGGGGAAGGAAATTATGTGTATAGCACTCGAAAGTTGGCAATAACATTCGATCTTTGGCAATAATATTTGACAGTCGGCAACACAAACCAAAACATTGGTGCCGCTCCCGCTGTGGGAGGTTTGAGTTCTCCCTCGGGCATATATATATATATATATATATATATATAGCGGAAGTTAAACTTAGGTTAATAGTGTGTGAGGCTAGGGACTGATGACCTCAGCAGTTAAGTCCCATAGACTTTACATACATTTGAACATTTTCTTCGGATTTCACGGTAGCTTGTCAACAGCGAATAGTTTGGACGTGAAGTCTATTGCTCTTGGAGGAAGGCAGCTCCAACGTGTGAAATGTCAATTACCAAGTAATATTAATCAGGCTATAGTGTGTTGAACAAAGGGAGTAAATCCACCAGTAAGTGTCTGGATACAGTGGGAATTCAAATTGGATCGTTAATTTCAAGTTGTTTTCATTCATCTCTAAACCAAAGACTATTGATACTTTGGGGGGGGGGGGGGAGGAGGGGGGTCATTTGGAACATCTTGCATTAAGCAGCTTTAAGTTCCCATGGGTTTTGCTCTGAAATTTAAAGTTACTGTGCTCTTGGCTGACTGGGGGTCCGCATGGATTTTCGACTGAAGAAGGGGTCCGCCAGCTGAAAAGGTTGGGAGGCCCTGCTCTAAAGATAACCCAGTTCGGCAATACCCCCGATGGTACCCATCCACCTTTACTAAGAATTTTTAAAATGTACCAGTACAGAGACCTGTGAAGTAATCGTAGGTGCCTGCCGGCAGTCACCGCTTAACACCCGTCCGATCCCAGATGGTTCAAATGGCTCTGAGCACTATGCGACTTAACTTCTGAGGTCATCAGTCGCCTAGAACTTAGAATTAATTAAATCTAACTAACCTAAGGACATCACACTCATCCATGCCCGAGGCAGAATTCGAACCTGCCACCGTAGCGGTCTCTCGGCTCCAGACTGTAGCGCCTAGAACCGCACGGCCACTCCGGCCGGCTCCGATTCCAGATACCTGCCTGTAGGAGTGAGGACTGATTTGCAGGTTGTGTCAGTAAAGGTTAACCACCGAGGGTGTTGTCGAACAGGGGTGTATCACAAGGACCCGTGGCCGTTTCTTCATGCATGTGCCGATATCACCCCCCTCCTCCATGACCACGTTAAAGAACATCGTGCTGTTTCTCATCGCACTGTGAATTGTAGTTTTCGACTGCGAGGTGAGGGTTGGCTTCACTGACGCTATTTATGCCGCCTCCTGAGGTCTTTTCGTGTCGGTTCTTAGCGGCCGTCTGTCTGAAATGTTTTCGTCGGCCACCCGTAAGAAGAACGTGTTATTTTAACTCTGGGTGTCGCGGTTCCCACCTCCATCGCAGAGACATCGAAGGAAGGGGTGAAACGTGGATAAGACGACCTTCACATCGTGTGACAAGTCCAAGGTGGCGCTGGGCAGGAATGAGGCGAAATGTGGTGCCAATGTGATATCATTATCCAGCTTAAACATCACATGAACTTCTGAGCTCTGGCCTTTTTTCCGTATGTGTCAACATCTTCCTGTTTGAAGCGTCGTCGAGCCTGGAGTGACGTCGCAGAGCGCCACACTTCTGCCCAATTACAGAGGAACGTTGTAGGCACCTTTAGCCAAATTTCAAATTTCTGCTTCACAATAGGAAACAAATATGGGTTTCGAAAAAGCGGTCCTTTAATTGTGTTGCGCAGTGTTGTTTGCATGATGATCACAGCGATTTGCTACTAATCATGCCAACTGAAGTGCAATCTCGCTCGTCTACGTCACTGTCATGAGGGTCCAAATCCTCCTCTTCGCCAGCGCCCTCTCTAGCCCTCTTTTAACCACTCCCGTCTCTACCTTTTATTTACCCCCTCTCATTGTCCCTTTCTCGTCTTCCCTTCACATCCGGTCCCAAGATCGTTGCTAATAGGATCAATGATGTGGTTTTCTCTCCGATATGTTTGTTTTCCGCGAATTTCGTCTATTTTCCGCGAATTTCGGTATTCTACACTGATTCGGGATAGCGGAGGTGGGGTTGTGGAAGTGGATGTATACGAGAGATTTTTGTTTCCTTCTTGGGCACTTGGAGGGGATGCGAAGAGAGACAGCCGAAGGTCGTTATAGCAATGGAAGCAGCTATTCTATGAGTGTAAGTAATATATGTTCAGGTTCTTCTTCTTACTTACTCGATTTTCTCTCATAAAATCCCATGTAACCAGTTACTTTCCTGCTTTCAGAATGGATTCATTTCTGCTTTTAGCTGCTATGCATATGTTGACCTGCAGTGGCTCAAAACGTGTGACTGCTGGCCTTGCACTGGATAGGGAATGTGAAGTTGTGATTAAAACAGAGTATCCTCGGCCGAAAGCAATACGTGTTGTCCTTAGCGTAAGTTAGGTTAAGTTAGATTAATTAGTGTGTAAGCCTAGGGACCGATGACCTCAGCAGTTTGGTCCCATAGAACTTACCACAAGTTAGTCACACATTATCCTCTGTCGATATGAAAGATGTCAATACTTTGAAGACAGTTTCAAAACAGGAGGCCCTGCGCAGTACGTCTGTCAGCAGAATTCTGGTTTGAGATTTTGCCAGGATTGTACCATGCGTTACATACTCGTACAAAGAAACTGAGTCGGTGGCCGCCATACGTAAAGTCTTCTTTCAACGGTGTTGTGAAGTGTCTGGCGGAGTCTGGTGTCCAGGAGGTGTCCTTAGACCAGCGCTAAGGAGTTGGCAACGCATGTATGCACTGAAATTCTTACTAACATAGTTTAGAGCATAAAAAAGAGATTGTTAAAATTTCGGCGTCACTTTGATAATAAAATATGAATCCTTACAATTTGTTATGTTATTATCCTTGTTTACAATTTTTTGTTGTAAAAGAGAAATGTCCCCCTGATGATTCAGGTGTTGTAGAATGGAAGGACAGAAGAAAATAACAACAGAGACAAAATTGCTTTAACAGTATATTTTCAGAAACAGAACAAAAAGTACACTGAGCTATTAATAGGTCAAAAAACTGATTCTATCACACAATTACACGTAACAATAAACAAAACATTACATTTAGCAATGAACAAAAAATTACAAGAAAACTCATGACCAGTAGCAGGAAAAAAGACTTACGGTATCTGTGTGCGAAATAACATTACAATAAATTTAAATTATAAACACAAATGAAAACAAACCTTTATCATGACTGCCACGATCAGGGTGCCCGCAGTGTGGGGTGTGGGGAGGAGGGCGTCAATGGCAGCGATGGCATCTGCCCCTAGACAGAAGTCGTTTAGATTGCGAATATGACAAAGGATCTGCAATCGCAGGGCACGGATTTTTATGAGCTAAAATATCTGGAAAATTATCACTAAAATGACCTAAAAATATCGATAAAAGCCGTAAAAACCATATAAAACATGTGTAATGTGAGTTACAAAAGAACCTGAGCAAAGGAAAACTTAACAGGAGGTTGGAACTGATATTCCAAAGAGGACAATTAATTTAAAATCGCTTTGTTTTTCTTTAACGAATCTCATAATTTGAAAATGTGCGAAAATTGTTGTATAACCGTCATAGAGCTATTGTAGTGTACGACAGTCAGAATGCAAAAGTTCTAGAAAGTGAGTGCATGTCTGTTGTCAGACAACACGTGCTTGTAGCCATTAAAACTGCTACACCAAGAAGAAATGCAGATGATAAACGGGTATTCATTGGACAAATATATTATACTAGAACTGACATTGATTACATTTTCACGCAATTTGGGTTCATAGATCCTGAGAAATCAGTACCCAGAACCTCTGGCCGTAATAACGGCCTTCATACGCCTGGGCATTGAGTCACACAGAGCTTAGATGGCGTGTACCGGTACAGTTGCCCGTGCAGCTTCAACACGATGCCACAGTTCATCAAGAGTACTGACTGGCGTATTGTGACGAGCCAGTTGTACAGCCACCATTGACCAGACGTTTTCAATAGGTAAGAGATCTGGAGAATGTGCTGGCCAGGGCAGCAGTCGAACATTTTCTGTATCCAGAAAGGCCCGTACAGGACCTGCAACATGCGGTCGTGCATTATCCCGCTGAAATGTACGGTTTCGCAGGGATCGAATGAAGGGTAGAGCCATGGGTCGTAACACATCTGAAATGTAACGTCCAATGTTCAAAGTGCCGTCAATGCGAACAAGAGGTGACCGAGAGGTGTAACAAATGGCACCCCATAGCATCACGCTGGGTGATACGCCAGTATGGCGACGGCGAATACACGCTTCCAACGTGCGTTCACCGCGATGTCGCCAAACACGGATGCGACCATCATGATGCTATAAACTGAACCTGGATTCATCCGAAAAAATGACGTTTTGCCATTCGTACACCGAGGTTCGTCGTTGAGTACACCATCGCAGGCGCTCCTTTCCTGAAACCACCGATTCCATATTCTGCTAACAGTCATTGGATCTCGACCAAGGCTAGCATCAATGTAGCGATACGATAAACCGCAATCTCGATAGGCTACAATCCGACCTTTATCAAAGTCGGAAACGTGATGGTACGTATCTCCTTACACGAGGCATCACAACAACGTTCCACCAGGCAAAGCCGGTCAACTGCTGTTTGTGTATGAGAAATGGGCTGGAAACTTTCCTCATGTCAGCACGTTGTAGATGTCGCCACCGACGCCACCATTGTGTGAATGCTCTGAAAAGCTAATCATTTGCATATCACAGCATATTCTTCCTCTCGGTTAAATTTCGCGTCTGTAGCACGTCATCTTCGTGGTGTAGCTATTTTAATGGCCAGTAGTGGAGGTAATCTTTCATTTGCTGAAACAACTAGAGCGTGCACTTTGTCTTTTCATTTAGTTTCAAAAACGAACCTAAAAATTCCAGTCACGAATGTCGATATTCGACAAATGGACATTACGGCTGGTACAATATCGATGCAAAATATCAAATATTTGTGTTAATAGCTATGCCTTGGTATTCAAATGGCTCCAAGCACTATGGGACCTAACATCTGAGGTCATCAGTCCGGTAGACTTAGAACTACTTAAACCTAACTAACCTAAAGACATCACGCATATCCATGCCGAGGCAGGATTCGAACCTTCGACCGTAGCAGCAGCGCGGTTACGGACTGAAGCGCCTAGAACCGCTCGGCTACAGAGGCTGGCTATGCCTAGGAATGGGCGATTATGAGTAAGAGTCGATTTATTAGCGTTCCCCATTCCTGAAATGAATCGATTGATCGTGTCGATTAGCTGCAGTATTATTATCGAGTATTAGATTAATTTTTACCTTACGTCTTTATTTTTAGGTTTATAAATCGTTCACCTAAAATTGCTTTTTATGACAGAATGGTATGTTCTACTGAAAATCAAACGAAGGTACGACACTCAGTTTTATGAAATACATTTTTTTCTATTTTAGCAGAGATATATATCTATTTATTTAATTGGGGAAGCTAATCATCATCGTTGTTTTAGACACATATACTGTAGTGAATATGCTTGCAAGCAGCAAAATTTATCGGGAAGTGAACTGAGGTACATTGAGGGGTTCGCGCGCCTCGTTCCAGTCAGCAGCAATGATATAAACTACGACAGATGTAACAAGGTTTGGTCAAAGCACATCATAAAGACGTTCACGTTCAAACACACTGGTTACGTTATTTATTTGTAATTGATACACACAACACAAGACTTCGAAGCGCTACTTAAAAGCCAGTCCACACACTACTATCTATCTGCACAGAAATCTGTGCATGCAATAAGTGGCCGCCATCTCGTGCGTCCACTCGACACAGTTTCGATCTATTGCTGGCTTTCAAATACACACATCAAAAAAAGTTTTGCGTCACTCCGGTTCCCAGAACTCCTGAAGACAGGCGTTGACTGTGGATATTGTATCACAGACACAGTCCCTTAGACTGTTAGCGATGTCACTAAACCAGTCCAAAGATGTAAAAACCATACATGAGCAGCGCCTATTAGACGGAGGGGGTCCGACAGCCGATCGGTTCCAGTCATACCACCAGGAAGGAGGTACACGGCTCGTGTTGTCTGTAGTACAATCGTGCCTAGGTGGTCCGCGGTTCGATTGCGTCCGCATTGTTACTTTGCGCCAGGAAGGGCTCTCAACAAGGGAAGTGTCCAGGCGTCTTGGAGTGAACCAAAGCGATGTTGTTCTGACATGGAGGAGATAGAGAGAGGCAAGAACTGTCCATGAAATGCCTCGCTCTGGCCGCCCAAGGGCTACTCCTGCAGTGGATGACCGCTACATACGGATTATGGCTCGGAGGAACGTTGACAGCAACGCCACCGTGCTGAATAATGGTTTTCGTGCAGCCACAGGACGTCGTGTTATGACTCAAACAGTGCGCAATAGGCTGCATGATGCGCAACTTCACTCCCGACGTCCGTGGCGAGGTCCATCTGTGCAATCACGACACCATGCAGCGCGGTACAGATGGGCCCAACAATATGCCGAATGGACCGCTTAGGATTGGCATCACGTTGTGTGATGAGTGTCGCATATGCCTCCAAACACACAACCGTCGGAGACGTGTTTGGAGGCAACCCGGTCCAGCTGAACGCCTTAGACACACTGTCCAGCAAGTGCAGCAAGGTGGAGGTTCCCTGCTGTTTTTGGGTGGCATTATGTGGGTCCCACGTACGTCGCTGGTGGTCACGAAAGGCGCCGTAATGGCTGTACGATACGTGAATGCCATCCTCCGAACGATAGTGCAACCATATCGGCAGCATATTGGTGAGGCATTCGTCTTCGTGGACGACAATTCGTGCCCCCATCACTCACATCTTGTGAATGACTTCCTTCAGGATAGCGACATCGCTCGACTAGAGTGGCCAGTATGTTCTCCAGACATGAACCCTACCGAACATGCCTGGGATAAATTGAAAAGGGCAGTTTATGGACGACTAGACCCACCAACCGCTCTAAGGGATCTACGCCGAATCGCCGTTGAGGAGTGGGACAATCTGGACCAACAGTGGCTTGTTGAACTTCGGAATAGTATACCGCGACGAATACAGGTATGCATCAATGCAAGAGGACGTGCTACTGAGTATTTGAGGTACCGGTGTGTACAGCAATCTGAACCACCACCGCTGAAGGTCTCGCTGTATGGTGGTACAATATGCAATGTGTGGTTTTCATGAGCAATAAAAAGGGCGGAAATGATGTTTATGTTGCTCTGCATTCCAATTTTCTGTACAGGTTCCGGAACTCCCGGAACCGAGGTGACGCAAGACTTTTTATGCTATGTGTAAAGAAAATAAAATTTTAAATGATCTATTGTAAGGATAATCGATGTTGTAAAATTGGTTGACGTGACAGAAATATCGGTGTGTCCATGATTGATTACCAAAATAATTTCGATTAATCAGTTAATTGCAATTAATCAACCATCCCTACCCATACATGGTACAAGCTAACAACAGTACGTGACGCGATAATGACAATAAACAGATGAACCATCAATTTACTTTCAACATATACGAACACATTCTTGTTCATCACTGTGGATACAATTGCATTGTTCATTCTTACCAACATTAAAATAATGAATTTTGTCATAAATAAACACTAAACACAAATATGTAAAAATGAAGTAAAGTCTTAAAAACAACATCATCCTTCAAAAATTAAATCAATACAGTACCTATACGACGAAAAATGCAAAACAAAATTCATATTTGCATAGACAGAGTTTTCTGAATTTTAGTACTTGTAAACAATGCATAGCTCGTAAGGAAAGTCAACAAACACCGGCCATTACTAGTAAGGCATAATAAAATGAAGTGATGTTCAATATCGACAGAGTGACGAAACTGCTACGTGTGTACGTGGTCCCATTAAGTACGTTTTCAATGGTGACAGTTCCGTCTCGGAAATGCTGCCCTCCTAGGAAACAAAAAAGTCACCTTCCCAGTTCACACGTGATCTCAAATGGCTATTGGTCTAACATAACGGGTGCACTATAAAACACACTCGACAAAAGCTTATTCCTTGAAAATTCAAATGAGGCACTGAGAAACATAAGGGCCCAATGGTCAAAAACGAAGTTTTGTGAAAAATACATGTTTGTGGGTTTGGCCGAGCGGATCTAGGCACTTCAGTCTGGAACCGCTCGACCGCTACGGTCGTAGGTTCGAATCCTGCCTAGGGCATGGATGTGTGTGATGTCCTTAGGTTAGTTAGGTTTAAGTAGTTCTAAGTTCTAGGGGACTGATGACCTCAGATGGTAAGTCCCATAGTGCTCAGAGCCATTTGAACTTTTTTTTTTGCGATTTCCTGTCAGTGAGGTCATAGTTTGTAGTAATTGACGGAAAGTCGTCGAGTAAAACAGAAGCGATTTCAAGCGTTCCCCAAGGTAGGGTTATAGGCCCTTTGCTATTTCTTATCTATATAAACGATTTGGGAGGCAATCTGAGCAGCCGTCTGCGGTTGTTTGCAGATGACGCTGTCGTTTATCGACCAATAAAGTCATCAGAAGAGCAAAACAAACTAGAAAACAATTTAGAAAAGATATCTGAATGGTGCGAAAAGTGGCAGTTGACCCTAAATAACGAAAAGTGTGAGGCCATCCACATGAGTGCTAAAAGGAACTCGTTAAACTTCGGTTACACTATAAACCAGTCTAATCTAAATGCCGTAAATTCAAGTAAATACCTAGGTATTACAATTACGAACAACTTAAATTGGAAAGAACACATAGAAAGTGTTGTGGGGAAGGCTAACCAAAGGCTACGTTTTACTGGCAGGGCGCTTAGAAAATGTAACAGACCTACTAAGGAGACTGCCTACATTACGCTTGTTGTCCTCTTATAGAATACTGCTGCGCGGTGTGGGATCCTTACCACATAGGACTGACGGAGTACATCGAAAAAGTTTAAAGAATGGCAGCACGTTTTGTATTATCGTAAAATATGGGAGAGAGTGTCACAGAAATGATGCAGGATTTGGGCTGGAAATCATTAAAAGAAAGGCGTTTGTCGTTGCGATGGAATCTTCTCACGAAATTCCAGTCACCAACTTTCTTCTCCGAATGCGAAAATATTTTGTTGACACCGTCCTACACAGGAAGAAACGATCACCACCATAAAATGAGGGAAATCAGAGCTCGTACGTAAAGATATAGGTGTTCATGCTTTCCGCGCGCTATTCGAGATTGGAATAATAGAGAATTGTGAAGGTGGTTCTGTGAACCCTCTGCCAGGAACTTAAATGTGATTTGCAGAGTATCCATGTAGATGTAGATGTAGTCAGTAATCTTCTTGAACTGACACAGGATGTGTTTCAAGCATACAAGATATTCTTTAAAACGATATCTGCAAGTTTTTTGCTTCCATACTACAACGAAAACAAGTTTATTCAGTCTTGTCGTGTGACACTTATACTGACGTGGATGATGGACATCAGTTTAGAATGAAATAAACTGTGTAACACTTTAATGACCATTATGTGGCCAGTAAAAACAGAGCTGGCGTTCTATGAGTCGGACGTGGAATGTTAGATCCATTAATCGGGTAGTCAACAGAAATTTTTCATTGAGTGAAAGGAGGCGAAAATTTATCTGTGATAAGGAACTGGAACTCCGCATATAAAGACTGGGGTAAAGTAATGGAAGCGGAGTCTGCGTGAAACACAATTTAATCGCTACTGACACTTGGTTTACGACACGTGAAAGAAGGTTGTGTATGTGGAAGAAACCTACAGACAACGAAAGGTGGGTAGGGATTTCAAAACCAGATTTTAAACTGTATAAAATTTCCAGGACCCGATGTAGACTCTAACCATAGTTTATTGGATATGAACTGTAGATTAAAACTGAAAAACTTGGGGCAAAGTAGGAAATAAAGGAGATGGAAACTGTATAAATTGAAAGAACCACTGGTAGTTGTGAGTTTCAAAGGCAGCAGTGGGCAACGACTAACGGAAATAAGGAAAAGAAATACAATACAATACGAATGCGTAGCTATGAGAGCTGAAATTGTGAAGGCTGCAGAGGATCAAATACGCAAAAAGACAAGGCCCTGTAGAAATCCTTGGAAAAGACATGAGACATTACATTTAACTGACTGAAGTAAAAATATAAAAATGAAGCGGACGAAAGTGAATACAGAAATTTATAAAGTGTGATTGGTATACACTGAAAAACGGAAAAGCAGGAATTACTAGAGGAAAGGTGCAAAACTGCAGAAGTATGCAGGACTTTGAGAAAGATGGAAGCCGCCTACAGTAATATTAGGAAGTACGGTGGAATATATAGAAAGACTGTATGATGGAAACAAACTAGAAGGCAATATTACAGAAAGGGAAGATGAATTAGATTAAGATGAGATGGGAGATATGAACCACGAGAACAATATGACAGAACACGGAAAAACCGTAGTCGAAGTAAGGTCGTTGGAGTAGAGGAAATTCCCTCAGAGGGGAGGGTAAGCTACTCGATCCGGTATGCCAGACTTACGAGACAGACTTAATACCTTAAGACTACAAGAAGAATTTAACAATTCCCATTTCTAAGGAGACACATATTGACAGGCGAGCGTATTATCATATGATTGACTTAATAAGTCATAGTTGCTAATTATTGACACAAGTTATTTACAAAGGTATGAAAAAAAAATGTAGAAGCTCACGTCGGGGAAGATCAGTTGAGGTTCTATATAAATGTAGGAACATGCGAGGCAATGCGGATCGTACCACGCAGCTTAGAAGACATACTGAAATAATAGACGAAAGGTATTCGCAATTGCGAATACGAACAACCATCAGGTGTGTAAGGGAATGACGATAATGAAAATTTGTGCCAGACCGGGACTCGAACACGGATTTCCCGCTTTATCCGAGCGGTCGCCTTATAAACTTTTTTTTTTAACTTTGTTCGGTATTGTTCGTTTCGTTTGGTCTGGGCGGACGCCACATGACATCCGTTCAAGTCAATCGTTGATTCCTCGACTCCGTTTTTTTTTTTATTACAGAGGACAATCGGTCCTCTCACCGAACACGCTGAGCTACCGTGCCGGCTGCTCTGCACGACTCTGCTCTACCCATGCACGACTCGCGGCCACGATGACATCTGGAAGTTTGGGTCTGGGCGTGAGTAGTGGACGGATAGCCAGAGAGGTTAAAGCAACCACTCGCATAAAGCGGCAGATCCGGGTCTGAGTCCCGGTCCGATACAGATTTTCATTGTCGTCATTCCCTTATACAATTGGTGGTTGTTGGTATTGCCACCCGCAAATTCATAGCTGTAGTCGTTGCAGTGCCTGTCCCTTCGAACATGCGTGCCTGTCCGAAGGAAACTGCATCGTTCTTCTCAACAACACAGGCACTGGAATATCATATACTGAACAAAGGCATACCTACATTTATAGCGTTCGTAGATTTAGAGAAAGCTTTTAAAAATTTTGACTGGAATACTCTGAAATTCTGGAGCTAGAATGGATGAATACAATGAGCGAAGGGTTTTATTCAACCATTTCAAAAACCAGACTGTAGTCATAGTAGTCTAAGGACATGAAAGGGAGACCGCATTTGAGGAGGAAATGAGACAGAGCCGTGAAAAATTGGGTCAAATGGCTCTGAGCACTATGGGACTTAACATCTATGGTCATCAGTCCCCTAGAACCTAGAACTGCTTAAACCTAACTAACCTAAGAACATCACACAACACCCAGTCATCACGAGGCAGAGAAAGACAGAGCTGTTACCTATTCCCGATGTTATTCAGTCTGTACATTGAGCAAGTAGTAAAGAATGCCAAAGGAAAATTTGGAGGAGCAATTTAAGTTCAAGGAGCAAAAATAAAAAGCTTAACTGTTTGGCGACGACGTTGTACTTCTGTCAGAGAGGACTAAGGACTTGGAAGAGCGGTTGACAACAGGTTATAAGACGAGCGTCAACAAAAGTAAACAAGAGTGATGTAATCGAATTTGAGGGAATCACCAAAATCAGCAGGTGGGGTTTGCTACTTGACCAGCAAAATATCCGTTGACGGCAGAAGTAGAAAGGATGTAAAAAGCAGACCGGCTATAGCAAGGAAAGAATTACCCAGAAAGAGGAATATTTTAACATAAAATATAAATTTAAGTGTTAGGAAGTATTTTCTGAAGATATTTGTCTCGAATGTAGCCTTTCACGGAAGTAAAATGTTGACGCGGAATGGTCCAGACAAGAAGAGAATAAAAGTTTTGAAATGGGGTGCTACAGAAGAATGCTAAAGATTAAATGGGTAGATCGAATAATTAATGCGGTGTTGAATCGAATTAGAGAGAGAAGCAGTTTATAGTGGTAACTTGAGTAAAGGAGCGATCAGTTGATGGAACTCATCCTGAGGTATCGAGCTATCGTCAATTGGGTAAGAGTGGGAAGTGTGAGGGAGGAAGCTTAAAAATTATAGAGAGATCTAAGCCTCGAGTTCAGAAAGCATTTACAAATGGACGTAGGTTGCTGTGAAGAGATGAAGAGGTGTTCACGGAATACAGCTGCGTGAAGAGCTGCACGAAATCAGTCTTCAGATTGAATACCACAGTAGCAACATGTGATAACATCACAGATTTTTGAGAAATTATCGGATTGGTGCTTCAAGCTGTAACACTTTCCTTTGTTTGAGGCGCACGAGAAATCGCTGAGTGCTTAAAATTACGAGGGTTGGAACTTAAGTAGTGGCAACTATTTATTCGCAACCGCTACAAAAAAGTTACATGTTTGCACCTTTTACTGTCCTTCAAAGTAGTCACCAGCGTTGTGTAGAACCAGTTGCCAGCGATGTGGAAGGCGTAGTATACCGTTAGCAGAGCCTGTTCTGTTGATGGTGCGAATGGAGCGATCTGCTGCATGTCGAATCTCTGGAACAGTTCTGATGCGAATGCCACCGTCAGTGCACAGTATTACTGTTCGTTTTTGGAGTATTGCCTGCGACCAGCTTTGCGAAAGAAACGGCGACTCTTCCTGTGCAACCCACGCATCATTTTGCACGAGAATGTGCGAGCGCATACAGCGTTAGCTGTGGTTGCTCTGTTCGGTCGATGGGACTGGGAAATACTGTACCATCCACCATACACCCCGGACTTAAGTCCTTGTACTTTGATTTGATTCCGAAGATGAAAGAACCACATCGTGGTAGTGCTGTAATATGATGGAATTGGCGGGTGGGAAATGCGAAACAGAAATCTAATTTGTTACTTATTTGTTAAAAACTTACAAAAGTATTTTAGTTGTATAGCTGAATGCTTGATCAGAAGTAGCCACGCAGATTTTTTCTGATTGTGCTTACGGTTTTTACTGCCCAAAGTCTAGTTGAAGATACTAGTTATAACAGATAAAATATAATGTCTATGAACCCAAAAAAGACAAGCCATAAGCTTAAGTAAACGCAATCAACAATATAACATAGGAATCAGTATAATTTTTCAAGGAACTCCACGACAGAATAAATGGAGCGACCCATGAGAAAACTCTTGAGTTTCGATTGCTCCTAAGATTGTTGAATTCTTGTGGTAGCTTATTGAAAATGGATGCAGCAGTGTACTACACACCTTCCTGCACAAGAGTCAGGGAAGTGCGATCCAAATGCAGATTCGATTTATGCCTAGTATTAACTGAGCGAAATCTGCTAATTATCGGGAATAAGCTCATACTGTCAATAAGAAAGGAGAGCAAATAATATATGTACTGAGAGGCCAATGTCAGAATACTACACTACTGGCTATTAAAATTGATACCCCATGAAGAAATGCAGATGATAAACGGGTATTCATTGGACAAATATATTATACTAGAACTGAAATGTGATTACATTTTCACGCAATTTGGGTACATAGATCCTGAGAAATCAGTACCCAGAACAACCACCTCCGGCCGTAATAACGGCCTTGACACGCCTGGGCATTGAGTCAAACAGAGCTTGAATGGCATGTACAGGTACAGCTGCCCATGCAGCTTCAACACGATACCACAGTTCATCTTGAGTAGTGACTGGCGCATTGTGACGAGCCAGTTGCTCGGCCACCATTGACCAGACGTTTTCAGTTGTTGAGAGATCTGGAGAATGTGCTGGCCAGGGCAGCAGTCGAACATTTTCTGTATCCAGAAAGGCCCGTACAGGACCTGCAACATGCATTATCCTGCTGAAGCGTAGGGTTTCGCAGGGATCGAATGAACGGTAGAGCCAAGGGTCGTAACACATCTGAAATGTAACGTCCACTGTTCAAAGTGCCGTCAATGCGAACAAGAGGTGACCGAGGCGTGTAACCAATGGCACCCCATACCATCAGGCTGGGTGATGCGTCAGTATGGCGATGACGAATACACGCTTCCAATGTGCGTTCATCGCCATGCGACCATCACGATGCTGTAAACAGAACCTGGATTCATCCGAAAAATGACGTTTTGCCATTCGTGCACTCAGGTTCGTCGTTGAGTACACCATTCGCAGGCGCCCCTGTCTGTGATGCAGCGCCAAGGGTAACCGCAGCCATGGTCTTCGAGCTGATAGTCCATGCTGCTGCAAACGTCGTCGAACTGTTCGTGCAGATGGTTGTTGTCTTGCAAACGTCCTCATCTGTTGAATCAGGGATCGAGACGTGGCTGCACGATCCGTTAGAGCCATGCGGATAAGATGCCTGTCATCTCGACTGCTAGTGATACGAGGCCGTTGGGATCCAGCACGGCGTTCCGTATTACCGTCCTGAAACCACCGATTCCATATTCCGCTAACCGTCATTGGATCTCGACCAACGCAAGCAGCAATGTCGCCATAGGCTACAATCCGACCTTTATCAAAGTCGGAAACGTGATGGTACGCATTTCTCCTCCTTACACGAGGCATCACAACAATGTTTCTCCAGGCAACGCCGGCCAACTGCTGTTTGTGTACCAGAAGTCGGTTGGAAACTTTCCTCATGTCAGCACGTTGTAGGTGTCGCCACCGGCACCAACCTTGTGTGAATGCTCTGAAAAGCTAATCATTTGTATATCACAGCATCTTCTTCCTGTCGGTTAAATTTCGCGTCTGTAGCACGTCATCTTCGTGGTGTAGCAATTTTAATGACCCGTAGTGTAGATTAATGAACTGGGGTCGACAACAGGTTCGCGAACTTACGCCACTTACTGCCGGAACCGCCCGTTTCTGAGCCAAAAATATCCTTCGATAATGGAAGAGTTACCCCAAAACATTATACCATAAGTCATAATTTAGTGAAAATAAGCAAAGTAGACTACTTTTCGTGTCGAAATATCACTTACTTCAGATACCGTTCGAATATCCAAAAATGGCAGCATTAAGCCTTTGAACAAGATGCTGAATGTGGGCTCTCCACGAGTGTTTACCATCTATCTGAACATCCAGAAATTTGAACTGTACAGTTTCACTAATCATATGCCCATTCTGTGAAATTAAATCCCTCTCTAGCTTGAGAATAAATACTCCGAAGTCAGAGTTAGCGGACCTACATATAACGACAATTACATGTTTAGTTCCACTAAATTCAACTGCCCCTGCACAACATTCAAATACCTCTTCAGTGCAGTGCTGCAAAACAGCTACGGACTCAAATGGAATACTGCTTTTTACGCACATGATCAGTCCTACATTTCGCAGAGAACTCCTTAAAAGCAGCGAGTTAATCTGTATACTGGTAAAGGAAGCCTCTGAATTGTGAAATTATTTAAGTGGTGCTCCGATATACCAGTAATGTCACAGACAACATCTATATGCAGTTCACTAACTTTATCTCTAATACCTCTTATATCTTGATGAGATATGATAATTCCATCACTACCTGGATACCTGACCTCCTTTGAAGGCTGTTCCTTTGTAAGAGGGACTTCCTTTATGCAGGGATGCCTATCAGCTGACTTCAGTCTAAAAAAAGGTGCAGCTCTAACTCTAAGCACTACAGGAATTTTCCCATGAGTGATCCCACAACCACTCACTACACTGTCACCTATAAGCATTGCCAGCCTTCCCTTCCCATACCTACTGAGGTGCAGGCCATGCTTAGTGAATCCCGATCAACTGATAGACTCAGCTGGCACCAATGCAGTACGACTCATGCCCTCCGCCATCAGCGCGTTGTCCAGCCACATGTTAACATGCCTAAAAACAACATTAAGATGAGGCCGATCATGACGCTTAAACAGTTGCACGAAGTGCACATTAGTGCCACCGGTTTCAGTAGTTATCTTTATCAGGTCACCACCCCCATCATACTACCTGATCCTCTTTCGTAAAATCCCTACATAACTCCCCTATGTTAACAGTCACCTGAGCCAGCCCTGCGCTAAGCTTCACAATGCTGGTGACCTGGTACTCACTTCCCAACACTTCCTGCAACTGCTGGCCCACACCTCTGCCCTGAGAATTACCTAGCAGCACAACCTTATTCTTTCTGTTAGAATTTGCACCTGACTTAAGCTCCCTAACTGCTGAGGATTGCTGCATGTTTCCTGCACCTACAGCTACAAGAGGCTCCTCCCCACTAAACTCTGACAGTAGGTCAAATCTATTGGCTATACGCAAAGTAAAACTGTCTGAATATCTTCTCCTCCTAGCTGCCTTATTACCAACTGCCAGTTCCCATTCCCCAGCACCCTTCATCCTCCTCATCCTATCTAGTTTCGTCTTTCTGCTAAGTGCACCACAAGGGCACAGATCTTACGCTGGTGCTCCTCTGTTAACTTATTTCCGCTATAAATTCTGCATTCCCAGGACAGGGTCTTGATAGAATTCCCACTGGCTTCCCCACTGCATTCCCCTCCCCCGCCACCCCCCATGACTATACTTTGATCAAACCTCACGCCGTAACCCACCACACAAACATACGACAAAGTCCACCCTTCTCACTCAAGGTAAAATGTTAACTAAGCTAAACGTCTATGTTACCTAACTTCAGTTACAACAGTAGAACTATTTAAAGAGCTAACAATAGTGATTTCGAATTTTGCTCTCTACTACGGAAGCAACTACGTTTATTAATACCACTAAACCACTGATACCAATACCACAAAAACTTTACACAATTTCTTATCTAAAATCGAAACTTCCTGCGACCACTGGAAGATTCAACGAAATGAAACACAGTGAACGAAAGTTTTCCTGAAATATTTCACTACAAACAACAAAAAACGTCAGCTGAAAACCAGGGCACGAAATTTAATAAATGACTTCAACGCACGAACAACTCTATAAAACGCAGTGGGCGACCGCAGACCTTCAGAGAAATACTAAAATGAATAGTTTCACGAATAGGCCACAGGTCACAGGTATTTCTAGATGGAAATTAGTCATGTCTAGTAATTTTAGGGTATGCATCGAATCAAATTTGCTCGTTCTTATTTTTAAGTGGATTATTATTCTTTTGAAATAATCTGTTGTTGTGAAAGTGTATGAAACGCATGTATAGCTGTAAGTGGTTTTAATGCAGCCTTTCATATGGGTCACCACTAACTCATCCGTATTGGAAAGAAATGGGAATCCGATGAGTGTCACATGCAGACACGCTACACGACACCGTCAGTGGCGTGTTTACAAGTTAGAAGAAGTGACTCATTACCCATTCGGTCGACATATGATTCATCTGACTAAGCCAGCTGTTCCCATTTCCTATGGTCCGACGAGCTAATCCTCGAGCCCAGCGGGGCACTGCCTGGACGTAGCAGGGCATCGTTACTGATTCACCCGCTGGTGATAACGCACGGCGATCGTGAAACGGCTCAGTGTCTAGCTATAGTCGCGTACACGAGTCAGGGCCAGATTAAAGGTGTCAGAGCTCACTTCCTAAAATATATATTTTTTTACCATATTGCAACTTTATTCCTAATTACGCGGTTTTTTACTACATTACAAAAGTATGCCATCATATGCCACTACCTCTAAACAATAAAAAATTGAAATGAATGAAAGAAAAATATTCATATTTTTTATTAATTTTTTATTAAATATGTTTAAATGTTAATATTTCTAAGTTTTTAGATATAAAATCATTTAAAACATTTTGAAAGCTGGTCTTTTCCAATACATCATTTTTAGTCACCGTCATCGCCAATGAATTTCAACTGTTCTGAGACATTGAGGAATGACGATAGTTTCTGATTAATTTTAATTTCGAAAAGTTACATTCAACCGTGGCGTTTGTGATCATCAGACTTCTATATGCTTGTAAATCTGTCGTTACATTCCGAGAAGTTGACTGTGCCATTTTACCAAAAATCATTTTATGTGTTTCCTCGGTAGGTACAAATGTATCTTGACTGGCATCCTCTAGTTAGATGAAGTCCTTGAACTGCACCATCTCGTCTATAAACTCAGCCTCAGTGTCCTCGGAATAATGTTACCTAAACTTTGTACAAGCCTCTCTAATTCTGTCGTTGGACTTCGTCCAAAAATCTGTTAGAAATCCAAACAGAGAATTGATTTCCCGGTAAGCTTCTAGTCACTTCTACTACTCTGTACACAGTATGTCTAGTACGGGCAAACAAGTTTCAATTTTTAGCTTTTCTTTTCATCTGTACATAATTTCTTCCTCAGGTCCATTACCGAGATACCTGGTCCTACTTCGCATACTTTCATTTTCATCAATGTATTAGAAATCAGTTTTCTCATTTGCCTTCATATAGTAAGAGTCAAATAATTCTTGCTGCGAAAGTAAAAAATCTAAAGGCGATTTTAAAAGATCAACTGCTGTTAGAAGTTCAATAGTTGTTTTTGGTAGAGATATACTGACAATATTGAATCGATCTTGTATGGCAGCCCAGAATATTGCCATGAGGGATTTTTTTTTCAAGTCCTTTAATAGACATCTGGCCTCTTCAGTCACTGGCGATGTATGAGTCTCATCATTAGCAATATTCTGTAAAGCTTTCTGGAAACTTATGTAATCTTTTGACAAAGCCTTAGTCGCATAGTCCCTTGCGCACCACTGCTTACGTTCATCACTTTTTTCCAAGATGTTTGAGCATAATTGCCCAGCGTTGAGTTGTATAGTGTCTGAACAAATCCAGAGAATGAGATTGTACCAACGCGCAACTCTGCGCAGCACGTACTCCAACAAAATTCAGTTAGTGCGTTGAACATTGAACGTAATGTGCGAGATGATTTATTTCCTAATACAAACCTGTAGCCCATTGTAACAACCAGACATATTTGACGCATTATCGTAAGACTTGCCTTTCAAAATTTTTATATCAATGTTATATTGGCTTAAAAAATTTAAATTGTGGTGGCTAGCTCTTCTCCGTTGTGCGTTTTTTCCAAAAGAAAAAAAAATGGTTCAAATGGCTCTAAGCACTATGGGACTTAACACCTGTGGTCATCAGTCCCCTAGAACTTAGAACTACTTAAACCTAACTAACCTAAGGACATCACGCACATCCATGCCCGAGGCAGGATTCGAACCTGCGACCGTAGCAGTCGCACGGTTCCGGACTGCGCGCCTAGAACCGCGAGACCACCGCGACCGGAGCGTTCTTTCCAGAATAAATGTAAGAAAACGTTCTGCTACTACTCCATTTGGCGTAACGTATCTACTGCAAAATGGCTCTGAGCACTATGGGATTTAACTTCTGAGGTCATCAGTCTCCTACAACTTAGAACTACTTAAACCTAACTAACCTAAGGACATCACACACATCCATGCCCGAGGCAGGATTCGAGCCTGCGACCGTAGCGGTCGCGCGGTTCCAGGCTGTAGCGCGTAGAATCGCTCGGCCACTGCGGCCGGCTCTCAGCACTACAGTCAGCTGTTCAGTATGAAATATGTCTCGTGTCGAATCGATGCTTATTGAGAAATATTTGTATTCGGTAATTTCACTAACAATGAATTCTGAAACCTTGTTTCTCCATATATCAATAAGTTCCTCGCAAATCGTGGAAGACAAACATGATTGTTTTCCCTTACCTTCATTATCACATTTGGCTAAATGCGAACTAAAGACTGTGTCATATTCCGCGATTAACTCTCAAACTCCCAAAAACTTACCATTATGTTGAGAACCAAGGATTTCATTACCATCACAAAACTGTAATCCACGGGATCATAAAAATTTAATCACTGAGACCACTCTTAGTAAAACTTTTATGCAATATTCTCTTTTTTGTTGAATATAATTTCCAGTGAGGTGTCGATTCATCGTCGAATGCGTCGCCTGCTGATTAGTGTTTGCAAGCATTCTCGGTGCGTTGCGTTATTCTCACGCGACTGAATTCGGTGCAACGCATTTGCCAATCAGCAAACTGAGTTTGAAATTGTGATTGGCTTTGAGCTGTACCAAAAAGTTCACATGAAAAACAGTATACTTTTCCAGTAGACGGATACTGCACGGCCGGCCGCGGTGGCCTTGCGGTTCTAGGCGCTACAGTCCGGAACCGCGGGACTGCTACGGTCCCAGGTTCGAATCCTGCCTCGGGCATGGATGTGTGTGGTGTCCTTAGGTTAGTTAGGTTTAAGTAGTTCTAAGTTCTAGGGGACTGATGACCCAAGATGTTAAGTCCCATAGTGCTCAGAGCCATTTTTTTAATAGTACACGAGCCACTCAAGTTTATTTTTACCACCACTTATATGTTCCCGCAAAAACATAGATTGAGAAAAAATCTTTTCCTATCGTTGTATTGTCGACTTGAAGCAGAACAATCACACTCAAAGCGTTGACATTCGTTAGGATCTCTAGTAATCCAAAAATTTTCTATTTCCTTTGCAGTACTTAGCCATAATCCAATGTCATTCTGATATTCTACTCTTAGATGGACTACGTTTTGATGTAGTAATTGGATCTTGTCTCGGCCTCACCTTCCTCTGCACCCAGTAAAGTAGCTGTTTCTTGTTTCTGGACAGTGTGTTCAGAACACTCACAAAGAATCTTTACTGGGCCTATCGTCATCGTGTGGCTGACAGGCGTACTTGGAGAGGTATAAGGTCGACTTTTCATTGACCGGCGACAATATCCGAGTTGAAATATTGCATGTCTTCTTTAATTGTTCATCATGCTTCTGTTGTTGCTCTTGTCGCGTTTTTACGTTTTTCCGAATCGCTTTGGTATTTTTCATTCACGGGTACCTCCGACATTTTGTTCCTGAAAAAAAACGTAAATAATTGTGTGATTAGAGGGACGACCTGAAATTTACATACAAAATTTGATACCTAAGCATTTATTTATGTATTTAAATAAAATGAACTGAACCTAAGTACTTACCTAGCCTCTATATTTTTATCATTACTTCATTTATTATTTTTCTGCCTTGCTGTTAGGCGAACAGAGAGAAAATGAAGAATCGTGCGAGATGAAATAGTAACAATTTCTATTATATCTTTACAAAAAAAACTTTGGCACTTCACACACGTCAAGTTCTATAATATTAAATGAAATAAGTATGTTAAATAAAACCTCGTAGTCAAACTTAAGTGGTATCGTAAATGCAACTTCAGTTTAATTCACTCTTCGCCTCACCCATTTTCTCGAAGCATTTGCAGTCATTATAAAAAGTTTTTCTCGTCGCAGTTCATAACTTCTGAAACACAGACCACAGCAAAACCTTTTAAATTTAATTCACGGCCGCAAACTCTGCAAACTGCAATTACCTAACAAAATGAAAATTAAACAATTGAAAGTGTTCGAAACTTTTGTTTATGATACAATATATATGTATCCAGTGAAGTGGGGACTCCCCTAATGCTCTTTGTCATGCGAACCAGTACTACCACCCTTATGAAAGTGGCGTGGCCATTGAATAAAGTAATACATATACCAGTAAGTGTTTTTTTAATTGTGTTGCCTTAAAAAAGTTGCTCTTGCGTTGCAATCCTCTGATTAGTCGATATTAAAATCGCCATGACAAAATATAATACATTTATGAAATATTCCTTGGTTCTTGGAGGAACATAGACATATTAAAAAGCTGAATACACAGTATTATTGTGGAACATTAATAACTTGTATTCATGTTTTTGATATACAATATTATTTTATAATAATTTAAAATGCGTCCCTAAATGTACTGAAATATGATGATTTAATTTAAAAAACAAGGTAATAACAATGTCATTGAGGATTTGTTATGTACAAATCATCAAATTTAATTTTCACTCGAAGAAACAATTATTCTTTCTGTGGGCGCGGGGACCCTACCGATGCGAGACCCCTAGGCGGTTGCATACACTGTCTAATGGATTCATATCTGGCGAGTTTGGGGGCCAGCACATCATTTGGAACTCGTCACCGTGACCCTCGAACCACTCCATCACACTCCTCGCCTTGTGATATGGCACACTACCTTCTCGAAAATTGCCACTGCCGTCAGGAAAAATGATGGTCATGAAGGGATGTACGGGGTCTGCAACTAGTGTACGATACTCCTTGACCGTCATGGTGCCTTGCACGAGCTCTACTGGACTCATGGATGCCCACGTGAATGCTCCCCAGAGCACGATGGAGCCGCCGACGGCTTGTCTCTGCCCCGCAGTACAGGTGTGAAGGAGCTGTTCCACTGTAACAGGATGGATTCACGCCCTCCCGTCGGCATGATGAAGAGATTCATCAGACCATGCAACTCTCTGCCACTGATCCATCGTCCAGGGCTAATGGTCGTGTACCCATTTCAGTCGTAGTTGCCGATGTCGTGGTGTTAACATTGGCACATGCAAGTGTCGCCAGCTGCGGAGGCCCATCGTTAGGAGTGTTCGGTGCACTGTGTGTTCAGACATACTTGTACTCCTCTCAGCTTTAAAGTATGATTTCAGTTCCGCCATAGTTCGCCACCTGTCCTATTTTACCAGTCTGCCCAGCCTACGACGTCCGACATCTCTAAGGAGGAGTGGCCGCCCAGCCCCACGACTTCTGGACGTGGTTTCACCTTCGTTTTGCCCTGTGTTGAAGACACTCACCACAGCACTCCTCGAACACTCGACAAGTCGTGCAGTTTCCGAAATGCGCGTGCCAGTCTCCGGGCCATCACAATGTGTCTTCGGTCAAACTCAGATAGATAGCGTGCATTCCCCATGCTACATACGAATAGCACGCTCTCTGATACTACACTGGTGTCCAAAATTATAGGAGCAAACTCAAATTTTGCAACGTTGCGTTTATTTCTCCACAAAACAGTATAAACAGGTGACAGTAAAGCAGAACCAATGTAAAGAATACAGAACGTAAACAACTGGAATAAGCATAACGGTAGACAAAAATTTTCTTCGTTTTTTCCAACCTAACGGAATTGCACTCACCTTCCGACACTGGTTACTGTGCTCACTATGCTGTGTGAGCACCTCTGGCAGCAATGCAGACCCAGCCACTACGAGGCGTGCTGTGAGTGATGTCATCAATCTCATGTTGAGGCAATAATGTCCATTCTACCTGCAGAGCTGCCCCCAAGTCATGGAGAGTGGTTATTGGTTGCTTTCGTGATGCAATCAGTCTCCCTAGTGCATCCTAGACATGCTCTAAGGGATTCAAATCTGGAGAACCGGGAAGCCACCCACTGCGTGCAATATTATCCGTTTCCTAGGAAGCATCAATCACCTGTGCTCTATGAGGTCCAACGTTATCGTACATCACTCTGAGCCTACAGCACCTCACAACAACCACACATAAGGTCCCACTGTCCAGATAAAATCGGGACTCATCTTCGAAAAGAAAATCGGCCCACAGTTCAACCGTCCAGTGGCATATTGACGACTCCACTGTAGACGTTCCCGTCTGTGAAGACGTATCAGAGTGTCTACATACAGAAGGCCTACGACAATAAACGCCATTTTATTTATTTTACACGTCTGGTTCCGTAGGGCCAAATTCAGGTGCAAATATTCAAGGTCATGGAACATGTCAGTACATGAAATTACAACATAAAAGTAATAACAGATAAAATAAAATATTTAGGACCCCCAAAAAAACAAGCCATAAGCTTAAGTAAACGCAATCAACAATATAACATAGGAATCAGGTTAATTTTTCAGGGAACTCATCGACAGAATACATGGAGTGACCCATAAGAAAACTCTTCAGTTTCGATTTGATAGCGCGTGGATTACTGCTAAGATTGTTGAATTCTTGTGGTAGCTTACTGAAAATGGATGCAGCAGTATACTGCACACCTTTCTGCACAAGAGTCAAACAAGTGCCATCCAAATGCAGATTGGATTTCTGCCTAGTATTAACTGAGTGAAAGCTGCTAATTCTTAGGACTATGCTGATAGTGTTAACAAGAAATGATAGCAAAGAATATATATATATTGAAAGGTCAATGTCAGAAAACCCAGACTAATGAACAGGAGTCGACAACAGGTTCGCGAACTTATACCACTTGTTACCGGGACCGCCCGTTTCTGAGCCAAAAATATCCTTTTAGAATTGGAAGAGTTACCCCAAAATATAATACCATACGACATAAGCGAATGAAAATAAGCAAAGTAGACTAATTTTCGTGTAGAACAATCACTTACTTCAGATACCGTTCGAATAGTAAGAATGGCAGCATTAAGTCTTTGAAAAAGGCCCTTAATGTGGGCTTTCCACGACAGTTTACTATCTATGTGAACATCCAGAAACTTGAACCGTTCAGTTTCACTAATCATATGCTCATGCTGTGAAATTAAATGGTCGGGTTTTGTTGAATTGGGTGTTAGAAACTGTATAAACTAAGTCTTACTGTGATTTAGCGTTAGTTTATTTTCCACAAGCCATGAAATTAGGTCACGAACTGCACTGTTTGAAACAGAGCCAATGTTGCACACAACATCCTTTACTACAAAACTATTGTCATCAGCAAACAGAAATATTTTACAATTAACTGTAATACTAGAAGACATATCATTTATATAAGTAAGGAATAGGAGTGGCCCCAACACTGATCCCTGGGACACCCCCCAGTTGACCATACCCCACTCAGACCCCATTACTCTCAACACTGTGAATAATGACCTTTTGCTGTCTGTTATTAAAGTAAGAGGTGACCCAATTGGGAGCTACTCCCCATATTCCATAATGGTCCAGTTTCTGGAGTAATATTTTGCTATCAGCGCAATGAAACGCGTTTGAATAATAAAAAAAGACCAAGCGTTCCAAACCTTTTGCTTAATCCATAAAGTACCTCACAGAGAAAAGAGAGTTAGCTTTTTAGTTGTTAAACCACTTCTAAAACCGAACAGTACATAGAAAATTTATTTTAAATAAAATGGTCAATTATCCTTACATAAACTGCTTTTCAATAACGTTAGCAAACACTGATGACACAGAAATAGTTTCTAAAATTGTCTACATTATCCATTTCTCTCTTTTTATAAAGCGGTTTTAATACTGAGTACTTTAATAGTTCAGAAACTGACCATTCTTAAAGTAAGGACAGTAAATGTGGCTAAGTACAGGGCTAACATGTGCAGCATTGTACTTAAATATTCTGCTAGCCACTTCATCATATCCATGAGAGTCCTTAGTCTTCAGTGATTTAATTATTGAGTCAATCTCCCCCTTGTCCGTATCACAGAGGAGTATTTCAGACATCAATCTCTAGGCGCTACAAAATGGTTCAAATGGTTCTGAGCACTATGGGACTTAACTGCTGTGGTCATCAGTCCCCTAGAACTTAGAATTACTTAAACCTAACTAACCTAAGGACATCACACACAACCATGGGCGAGACAGGATTCGAACCTGCGACCGTAGCAGGAGCGCGGCTCCAGCCTGTAGCGCCTAGAACCGCACGGCCACTCCGGCCGGCCTAGGCGCTACAATCCGGAACCGCGCGACTGCTACGGTCGCAGGCTCAAATCCTGCCTCGGGCATGGATGTGTGTGATGTCCTTAGGTTAGTTAGATTTAAGTAGTTCTAAGTTCTAGAGGACTTATGACCTCAGACGTTAAGTCCCATATAGCTCAGAGCCATTTGAACCATATTTGAACCATCAATCTTGGAAAGGCATTTTCCAAGAGAGTTACATGATTCCCTGTAGAAAGTAAGTTTTTATTTAATTCGCCAGCAATGCTCAGAAAATGATGGTCGAAGTAGAGTGTATATAAAATATAGGTTGGCAATGGCAAGGAAAGCGTTTCTGAAGAAGACAAATTTGTTAACATCGAGTATAGGTTTAAGTGTCAGTAAGTCGTTTCTGAAAGTATTTGTATGGAGTGTAGTCATGTATGGAAGTGAAACTTGGACGATAAATAGTTTAGACAAGAAGAGAATAGAAGCTTTCGAAATGTGAAATTCAACCTTTCAATCCCATACAAATTCCATTACTTCTCTGAGTACTACTGGTACATTTAAAATGTACTCATCTATGCATCGACACTTTGCAGAAATTATTAATGGATAAGAGGAGAAATGAAAGAGGTTCCTGATATCAAGATGAAATAAAAAAGGTGCTGTAGACATAGTCTTTTCCCAGTACTTGATCAGACAACAAGACAACCTCTGTGATTCATTTTAATGAGCTAGCAGGAAATGATAATGGGAGGAAGTATTAAAAGGGACCATAACAGAACCGTTTCACAGATAAACTTCGCGCTGTTATATATAGCTTATACACTGAGATGACAAAAGTCATGGGATACCTCCTAATATCGTGTCGGGCCTCCTTTTACCTGGCATAGTGCAGGAACTCGACTCAGCGAGGGCTCAAAAAGTTGTTGGAAGTCCTCTGCAGAAATACTGAGCCACAGTGCCTGTTTAGCCGTCCATAACTGCGAATGTGTTGCCGGTGCTGGATCTTGTTCACGAACTGACCTCACCATTTGTCTCATAAATGTTCAATGGGACTCATGACGGGTGATTAGGCTGGCCAGATCATTCACTCAAATTGTTTAGAATGTTCTTCAAACCAATCTCCAGCAATTGTGGCCTAGTGACATAGTCTATTTTCATTCATAACATGAAGTCCATGAATAGCTGCAAATGATCTCCGACTATTACCAGTCAATGAATGGTTTAGTGAGACCAGAGGACCCAGTTCATTCCACATAAACACAGCCACCACCAGCTTGCACAGTGCCTTGTTGACCACTTGGGTCCATGACATCGTGGGGTCTACGTCACACTCGAACCCTAGCATCAGTCTTACCAACTGAAATTGGGATTCATCTAACCTGTCTACGGTTTTCTAGTCGTCTAGTGTCCAGTCGGTATGGTCAAGAGGCCAGGAGGGGCGCTGCAGGTGTTGTTAGCAGAGGCACTCGCCTCGGTCGTCTGATTCCATAGCCCATTAACGCCAAATTTCGCCGCACCGTCCTAACGGATACGTTCGTCGCACGTCCCACCTAGATTTCTGCACATATTTCACGTAGTGTTGCTTGTCTGTTAGCACTGACATCTCTATCCAAACTTCACTGCTCTCGGTCGTTAAGTGAAGGTCATCGGCCACTGCACTGTCCGTGGTGAGAGGTAATGCCTGAAATTTAGCTTTCTCGGCACACTTTTGATGCCGTGGACTACTGAATTTCCTAACAATTTCAGAAATGGAATGTCTCGTACGTCTAGCTCCAAAACAACAATTCCGAATTAAGAGTCTGTTAGTTCCCGTCGTGCTTCCAGATTCACATCGGAAACCCTGACACACGAATCACCTGAGTACAAATGACAGCTCCTCAAATGCACTCCCCTTTATACCTTGTGCACGCCATACTACTGCCATCTGTATATGTGCATATCGCTATTCTGTGACTTTTGTCACCTCATTGTGTCCGTTCTATAAAACTGTAATATATATAATTGTGCAGAAAATGTAAAACTCATGGCATGAAACGCAACAGCAAACATCCTATAACAGTAATAAAATAAGTGGCTCAATGGCCAGGTGCAAATCTTTCAATTGTACACCACTTTAGCGACTGGTGATTTCCTGTTGTTGTTGTGGTCTTCAGTCCAGAGACTGATTTGATGCAGCTCTCCATGCTACTCTATCCTGTGCAAGCTTCTTCATCCCCCTGTACATACTGCAACCTACATCTTTCTGAATCTGCGTAGTGTATTCATCTCTTGGTCTTCCTCTACGATTTTTAACCTCCACGCTGCCCTCCAATACTAAATTGATGATCCCTTGATGCCTCAGAACATGTCCTACCAACCGATTCCTTCTTCTAGTAAAGTTATGCCACAAATTTCTCTTCTCCCCAATTCTATTCAATAGCTCCTCATTAGTTATGTGATCTACCCACCTAATCTTCAGCATTCTTCTGTAGCACCACATTTCGGAAGCTCCTATTCTCTTCTTGTCTAAAGTATTTATCGTCCACGTTTCACTTCCATACATGGCTACACTCCATACAAATACTTTTTAGAAACGCCTTACTGACACTTAAATCTTTACTCGATGTTAACAAATTTGTCCTCTTCAAAAACGCTTTCCTTGCCATTGCCAGTCTACATTTTATACCCTCTCTACTTCGACCATCATCAGTTATTTTGCTCCCCAAATAGCAAAGCTCATTTACTACTTTAAGTGTCTCATTTCCTAACCTGATTCCCTCAGCATCACCCGATTTAATACCGCTGTATTCCATCATCCTCGTTTTGCTTTTGTTGATGAGTCCCTAATTCAGCCAGTTATTCTGCCGGGGAAAGTGAACCTAAATTTTAACCTGGAATCCCAACCACGTGTCATTCCTAGCGACTCCTCACAGGGTTCTAGGCGCTACAGTCTCGAACCGCGCGACCGCTACGGTCCCAGGTTCGAATCCTACCTCGGGCACGGATGCTTGTGATGTCCTTAGGTTAGTTAGGTTTAAGTAGTTCTAAGTTCTAGGGGACTGATGACCCCAGCAGTTAAGTCCCATAGTGCTAAGAGCCATTTGAACCATTTGACTCCTCACATCGGTGAGAGGTGACAGCTAGATGAAAGGCAGACTGAAAATTTCTGGGGTCTGACTGGGATTAGATGACACGACCTCTCCGTTCATGTACTCCCTGTACCACTACACCACCAGGTCCTACCACAAACACCCTACAGTTATACATAGAAAAAATTTAACAGATAAAACAATGGAATCAAAACTAAGCTAATGCAGTGACTGAACCATCTATCACGTGAGCGTCCTCTCGCTGCTGCTATATCCTACTTGCACTCTTGGTTAAATGGCTGATACTGTTTCTAGCGTCTGAGCACCAGTAGTGTTGTCTATCAGTGTCTATTTATGCGCAACGTGTTACATTTATTCATATTGAGGATCAACTGTCAGATTCTGCACCAAGCGTACCACTGGTTTTCTGCATTCTGTTACTGTTTTCTCGTTTGGATTTTTGCTATATAGCTTTATAATACTCCCTTTGGGTTCTCCCGAAGTTACTTTTACATCTGACGATTTCGTCTAGTGATATGTTGAGTTCTACTTAGCAGGAAGTCCTGAAGTCAGTTTCAAAGCTGGTCCGATTTTGCGAGAGGTCGTACTTCGCTCGCTAAGCTGCAGTTGGTAACAGTATAGAATGCCTTCCAGAAATCACGGAACACAGCGTCAAATTTGCCACTGTTTCCACGACCCTTTATATCTCCTGGACGAGCAGACATTAATTTCACAAGATCACTATTTGCGGAATCCCTACCGATTCCTACAAAGGTTTTTTTTTTCCTCCAAAGACGTCATAATATGCGAGCATAAAACACGTCCTATATTTTTTTCAAACAGATTGACGTCAGAGATGTAGGCTTGTATTTAAGAGCACCTGTCCGACGACTCCTCTTGAAAGTTTTTAAAATTTCAGTCGAGAACTTAATCTGAACTATCTTGTTCTCCATCTAACTGCAATTTTTTGTAGATCGTGGGAGCGACGAATCTTAACAAGTGACTTCGTATCACAGCAGATCATTCTCGTTATTTGTACGCATAATTTCTAGAGAATTATGAAGATATTCAATAACACTACAGTATTAGATGTTCTTACGCCATAATATTCCGATTCTGATTACTTCTGGACTGTCTGTGATATTACTTTTCAAAAATGTTGTTGAAGGAAGCTTTATACTTACGCAGTCTTTCCGAGTTTGATTGTAGGCAGTAGCTCTGTTACCTTAGGAGTACTAGTTCTTTTATACCAACAAGACTCACAGCATATTCATGTGAAACAAGTATTTACCCAACAGAAGTAAAAGCTGTCCATAACAATCTCAATAACAAGCTGGTTTTAAACTCTTCAGAAACACTATCTGTTAAAGTCAACAAGAGCGAGTGGAAGAAAGAAAAAATAAAACTATTATTGCCAGTCTAACGTTACAACTCCTATGTTCAACTCTATATGTTGCTCTGGTGTCGAAAGAGCGTTACTTAACAGCAGCTCTGCTGCGGATAACCCCACGACATCTGCGCCCTTTGCCGGCGAATTTAATTAGGTGGCATGTGCCTGAGGCTTATAGCCGTTTAATCGGGCTTGCGTAAGGGAGAAAGCCTTGGAAATCACAGTGTACATTGTGAATAATATGTTAATAGCAGAAATGTACATCACTAGCTATATTAGTATCACTTTTCGGGACAGATAGAAATTTTTTAAAAAAGATTTGAATGACGTGGTGCGTTTCATATTTCAAAGCTGTGATTTCTTTTACTCTAATGAAGTTCATGAATAATGTAATCAACTGGGTAGGTCCAACTTTCACTTTCTTATTTGCTCCTTTTATGTTACTAGGTCAGTTTTTTTATGCAACAGGAGTAGAGAGAGAGAGAGAAAGAGAGAGAGAGAGAGAGAGAGAGAGAGAGACGTGAGAAGTCTCGATATACTGTCTGCAGGTGGTTCATTACAATCACTACCACAGATTTTAGAAGGATGAAATAATGAAAGGACAGTTCTTAAATTGAAGGAAGCCGTTAGCTGTACATTAGTCAGCATTCGTTTAGATCAGTGGACTTGCACTAGGAGTTCGTGAGAAGCGAAATTCATATCGCTGCCCGAACATTCGCTTTTTTAATATTTCATCGTTTGTCTTATTCGATTAAGATAAATGCTGCGATATTTCCCTTTGAAAACAACTCAAATCTAATTTCTGTTAGCAGCCATAGGGCAGAAAATGCAAAAAAAGAAACAGTAAAAGAGAAAATCCACTAAAGAGGCCACAACTGTTGTGAAACATGTTTGGAGATTAAACAAAACAAAAGTTGTGCTCTTGCAAGAAGGTGGACCCTCTTTAATTCATTATTAGTTTCTGCAAGGACGGAAGCATAGTTTAAAATTTCATTGTGATTATATACACATCTTTACACACCTGTAATATGCGAGTGTTGGCATATGTAAATCATCCCCTCCCGCTCCAGTTTAGGAAACAGCTTCCATTTTTCCCTTTGTGTATTTGGTTCTTTGAAATTTTGAAGGTTGAAGGGATATAATACAGTGGACAAAAGATTATTTACAATTTTTACAGAAACCAGACTGAAGTTATAAACGTTGTAATACATGAAAGAGAATCAGTGACTGAGCAGTAAGTGAGGCAGAGTTATTGCCTATTCTCGATGTTATTCAGTCTGTACATTGAGGGAGAAGTTTGCTAACCAAGGAAAAATTAGGAAAGGGAATTAAAGTACTCGAAGAATAAATTAAAAGTTTCCGGTGTGCTGTTGACACTACACTTCTGTTAGAGACAGCAAAGGAGCAGTTGAACGGCATAGAAAGCGTTTTGAAAAGAGGTTATATGATGAACAACAGCTGAATTACAACAAACGTAATTGTTAGATTTAAAACAGGTGATGCTGAAGGAATTAGATTAGGAAAAGAAACACTAAAAACAGGAGCTGGGTTATGGGCAGCGTAATAACTGGTGACGGCCGAAGGAGAGAGTGTATAAAATGTAGACTGGCTATAGAAAGAAAACCTTTTCTGAAAAAGAAGAATTTGTTAACATCCAACATAAATTTAGGCCTTAGGAAACCTATTCTGCAGATATTCATCCGGAGTGTAGCCTTACACGGAAGCGAAACGTGGACGAAAAGCATTTTTTACAATAAGAGAACAGAAGCTTTCGAAATGTGCTGTAGAAGAATGTTTATAATTAGATGGGTAGATCGAGTAATTAATAAGGAGGTAATGAGTCAAATTTGGGGTAAAAACATTTTATGTCATAATTTGACTAAAGAAGTAATAGGTTGGTAGTACACATCCTGAGGCATCAAGAAATCTTCAATTTGGGATGGAGGGAAGTGTGGAGGGTAGAATCGTAGAGGGAGACCAAAGCATGAATACATTAAGCAGTTTCAAATGGATGTAGGCTGCAGTTGTTATATCTGGTCAGTCTAAAGACTGATGACCACAACAACAGTTGACCCTGGAAGAACTCATCTCTTCAATTTCTGTTTGTGACAGGTTAAGTGCTTTGTATTTAATTGAAAATACAATGTATGCAACATCCGTCTTTGTCTTATCGTGATCGGATTTCGATTTAAGTACGACTGGCTTGTATATATTCTAATAAATTTTCCAGCAATTCACAGTTGACTTCCTTCATACTGCTCAATATAACACCGCTACGAAGATTACTTTACAACGGTTGTTTGCTTGTTCAAGCCTGTACATCACCAGTACGCATACTCAAGCATTTGAACGGTTGTATGGTTGCATAATCTCGCATAACTGAAAATTGGCCGGGCCTGAAACAGCTTCAACTGTTTGGATGCTTGCGCAATATTATCTTACAGATGGTCGAGAACATTTGCACAAAGTGGCTGATCTTGCATGCTTGTCAAACCTGCAGTTAAGTGTGTGTACAGTCTGGCGACTAAGTCAACTACACCTCCGAGACCCATCCACATCTGCAGCTACATCTACATGACTACTCTGTAATTCACAATTTAGTGCCTGGCAGAGGTTTCATCGAACACCTTCAAACTATTTCCCTACCGTTCCTTTCTCGAACAGCGCGTGGCAAGAACGAACACTTCTACTCATATCATTCCGTGTGAGCTCTGATTTCTCTTATATTATTACAACGATCATATCTCCCTAAATACATGGGCACCAACCAAATATTTCCGCATTCGGAGGAGAAAGTTGGTGACTAAAATTTCATGAGAATGCGTTTGCTGTAAGGGGCCAAACTGCTGAGCTCTTCGGTCCCTAGACTTACACACTACTTAAACTGGCTCCATAAAGGTGTGGGTCGGTTGTGTTTACGTGGAATTCACACACATTTGAAAACTTGGTTAGAAGTCACTTGCAAGGAGCGGTGTAAAAATCCTTATGCAAATCTAAATATTTGGAATCAATTTGAGATCCCCTGTCGATAAAACTCATTACTTCATGCGAATAAAGAGCTATTTGCGTTTGAAAAAAAGAAAACGATATTATCAGACTAAGTGTTGGCTATTTGTCAATAAATTTTTATTGCAGATTGACGTTAGTGATACGGGTCTGGAAATCAGCGTGTTACTTCTAGATCCTATCTTGAGTATTGGTGAGACCTGTGCAACTTTCCAGTCTTTAGGTACGGATCTTTCGTCCAGCGAGCAACTGTATACGATTGCTAAATATGGAGCTATTGCATCAGCATACTCTGAAAGGAACCTCACTGGTATACTGTCTGGACATGAGGCCTTGATTCAAGCTGCTTCCCTACACCGGGGATATCTACACTACTGGCCATTAAAATTGCTACATCACGAATATGACGTGCTACAGACGCGAAATTTAACCGACAGGAAGAAGATGCTGTGATATGCAAATGATTAGCTTTTCAGAGCATTTACACAAGGTTGGCGCCGGTGACGACACCTACAATGTGCTGACATGAGGAAAGTTTCCAACCGATTTCTCATACACAAACAGTAGTTGACCGGCGTTGCCTGGTGGAACGTTGTTTTGATGCCTCGTGTAAGGAGGAGAAATGCGTACCATCACGTTCCCGACTTTGATAAAGGTCGGATTATAGCCTATCGCGATTGCGGTTTATCGTATCACGACATTGCTGCTCGCGTTGGTCAAGATCCAATGACTGTTAGCAGAATATGGAATCGGTGGGTTCAGGAGGGTAATACGGAACACCGTGCTGGATCCCAACTGCCTCGTATCACTGGCAGTCGAGATGACAGGTATCTTATCCGCATGGCTGTAAAGGATCTTGCAGCCACATCTCGATCCCTGAGTCAACAGATGGGGACGTTTGCAAGACAACAACCATCTGCACGAACAGTTCGACGACGTTTCCAGCAGCATGGACTACCAGCTCGGAGACCATGGCTGTGGTTACCCTAGACGCTGCATCATAGACAGGAGCGCCTGCGATGGTGTACTCAACGACGAACCTGTGTGCACGAATGGCAAAACGTCAATTTATCGGATGAATCCAGGTTCTGTTTACAGCATCATGATGGTCGCATCCGCGTTTGGCGACATCGCAGTAAACGCACATTCGTCATCGCCATACTGGCGTATCACCCGGCGTGATGGTATGGGGTGCCATTGGTTACACGTCTCGGTCACCTCTTGTTCACATTGACGGCACTTTGAACAGTGGACGTTACATTTCAGATTTGTTATGACCCATGGCTCTACCCTTCATTCGATCCCTGTGAAACCCTACATTTCAGAAGGATAATGCACGACCGCATGTTGCAGGTCCTGTACGGGCACAGGAAATGTTCGACTGCTGCCCTGGCCAGCACATTCACCAGATCTCTCAACAACTGAAAACGTCTGGTCAATGGTGGTCCAGCAACTGGCTCGTCACAATGCGCCAGTCACTATTCAAGATGAACTGTGGTATCGTGTTGAAGCTGCATGGGCAGCTGTACCTGTACACGCCACCCAAGCTCTGTTTGACTCAATGCCCAGGCGTATGAAAGCCGTTATTTCGGCCAGAGATGGTTGTTCTGGGGACTGATTTCTCAGGATCTATGCACCGAAATTGCGTGAAAATGTTATCACATTTCAGTTCTAGTATAATATATTTGTCCAATGAATACCCGTTTATCATCTGCATTTCTTCTTGGTGTAGCAATTTTAATGGCCAGTAGTGTACTTATAAGTTACTCATGTTGACAGTTGTTCTTGAGTACAATTTTGGAAAATTGACCCGAGATGTGCGATCACAGCCGTCCGTTCCAAGCTGCCTGTTCAGCTTACAATATAGCGCGTTTTATTCGCTCAGTGAGCGTCACGGTGCTCTGCCTCAAAAGCGACAGACGAGACACGGGACTCAGGCTGCACCCCGTGGAACATGCGCAAGTCATTATAAACATACAGGACGATGAAACGAAGGTGCAATAAAGGTTGTACGTTTAGAGCCTAGTTGATCACAGTCGCACTTATCAGTTTTATTAACGAAGTGAAGTGTTATTACTGCGTGCTTTTTATGACATCCCATCATCAAGAGAAACATCTGTAAACATGGGGACATCGTTAAAATTTCCAAAATTTTGATGTTTTCCTCACATCTTATTGGGGACTTGCCGCTAACTAAAATGTCTGTGGACGTAATGACTACTTTAAGGCCTGGCCAGACGAGACACTGGAGAGCCTATACAGAACTGTCACGGGCACCGGGAACCATTATACATGTTGTCGGCCACACAAAGAGCAGCTTTTCTGGAAGTTAAATAGTAAGCATTAAAACTTAGAGTATATGGAAGTTGTACTGTGTTGGGATGTAGCTATAACTTACTGCAAGTACGTACGCAACTGTGCGATAAAAATGGAAACAATAAGCAGAAATTCGAAAGATAAAGCAAGGTCATACATGCTGAAATAGGACTTCATGTAAGCCAGTTATGTGTCTCATTTAAGCGAAAACTTACTGTCTAGTGCCACGTTTTATTCCTGATGTTTAAATGAGTAATTTCCGTGCTTGTTTCTAACACTAATATCTCAAGATATTATTCCATACAATAGTAACATAGTTGAAATTAAAGCAATACTTCCGATCTTATGATAAATAACTGTGATACAGTTTTACCAACGTTTCAAATATTTCCAAATGTTTAACATTTGCAGTCAGTAAATTATGTGTGGATAACACAAAATTATAAACTGGACCTTGGTGCAGTTCCACAGAGGTGTCGTTTAATTCTATTCCCCCTAAAGGTGTTCAGTTATTGAAATGTAATAGTTTAGTACCCTAAGAAACTGTCCCATCACGAGATTGTAGAGTGCATGACTCCACAGCTACAACAGACTCGCCAGCTTCAGTATTGTAATTTTTTATGTAGTTGTGCAAACTATTCCAAATTTCAATGCACACTTCCTTTGCCGTCTTGTAAACAAAAGAATGCTACGCGTGAAATGAGAGAGAAACTCTACTGCTTGTGTCTGTAATTGACAAGTAAGTGTAAAGACAACATTTTGTAATAACGAAAATAAAATATAGTAAGAATGATTTATAAATTTCACTGGATGAATGTTCAATACTAGAGGACAATGCAGAAAAATTGAAGTTTGTATTTGAGTAGGAGCTGTGGTATATCATAAGAGGCATCTTCGTTTGATGTTAACAGTTACAAACGTCCTGAATGTTACACGTGAAATGGAAAAGCAACTGTCCTGCTTGTGTCTGTTGTTGCCAAGTAGGAGTATAGACATGTCGTAGCCATGAGGACATGGACTCTAGAATCTTATAAAGGGGCAGTTTCTTGGAGTTCTACAGTAGCATATTTGAATAAATGAACACCTTTAAAGTTAGAGAACCAAACAGCTCCTCCCCCCGTCGTTAATTTTTTGTATACTCTAAAAAAAGACATTACCGATACAGTTTTTCTTTGTAGCTGAGACCGTGGAAACGAAGTGAAAAAATGTAAGAGATGCGCACACGAAACATAAAAATTTTGCGGAAGGTATTACTGGTCTGTGTGAACAGGTAAATATCATTTCCATGGACTGAACATATGAGGTTCGTGGACTATACTCTAGATACACGACCAGCAAAATCAAATGTTAGTCCAGCAAGATACACAGTAACAGGTGACAGGGAAAGTCAGTCAGTGGAACTTCCAGGTCTCAGACAGTGTTGCCAGCAACTGAGCATGAAACAGTTTGCTTTCTGTGTTAATGAACATAACTTTCAGTTTCTACTCTTCTGTGTCCTCGAATGAAAAGATAACTGCATGGCATTGAATAATTAGTGAAATAGTGAAATGCGTTTATTCTTGATTCCGTCCCCACCAACATGCTTCAGCATTATCGTAGCAATGATGAAATTCTGTTTGTATATGGCACAACACTGCCCATGGGCACCAGCGATTTCGAGGTGCAAAGTATTTGACAGTTTACTGTTTCGTGACGTGTGTGGGAAGGTTGATTTCCAATTACGTTTCTTCGACTGAAGTCAGTTTTCGTTGCAGACTATCAAAGCGAGTGTTTATTTGTTTGATTTTGGAGAAACAGTAATCGTGGGGGAAAATTAAAAATCTCAATATTTCACAAGCTATATGCTGCATGAGCGGAAACCAATATCACTAGCTTTGTTATCCCTGCGCTGAAATAATTTAACACCAGCATTAACAATTCCCTTCCACGTTGGAAAGTTTAAAAAGGAGAAATTCTAGATTAAATCTGCATGAATGCCATAACTATAGATAGCCTGAAAGCCGTCGTTAGAAATTGTCAGTAGGTAACCCTTCATAAGAACCAAAAGGGCTCGTGCCTCCCCTCTGAGACCCCGTATAAGACGAGCGCGACAAGCATTTCGCACATCTAAGAATTGGCAACATCGTTGAAAATATTTGGCAACCATGTGATCGTGCATTTACTTCCACATGTGGTCCTGACCTGCTCCTCTAAATTCAACTGGCATTCCATTTCCACTTCGATGACTTAGAGTGCATAATCATCATGTAAGAAGGAAAACTGAGAGAGAAAATTTAATTTCTGGGCTCCAGGAATGGCGAACTTCACAACAGTAACAAGTTTACTTATCTTTAACGTTTGCGTTACGAGGCTCAGTGACCAGTATAGCTTTTAGAGAGACGTGGTCCCAGCAGTGTTTCGTTATCTCAATGGATGTAGCGGTGCTGAGATCAGGGAGTCCCTGGCTTGGGCGAAGATTCTGGTAGCTACCTTAACGTCTGCAAATCGAGCGCCATGGCTATAGGTGCGGGGCTTTCTGCGGACAGCACTGCTTCATTGCGTGTAGCTGGTACTATCCGACGCTTAGGACTCGATCTCGCAAGTGAGCTGCGGCGCACGATTGCCCTCAACTGCCGGCGGCTACTGTCCCAGCTACGAGCTGGGCTCCCAGGTCACCGTTAAAGAGCACTCGATCTTCTGCAACGGATACAATACGTAAATGCATATTTGGCGCCGCGTACTCCCCACGTGACGCAGATACTTTCTATTCCGCCGTCCGTGGCCCACCGCATGTTACCGGCACTGGGTTCATAAGTTTGCCACAGAATGCTGTTCAAGATAAGGTACGAGACCCTCACTCTCCCACGGTGCAGGGACGATTTAAGTCTCTATCATGACCCTGATACAGCCATAGCCCTTTTTGTCAGCTCTCAGATGGTGCTGTGGCACCGTTGTACTACGTACAATCTTAGACATAAAAACTGACCGCCGGCTGGCTGCCACAGAGACTAAATCCGAGTCGTTCACTTACGGTGGCCAATAAAACCGACCGCCACTGACAACACTGAGTCCGGCCATCTGCACACTCTGGCAACGCTGTAAGATGCGGAAATGTCAGGAGGAAGTGTTGTCTACCTGCGAGCTGTTGCTGTGCTGTGTGAGCCCATGGACTAGTGAGGCCAGCATGGTAGCTCAGCGTGTTCGGTCAGAGGGTTAGCCGCCCTCTGTAATAAAAAAAAAAAAAAAAAAAACTGAGTTAATAGAACGACGATGAACTTGAACAAGCGTCATGGGACGCCCGCCGCGAACAAATAGAACGAACACTCACGAACAAGATGAGATAAAATAGATGGATTAACGACGAACTGAAACGGGTGTCTTGCGTCGTCCGCCCCGAGCAGATACAACGAACGAAAACGAACAAAATGAGATTTTAAAAAAAGTGTTAATCATCGTGCAGTCTAAACTTTTTTTACGGCCCTCGTCTAAGCTATGAGTCTGAATGAGCATCCAAGATAATTCGCTTCACATTCTACCCACCAGTAATAACAAATACTTCCAGAAAGAATTCCTCAGTCGCTCGTGGCTGCGTCGCGATCAGAACCTTACGCTCGAGCGTTTCATCGCGCTGCAGCAGCTACCGGCTACCGGCCACCAGCCAGACCACAACCACTGCCTGAAATCGGGCGCCTCCGACGTGAACGCGGCGCGACGTTCTCAGTGTATGTATCAACTGTCATTTTCGAATTTGAAGTTCTAGTTATCACCTTGCAGTTAAGCATTGGATTTTTCATACTTCAAAATCATATACTACGGTTAAGCATTGTAAAATTGGGTCACAAGTGGAAAAAGATGTAACATCTGCAACACAATATTTACTTTTGGTATAATAGAGGGGTGAATGCAGAGGAGGCAGCTCGAAAGATTTGAAATGTGTGTGGAGTGAGTGCTTTTGGGAAAAATACGCCAGAGTAAGATATTCTTGTTTCAACAAAGTTCGTTCTGACATGAATGATTTTCCACATTAAGGAAATCTCTACTACTATATATGAGTGATGGATTACCATTTAACCATCATGTGACATTTGCACTCAACAGGCAAGGTTCAGAAGTCTGGTGTAGGAGTACTGCATACTCTAATTCGAAACAATAAAAATCAATGGAGTGACTATTATTGCAGTTTTGCTTGAATGTCATCAGGTCGCTCATTGAGCATTGCTATGCAATACTGTTACCGGTGACGAGTTATGACGCATTTATCGTTAACTTCGTAAGAAGAAATAAAAGGCAGATTTCTACCAAAGGCCGTAAACTCGAGCAGAGAGTAGTGTGAACATAATATTTTCCATCTGATAGCTCCAAAACTGTGTTTTGCACTACGAATTCTTCCCCAAGGGTGTGTCCATCACAGCTGGAATTTGTTCTACCATTTTTTTTAAAGAGTAAGGTGTAAAGTGATCAGTTCCGAGCAGGTGTAGACAAGGCGGGCAGGAGTCGAAACCTGAGGCCTGGCCGCGATGCCTCCCCCCTCCCATCCATGAATCACTCTCTCAAAGTAGCTTTTTTTTACCAGTAACAGTGTAAATAAACAAAATATCTTCATTGGTACAAGCTTCAATACAACAGAAATGCCATCCTTCTGGCGGAAATAATACTAGACAATACACTCGAACAAGGTGAGCAATTTTATTTATTAAAAAAGATGTAGGAAAAAAATAACAATAATACTGATGTAAGCTAAGAGGTGTGAAGCAATAGACGGTAGAGTTGAGGGAATAACCGGCGTGTTCTGGTATAGTGCATAAAAGAAAGGAGGCGCGCGTCCATGCACCTACTCCACTGTGGGTTCCGATATAGAAAGTAGCGCGCATTGTCTCAGATGTCAGCAGGGAGGGCAGCATTCAGCTGAGCGGGAGTGACGTAAAGATCGTGTGTAGGTAATTGCCGAAGAAGGCGTGGTAGCGCGGTCGGCGCACAACGTCACTGTGGGCGGTTTGCAAGTACTGCCAGAAGTCAAGGCGTGGTTTGTCACCATCATTATAAATGTAGGTGATCGTCCATCCCTTGACCCATACAATCACATGATTTTTGGTGGCGGGGAAGTAAGTATCCTAGGATGGATAGAAGTCTATGGGTCAATCGAATCCGGCGGAACGCGGAGGTAACAGGCAACGAACTGTCGGCCAAGTTTCCAGACGTCGCTGGTGGCAGAACAAGTCAGTTGGTGGACATCGTCATCCATTAGGTGGCAAATGGAACAAAGCGGAGAGTCTGTTATTCTGATGGCGTGAAGACGTAGATTTGTGACGAATTTTCCACTTGCGACGTGGTACCATGTTGCCCGGGCGCTAGAATGAAGAAGAGGGTGGTGGGCCACCGATTGGATGGATGTCTGAGCTCGGTTTTGTTGCTGGATATGTAACGAAGCAGTGGGGTGTTAAAATCTTTAGGTCGATGAGAACGCTTGGTCGGTAAGTGTGTGTGAGCACAACTGAAGTCGACGATGAAATCAGAAATGTGCGTCAGATGGTGCTTGATGAGTCCGACTGGTATTGGTGGCGTTATCGTCGCGGGCATAAGAAATTCCAGCAAGCTGAGCGTAAGGGAGGTGCCCCCGTTCCTTTGCTTGTCCTGCTCCGAAGACGCCGCTCGGATTCGCACATTGACAAGGCCGAGGCCTCCCGCTCGCAGGAGAAGTGTGAGCGTTTCGTCGCGGACCTTAAAGAGCGTACCGGCCGTAAGAAAGCAGCTTGGAGGTTGCGTCCAATAGTTGATAGCAGCGGGAGGACCGGTGTGAAGTGGACCATTCTCGACCCCACATGTTGATTGAGGTATTGGACACGTTGTAAAGAATCTAGTCGGCGGAGGAAATTGTGTCGCACGGCTGTGCGGATAACTTGGAGTGCACGCCGAAAACTGATGGCAGCGGAGCGACGCACGATGGAGATGAAAACGATACCAAGGTATGGTAGTTTCTGTACACACGGGGCCGGCCGGTGTGGCCGAGTGGTTCTAGGCGCTTCAGTCTGGAACCGCGCGACTGCTACGGTCGCAGGTTCGAATCCTGCCTCGGGCATGGGTGTGTCCTTAGGTTAGTTAGGTTTAAGTAGTTCTAAGTTCTGGGGGACTGATGACCTCAGATGCCATTTGAACCATTTTTTGTACACACGGGAAAGGTGCTAAGTCGTCGCGTGAGAGGCCGTATCCAATGGACATCGCCGTGGATTTAGCCACATTCATGTTACTGCCAGCTGCAGTTCCGTACGTTGATATCAAATCAAGCACCGTTTGTGTTTAATACCGTGAGCGGAACAAGAGGAGCAGGTTGTCCGCATACGCACGACATCAAAAACTGTGCTGTCGCAAAGTGGGACCAGAAATGTAGCTCGTCAGACTCCCGATGAGTGGCTCTAGATTTATGGCATAGAGTAGGGTCGAAAGTAGGAAACCTTGCCTTACGGAAATCCGGATCGTCAGTTGTCCCGCCACACGCCCATTGACCTGAATCAGCGATTCGGCGGTGCCATACAGGCACCGGATGACATCGATAAAGGCTGGTGGAAAACCCATTCGGCTCTTCACTGAGAACAGAAACCGATGTTGCATCTTGTCGAATGCGCTGTCAAAACCAATTTCAACCATCGCGGAGTGAAGTCTACACGCCGCTGCCAGTGCAATTAAATCACGACTTTCTCCTGTGTCTGTTTGTATATTAACTGAGCCACTCGTAGTTGTCTGTTCCGGGGATAGAATGCTATGCAGGATCTTGTGGCATCGCGTCGCCAAGTGTGGTGCAAAAATTTTATAGTCTGCGTTAAGCAGAGTCAGGGGACGGTGATGTGCTGTCGTCACTCCCAGGGTCGGTTTGTGGATGGTTATAGTAATTCCCGTGACAAAGGACGGCGGTACGGCGTTCCCCACCATCATCACTTCATGAAACATCTTCGTCCACCGTGACACCATTAGTGCGAGGAAAGTGCGATAAAATTCTATAGTCAATCCGTCGACACCATGTGACTTATTCAGAGTACCTTTGTTGATTGCATCGTGGACTTCGTAAAACGTAACTGGCTCCATCAGCTCGTCCGCTCCGTCCCTGGGAGGGTGCGAGTTACGTGTGGTAACACAGACTCCTCAGCGTGGTTATTGGTAGTCTCCTCCTGACACATTGTGGGTAATGGTTTACAAAGGCATTGACGATTTCGGCCTGTCAAGTGACTTGCTGGGCGCAACAGGTGTAGATCTCGGTGATGAGTCGTTGTCATCGGTGTTTCCTATCGAAGGTGATATGATGCATGATGGGATGTTCTTGTTCCACCGAATCTTGACGTCTGGTCAGCACCAACGCCCCCTGCAGTCTACGGCGTGTCAACGTTACAATTGGTGTCTTAATCCTGCTGCGTTCCCTCTGGATGTCAGGGGTGGGTGGCTGGGCGTCCAGGTGGCGGAGAACGGCGTAGAAATAGTCGGTAGTGTGCCGGCGCCACGCAGCTACTTCCTTGCCATACTGAATCAAGGTACGTCGAATGGCAGGTTTGGCACATTCAAGCCACCAAGTCAAGGTCGTGCAGTACTTAGGTAAACGAAGTTCACAGGTGGCCCATGTCTCGGTAACACGTTGAGGACATTCGGGATCATGAAGATGGGAGGTATTTAGCTTCCACGGTGCACGACTACGCCAGACCACTTGCTGGGAGAGGAGAACGTTACAGATGTAGACACAGTGGTCCGAACAGGCCAAAGGCCAAAGTTCTGCACCTTGGACTGCAGGTGTGAGTTCCTGAGAGACGTAAATCCTATCAAGGCGGCTCACGGAGTGACTCGTCTGGTAAGTATGTCCAGACACGTAGCTGTGCCGAACTTTCCAAGTGTCGCGGAGCAACAGATCACGGACGATAAGACGCAGTTCTTGACAGGTGTTGTACCGAGGCATTTGATCCTTAGGGTGCAGGACACAATTAAAATAACTCGCAAGCAAGTAATTGGTCACAGCGTCCAAGAAACAAAGGGGCGATTTCTTCTGAATAGAACTGATCCCATGACGGTGACGGCCATGCTTCTGACGGATGGAAGGTATGTGATATCAGCCACTGGAATGCCTTCTCGGTCATAGATGGCTACGCCGCGACCCAGGTGGTCACCAGGAGAAGGATAAGTGTTATATCCCGCGACATCTGGAAGTGTGGCCAAGTGTACTTCCTGTAGTAGTGAGATATCGACGTCTGATGCCCATATCATCTCTCGCAGCAGTTGAAGTTTCATGGGGGAGCTAAGGGTGTTATCGTTGATCGTCGCTATGCCGTAGGTTTGCAGCCGTACCCCGCCATGGAGGGGAACTCCATCAGCGGAGGGTGAAGAGGGGCGAGGTAACGGCGACTCATACCGTACGCCACTTGATGGCGTTATCGGCGGCGTAACTAGCCACGCGTCTGGGGTAACTCTGTCCCTAGCGTGTGACCCAGGCCTTCGTTCGACTTCGTCAGTCCACACCATTGAAACCGCTGTAGTTGTGATGTCCGTACATTCCACTTCGGTGGTGGGGATGGAGGGCGTCTCGGCGGCAGTCGCAACAGTGGGGTCCATTGGTTCAGGTGCACCTGGGCGAGCCAGCAGAGTAGGCGCCGGCACAGCCACAGTCGGCGTCATGTTGTCGTCATTCCTGTCGTCGTGCAGGTTCTCCGAGGCCTCGTCGGGTCGGACGGCCTCTGTAGCATCAGGCGGAGGTGATCCGTCTCGTTCCGAGACCGTACGGCGCCTCGGAAGTCGCGGCGCTCTGGGAGGAAGGCCGTCGCGGGAACGATAAGTGAAGGGGCGTCCATATGATCGGCCGGGTGGGGATCGGAAGTCGTCGCTGTTGGTAGAGGCGCCGGAGAAGGGTAAGGTTGTGAGCGCGATGCGTCGACCACGGCGGTATCCGTAGCAGCAGGAAGGGTCACCGATACACGGTCCGACGGGAGCCGACTGGTGGGAGAAGAAGAGTGCGCCGATGCGTAGGTGATCGGTAAAACCGTCGTCGGAGTCGGTGGCGCCACGGTAGCGGCTAGCAATTGGATGACTCGTCGCTGAAGACACTCAGACCTGAGATGGCCTTCTTGGCCGCACCCGGAACAGCTCTTGAGTTGGCCGTCGTATATGACGGCTGCGCGGCACCCGCTAATTTGCACTTAAGAGAGCACGTGGCGATGGAGATCGATGCTGATCTGTTGTACACCGTTAAGAATGGGATACGTTTGGAACTGCGCCCAGCGTTTGGCAGTGTGGCCATGTACAGTGCCATAGGGGCGGAAAGCTTGCGCCGGGAGCTCAAACGGGAGTTCGAAAACTGGTATGGTGCGCATTCCCAAGCCCGCGTGGTCGGCAGTGACCGCACCGACATTTTCGTCGGCGCGGCAAAATCGTAGTCCGTGTTTGGTGTCACGAAGTATTCTTTCGCACACCGCGTCATTCACCACTTTGACGTACACCGTACTGCTTAATATGGACAAATGGATGCCCAGGATGTCGGAAGCTGGGATCTTAGCAATGTCGCGTAGGAAGCGTTCCACTCCCAAGGCCTTTGGTCGTGTGTAGTCGTCGCAGAAGCTGAATCGTAGAGTCAACTTTCTAAAACGATTGGTCATGGATCCAATACGCGTAAGCGACACGTAAGTGGCGGCAGCTGAAATTTAAACAACAGCGAGCGCGCACGCTCCGCAGGCGGAAACAACACGTCCGCACTGCAGCGGAAGGTTCTGATCGCGACGCAGCCATGAGAGCCTGCGGCATTGTTTCCGGAAGTATTTGTTATTACTTGTGGGAACAATGTGAAGCGAATTATCTTCAATGTGCAAACAGACTCATAGCTTTAGAAAAAGAAGGCCGAAACGCGGTAAAAAAAAATCGATTGGACTCGAACAAGAGACTATATGTTTAGAATACACGATGATTACCGCTTTTTTTCCGGCGTTGACCCTAACTATTTCCTCACTTTTTTATCTTTATTTTTATTTATGTATTTATTTATTTATTTATTTTACATGATTACATTTAGGAAACGATTACAAATGATAATTCCAGTAACTCTGAGTGTTACAACAACAAAGGTGGCATTCAAAGAGTAAAAAAAAATGTAAACCATAATGCAATTCCATTTAAAAAATTCTTCAATAAACGTAACTGGTTCCATTTGGTACTTCGCCATCGTTATCTGATATCTCCAACAGCACCTTTGAAGGGTATCTGCAACGGCCAGCCTCTGTGGCCGAACGGTTCTAGGCGCTTCAGTCCGGAACCGCGCTGCTGTTACGGTCACAGGTTCGAATCCTGCCTCCGGCATGGATGTGTGTGATGTCCTTAGGTTAGTTAGGCTTAAGTAGTTTTAAGTCTAGAGAACTGATGACCAGCGATGTTAAGTCCCATAGCGCTTAGGGCCATTTGAACCATTTTTGTATCTGAAACGGAGGCATTCTGCTTCGCTAGTGGCTCAAGGAAAACAGCAATCCTTGAAGTAGCCTGTCTGTTCCTTCTCTCGTCGCTGACAAGGCAGGACGTTCAGCCGTGAGTGTGATGCGGCACAGAACATTAAACGCAGTTTGGCACTCCACAGCTGAGTGGGGGCTTAACGAAAACACTGCATAAATAATTTGCGAAGAGCGTACGGTGTCTCGGTGTGCGTTCGAGGGCATTGTGAGCATTTTTTAGGAATCACCAGTAATCAAGCTGCTCTTCCTCTCCGTCGCTAAAGATACAGGCGACGTTAATTCCTTTGAACCATGGAAGGGAGTGATATTTTGCGGCGGGAAAGTTAGATTCATCTAGACAGAGTAGGGTCTGAGGGTCAATCATATCAGGCGTGACCCGGAGGTAACAAGCCAATATCTTCCTTGTTAGTCGCCAAACTCCGGACGACGATGCGCATGTAAAACGATGTTCATCGGTATCCAAGAGGTGACAATATAGGAAATAAGGTGAGTATGCCAGTCCAATAGCGTGAAGTCGCTGTCGTGTCGCATATTTTTTGTGGCGATCTGATACCACTTCGAACGCACCGTAATGACAGGAAGTTCTGGTGTATCGTTGTCCACACTCTTGGCTAATGAATCGTGGGGTACTTGTTTTCCACCACGTTATGGGGAACTCTGCCTCGTGATGACTGGGTATTGTTGGTGTCCTTAGGTTAGTTAGGTTTAAGTAGTTCTAAGTTCTAGGGGACTGATGACCATAGATGTTAAGTCCCATAGTGCTCAGAGCCATTTGAAGCATTTCGTTATGGGGAACAGCCCGCAGAAGGTTGGTATAAAACTCTTTTTGCCTTCGGTGGGCGTGTGGCGGGGAGGTTCAAGCTGACATAGCTGTAATCAAGAATGATTGTTGACACATGGGAGAGCTGTGCTGCGACGTGCGCAATCAACACCGGCGGGACGTGAGAGACTGGCATCAGAACCTGTAGTAAACGACCCGTGAGAGAGGTATGTTGACTTTTCCATCGTTTCCTCATGTTGCTCATGTAAAGGGCAGCTGCTCTCGCCCTGACGTTGACCAATCCCAGCCCCCCTTTGTGCACTGTGAGGGTAAGAATGTCGTATCGTATTTTAAATATATGACCTGCGGAAACGAAGTAACTGAAGGCCGCCTGAAGCAGGCGACCTATCTGCAGCGGTAGTGGGAGGACTTGTGCCACATGGTTGAGTTTTGATGCCACGTAGGGGTTCAAGAATTCAACACAGTGTAGCTGATTCAAGTCCCGGAGCAGGTTCTGACGCACCATTGCGCGTATGATCTGTAGTAACCGTCTACAGTTTGCTGCAGCTGTTTTGCTTACATCCTTCGTGAATGTTATTCCCAAACATCGCAGATCAGAAACTGGTGGGAGGGGAGCGAGGGCTTCCGGTCCGAGACAACGCTCAATATCCAACGCCGCCGACTTGTTGATGTTAAGAAGAGTGCCTGCGGCCTGTCCGTATCGCTCGATCCAGGTTAGTACGCTTTGAACTTCGTCATTGGAACGAACCAGCAGTAGCAGGTCGTCAGCGTATACCCTATAGCGAAAGGTGACGTCCTGCAGCGTGATGGCTGATATCCGGTGGTTAAGGCCCCCTAGGAGTGGCTCGGGTGCGATTGCATATAGGTAGGGAGACAGGGGACAACCCTGTCGTAGAGACCTCTTAATGGGTACTGGTCCTACCGTCCTTCATTTACCTATACGTGTGAGTTGGCTGTGGTCCAAAGACGCCGTAGGGTGTCAATGAAGCCCGGAGGGAATCCCATACGGTCCATCACTCGTAGGAGGAAGTCACGGTGCACTCTGTCAAAGGCACCATTGAAATCGATGGAGACGATTGCCGCTCTCAGACGACACGCAGAGGCAATCGCTATTAAGTCCCTGCAGTCTCCGGTGGCCATGTGTATGTTGGCTTCTCCGCCCTGCGACGTCTGTTCTGGGGCGAGAATCGTCGGCAAAGTCGTCTTAATACGGTCCGCCATAAGCCTGGCGAACATCTTGTAGTCGGCAGTCAGCATTGTGAGCGGCCGATAGTCGTTAATTGATCGCCCTCCGCCTGGCTTGTGTACCGGTATGAGAAGTCCTTCTAAAAACGCTGGCGGCACAACACAGTCTGAAGACATAAGTCCGCGGAACATTACAACCCAGCGAGGCATCATGATGTCACGGAAGGTTCGGTAGAATTCGATGGGCAATCCATCAGGCCCAGGAGACTTACTGTTTGCACCTTTGTCCAGGGCGTCTTCGACTTCTTCGCGTGAGATTTCCTCCGTTAGTGCATTCAAGGTAGCCTCGTCGATAGTACGTGTTACCTGCTGTAACACTTCAGTAGTTGCCTCATCATCTACCGTTCTTTCCTGGTAAAGATGGCGAAAATAATCCTCCACCGCCTTTGCTGTGGTTGCTTGGGTCGTACAGAAACCACCGTCTTGTGTCCTGAGTTCTGTGATTAAGTGTTGGCGATGTCGGCGCCTATCCGCCACAACGTGGTGCATAGTGGGTTCCTCTGCGGCCGTTCGGTCGTGCCGTCGCGAGCGGACTACGGCGCCTTCGAGTCGGGACTTGATTCTGCTTTTGTCATGTTGTCTCTCCGAGAATGGGGGTAAGGCGTCGAGGTCCCTGAGTGCCGCGTAGTTAAAATCGAGAGTCTGTCGATGCCACGCAGCCACGTCCTTGCCAAACTTCATAAGTGCCCTGCGGATTGCTGGTTTGGCACAGAGGAGCCACCACTCCGAGGTCGAGGTGTATCGTAGGTGACAGCGTTCACAGCCAGTCCACGTTGCTTCAACTTTCCGACGGCAATCCAGGTCCTGGAGGTGAGTTACATAAAGCTTCTAAAAGCCACTGCTGCGCCAGACTTGCTGGGAGCGGAGATGTATAGTGCAAATGTAGGCACTATGATCGGAATAGGCCTGAGGCCATAGTTCGGCGGCCACCACTCGTTGTGTGAGGTCTTGCGACACATACATGCGATCAAGTCGGCTGGCAGAATGACTGGTAAGATGAGTGTGGCCAGAGCGATTACCGTAGACTTTTTCCCGCGTGTCGCACAAGTGAAGTTCCCATCGCACCCAGTTCTGGACAGGGTATGTAGTGTGGGATTTGGTACTTGGGGTGAAGTACGCAATTAAAATCGCCGGCGTAGACACAGTTTTCGTACCGTCCAAGGAAAAGTTGGGCGACATTCGTCGAGTAGAATCGGGCGCAGTCGTGACGTCTGGTGGTACCAGACGACGCGTAAACATTACTGAATCGGTTGTTGAGCGCCGTAAGTGCTATTCCTCGCGCAGAGGGGAGACACGTAACGTTAGTAACATCTATACCATCACGCACTAATATTGCCAGTCTAGTGTCTGCAGGGCCACCAGGCGTCACATATGTGGCGTAACCACAAAAGTTCGGCAGTGCGGTCGTTTTCACTTCTTATAGGAAAGCAAAATTAACTCCCATGGTTCGTATTGTTTCTTTCAAAAGTTGGATCTTGACAGGAGAACTTATCATGTTGATATTCAATGTCGCCAGGCGGTAAGCTGGGAGAGGTTATCCATGTCGATGTTGGAGAGAGGCGAACATCGGAAGTGATGTCACCCCCCCCCCCCCCCCCCCCCCCCATCGAACGCGGTCCTCCTTGTGCTACTTATGATGCGTGATCCGGCAGCGCCTCAGCTGGCCCCGGATCGGGATCTTCTGTCTTGACGTCCTCGGCCCACGAAGTGGGCGCGGATGTCTGTTTACGTTCCATAGACTCGGAATGTTTGATAGTAAGGGACCGGGCGACTTCGCTGCCTGCACTAGTACCTTCCTGCTGCTCACTGTTTATGTCAAAGAGCTGACAGTCGAACGCTGCATGTTTCTCTGACTGTTCTGCAAGACTGGAGTCAGTGGAAACGGCCTCAGCCTCGTGGTTGGCTTCTTGAATGGTCAGTTTTCCTTCCCCGGCCGAATGTGAAGCGCCGTGTTCCGACACGGTCCGACGACGGCGCTTACGGCGTTTCGGTGATCGCTGTTTCCGTACGTGGCCTTCATTGTCAGAAGACGGCACTGACTCACGCCCCGCCGGGACAAATACTTCGGTCGGTACAATAAGGGAATCAACTGCCATCTTGCTGTCGTCAGTGTTTGTCGCGTTCGGTAGCTTCCTGAGGCATCGTACTATTTTCCACCACTGGCCAGGCCGGTGGATCATCCAGGTCTCTGTCCATGGAAGGTGATTGTTGTACCGCTAAACCGGCCGGCTGTGTCTGTTTTGTGGAGAATGTCGTGAGCGCCGCCGCGTAAGTCACGGGGAGAATAGTCTTCGTCGGCGGAGGTGCAACGTCCGTCGGTGGGAGTTGTGTGATCCGTTGCTGGAGGCTCTCGAACCATGGTGACCTTCTTCGCCGCATTCGGAACACGTCTTCGGCTGGCCGTCATAAATAGCTATGGCCAGGCACCCTCCAATCTGTATATAGGATGGCACGTGTCGTTGGAGGTCAATGCGCACTTGGCGTAGTCCATAGAGCACTGGATACGTCTTAAACTGGATCCTTTTTTCAGCCACGTGTTCGTGTACCGTGCCGTAGGGGCGGAGCACCGCCATAACGTCTGCCGCAGGGAGTTCAAATGGAAGTTCGAATATGCGTATAGTCGGCACTCCCATTGCGGCATGGCCGACCTCGACGTTGCCAACATTTCCGTCTGTGTGGCAGAAGTGGAGTTCTTGTTTCATCTCACGAAGCACCTTGTCGCGTGTAGCTTCGTTTATGAGTTTTACATATACCGTGCTACTGACGACCGAAAAGTGAATGCCGACAATGTCGGCAGCCGCGATCTTGGCTTCCTCTTTTTCACTACGAGCGATCGCAAGGCCTGTACACCATTCTGGAACACTTAGATTTCGCGGAAGTAACTGTTAGTGTGCTGCTTGTAATGTTAACAAATCTGTGTGGCAAGTAGTGATAATTGTTTTCCACTTTTGTGGCGAGCGATTATTTTGATTATCAGAACTCAGGGCGAAAGGAATTTAATTGGGACTTAACTGTAGAGGTCGCCTCTGAACTGCTCATAGTTCTGTTTAGGATAGAGAGAATTGTTATTAGTATTAGCATAGCGAATATTAAAATTTTGTGTGTGTGAAACTTTAATAAATATGTCTATCAATTAGAACTCAAAATCTTCATTTCGCGCTGTTCGTCTACTAGACTCAGAGGGACATAGACACAGGTTCTAAGGTAGATGCCGTGTTTCTTGACTTCCGCAAGGCGTTTGATACAGTTCCCCGCAGCCTTTCAATGAACAAAATAAGAGCATATGCACTATCAGACCAATTGTGTGATTGGATTGAAGAGTTCCTAGATAACAGAACGCAGCATGTCATTCTCAATGGAGAGAAGTCTTCCGAAGTGGTTCTAGGTGTGCCGCAGGGGTGTGTCGTAGGACCGTTACTATTCACAATATATATAAATGACCTTGTGGATAACATCGGAAGTTCACTGAGGATTTTTGCCGATGATGTTGTAGTATATCGTGAGGTTGTAAGAATGGAAAATTGTACTGAACTGCAGGAGGATCTGCAACGAATTGACGCACGGTGCAGGGAATGGCAACTGAATCTCAATGTAGACAAGTGTAATGTGCTGCGAATACAGAGAAAGAAAGACCCTTTATCATTTAGCTACAATACAGCAGGTCAGCAACTGGAAGCAGTTAATTCCATAAATTATCTGGGAGTAGGCATTAGGAGTGATTTAAAGTGGAATGGCCATAAATTTAATCGTCGGTAAAGCAGATGCCAGACTGAGATTCATTGGAAGAGTCCTAAAAAAACGCAATTCGAAAACAAAGGAAGGAGGTTACAGTACACTTGTTCGCCCTCTGCTTCAATACTGCTCACCGGTGTGGGATCCGTACCAGATGGGGTTGATAGAAGAGATAGAGAAGATCCAATGGAGAGCAGCGCGCTTCGTTACAGGATCATTTAGTAATCGCGATAGCGTTACGGAGATGGTAGATAAACGAAAGTGGGAGACTCTGCAAGAGAGACGCTCAGTAGCTCGATACGGGCTTTTGTTGAAGTCGAGAATATATCTTCACCGAGGAGTCAAGCAGTATATTGCTCCCTCCTACGTATATCTCGCGAAGGGACGATGAGGATAAACTCAGAGACATTAGAGCCCACACAGAGGCATAGCGACAATCTTCCTTTCCACGAACAATACGAGACTGGAATAAAAGGGAGAACCGATAGAGATACTCAAAGTACCCTTTGCCGCACACCGTCGGGTGGCTTGCGGCGTATGGATGTAGATGTAGATGTAAGCATAGTTCTGATCCCGCTGAGCAAATAAAGAATAGAAACATTTGTTTCAGTGGGCTGGACAAGAATGTGGACTTGCAGGCTGGGAACTATGGTCAGTATGTCCTCCATCGCTTTCTGACTGACCACAGAAGTAGTCTCCAGGCTCTCATAAAAGACGGCGAACAATATATTCTAATATTTCCCCCTACTACGTACGATTTACTATGAGTAAATATTATTAATCAGCCGCCCCACAGTATGTTCCTTTCAAAAAACTATGCGTCGATAGTTACTTAAAAAACAACATAAAACAATAAAAATAAGAAAGGAAAAAATAAATCACTGCTGTTCATTGTACCTCTGTTCCACGTCCCCCACACTGTCCTTGGTTCCTAGGGGGTGTGAATGGGATGTGGTGGCCAGGTTCGGGTTGCTGTCCCTGCACTTTTTGTCCCAGGAAGCTTCCTAAAAGAGCAAAAAAGAGAGAGGCAAAAAGTGGTTATGCACATGTCTTGTAAGACAAGGGTGGTGTGAGTTGTCAGTTTTAATTTCGGTGTAGACTAGTGTACCATAGGTAATTATTTTCTATTTTATTTAATGGAGCTGCCAATTGCTAATTAATGGTAGTTTGTAACATCTTCCAAATCTCAGTCTTCATTTATCTGTTGTATGGAAATTAGCTTATGTAGTCGGCGCATCAAGGACGACATTTTATGAAAACATTGTGTTATATGTAAAATGCCAATGCATCACGGTCTTCATGTTCCTGGAATGACTTATTATAATACTGGAAATTCAGTGAGGTGTATATATCCATGTTGTATATATCCATGTTATGTTAACATGTACCATACCATACTATCCTTATTCTTTTGCTGCTGTCTTGTCCCGCGGTTTCGTAGGGTTGGCATGGTTGGGATCGTGTTTGGCAATATTAATTTAAGGGGTGGGCAGATGGCCTTCCTGCAGCCTTTGTGGCACAACTTGACTAGAAGAAGGGATCGCTTGGTAGGACATATTCTGAGGCATCAAGGGATCACCAATTTAGTGTTGGAGGGCAGCGTGGAGGGTAAAAATCCTAGAGGGAGACCAAGAGATGAATACACTAAGCAGATTCAGAAGGATGTAGGTTGCAGTATGTACTGGGAGATGAAGAAGCTTGCACAGGATAGAGTAGCATGGAGAGCTGCATCAAACCAGTCTCTGGACTGAAGACCACAGGAACAACAAGTAAATATTTATGTAAAATATGTATAAATTCTATAAATTTATGGGCATAAAAAATAGTTTTGATGTTGTAGTATTTTGGTTTATCAATCTACTGATTTTCCCTCAGGTTCTTAGTGACTGTAGAAAGTTACTCATATTTGTCATTTGAATTCCGGGTGTCACAGGGCTACATAAATCGCATTGCGAAGCAAGTGCTGAAAACATACACTGAAGGATTAATGTTTATTTTTTTAACGACTCATATTATACATCTACTTCTAATATCAAAGGATTTAAGAACAAACGGATTTTTAGGATAAAATTCCAACAGCAAATAGCAATCAGAATACTTTCCTCCAGAAAATGTGGTTTTCAAATATTCAACAACAAACTTGTTTTTGTAAATGCTAGCTGCTAATTTGTTCTGAGAGATATTTGTTCACATTGGGAAGACAGTAATAGCAGCATAATAAAAAAATAGAATACTGGAAAACTAATAAAAAGTGAGCACTTTCATCCTCATCAAAGACACGTGAGAGAATAACTGGTATTGTCATACTTTATAGAAGATTTATCAATTCTCAAATCATATGATGAAACAATATTCAAGAAACGACGCTTATACAAAGAACCAGAAAGTTGTTTCCAATTACAGGCTTTCAAAAGGAAGAGGGGTCTTTGTAAACTTCTTTGCGTTTCTGATTTCAAGTCTTTCGCATCTTTTATACTGAAAGTTCTTTTAATGTAGAAGTGATTGACTGTTTAACGCCGGCCTGGAATGGCCGAGCGGTTCTAGGCGCTACAGTCTGGAACCGCGGACTGCTACGGTCGCTCGTTCGAATCCTGCCTCGGGCATGGATGTGTGTGATGTCCTTAGGTTATTTATGTTTAAGTAGTTCTAAGTTCTAGGGGACTGATGACCTCAGATGTTAAGTCCCATAGTGCTCAGAGCCATTTGAACCATTTTTGAATAACGACTCCCTGTTATCTTCATAATATACACAGATATATTTTCCTTCAAACAGTGTTTTTTCTTCATTTTGGGCTAAGAGAAACTACCAACCGAAAATTTGATATCTTTTATGCTTAGGTGGCTTTGGAAACATCGATGCCCTGTCGTAAGAGAATGTTTCAGTGACTACTTTAGTAATAGCGTTAGCTCATTACCATGCAGACGAAAGACGTAACTAGAACAGAACGAGAGGAATGAAAGCAAAATGTGATAATTATTGATGTTGCAATATTAATAAACTTTAATTAAAATAGCTTAAAAATTAAGTATTATTATCACGCGGTAGTTCCAGCGACCTTGTAGTTTACATCCCTACTTAATTCGTGATATTGTCATGTTTGTATTAACAATGTAAAAAATTGGATGTTTCCACACTAAACCTACGAGTTGTGAATAATCCAACTGTCAGAGAGCAGGACAACTTCCAACAACGACACTACCGACAGCGAGCATCTGTTACGGTAGAGAAAAGTCCAAGCCACCTCCTCAGTATGGACAACCTAAAGAGATAGAGAGTATACCACACAGAGGCAACACTGTGACTAGAGTGAAGAAAACTGAACAACACCCCGCTACGTTTTCGGAAGCCGAAATAAAAGGAACTGATACATGGTGGTATGTAAGAAAATCACGAAATTACAACTGTTATCATTTAGGAGCTACGGCCAGAAACAATATTACCTCTGAGTATAGAGCACAAACACTTCATATATACGTCTCTCTCGGCAGTGTCAGCAGCTTTCATATGAATACTGCAACTCCAGACGGTCAGTAGAGCAGCATTTACAAACATAAGGCACAGTCTCAAAAATTTAGTTTAGGATCCATCTTCGTGTGTTTTAGCACACCCTTTTCTACAGACAACTTTCTAAGAATGGCAGCTGTTTCAGAAACGAACGTTCTACTGAAAGTTTACGTCAGTCTTAATTGCATATTGCATTCATCTCAAGTTCAAAGATGAAACAATGATGCATGGGAAAGGAAACAACAGCGCACACAGCAGGTATGTTGTGATCTAAGCCACCCAGTCAGTCGAATATGCAATGAAGTTTATGGTTGTTTGCAAGATTATTAAAATTGTATTTTAGGATAGTAGAATCAGAATACTCTGCATATAGAGCCATATTTTGCAAAATGGACTGGTCTGGTAGAAGTTAAGTAGTGGAACCCCCTTCTCTTTTTTTGGTAGTTCATTTACGATATATGTGCAAAAAATGAATCAAAATACTCGGTGACTTGCTCGTTATCTAATATACGTTGTTTGAATTTACCTTGCTATTTTAGTTTTTGTGGCATAGTACCCATCCTACTCTCTTCTAGGAGGAACTTCCCGTTGTGAAACAAAGCTCTTTTGTCAACAATTATGGTTGGCTGCTCGGCTTGTTACATATGCAAGCCACGCCAAACTGAAATGTTTGCCTGTTATGTTATCTGATTTCCTCAAGGAGGCGGCCGGATCACACATAACATGAAGTGTACTTAGGGAACCGGTCTGCAGCCAGGACGGACGCAATACCTCCTGGTCCCTAAGGTAAAAGAGTGCTCGTCCCAGCAGACCTAGCCGCGCGGGATTAGTCATGGACTGTGTGGTTGGTCCCGGCGGAGGTTCGAGTCCTCCCTCGAGCATGAGTGTGTGTGTGTGTGTGTTTGTCCTTAGGATAATTTAGGGTAATTAGTGTGTAAGCTTAGGGACTGATGACCTTAGCAGTTAAGTCCCATAAGATTTCACATACATTTGAACAACCTGCAGACCTTACGGAACTCTGCCTCGCCGTTCACAGTCCAAGTTTTCAACTGAGAGTCACCAACTAAAAGACAATTACAGAACACTGCAAGCAACTTCTTCCTGTATATGTAGAGAAGTAAAATATTAAGCGATGTCCTAATCGCTGCAACCACTGAGGTTCCTTACAGTGAACGTGAGCACTCATGAACGAACATTGATTGTATTCCAACCAAATGAATTTCAATGTTGTTATTGTTGTGGTCTTCAGTCCTGAGACTGGTTTGATGCAGCTCTCCGTGCTACTCTGTCCTGTGCAAGCTTCTTCATCTCCCAGTACCTACTGCAGCCTACATCCTTTTGAATCTGCTTAGTGTATTCATCTCTTGGTCTCCCTCTACGATTTTTACCCTCCACGCTGCCCTCCAATACTAAACTGGTGATCCCTTAGTGCCTCAGAACATGTCCTACAAACCGGTCCCTTCTTCTAGTCAAGTTGTGCCACAAACTTCTCTTCTCCCCAATCCTATTCAGTACCTCCTCATTAGTTACGTGATCTATCCATCTAATCTTCAGCATTCTGCTGTAGCACCACATTTCGAAAGCTTCTATTCACTTCTTGTCAAAAGTAGTCATCGTCCATGTTTCACTTCCATACATGGCTACACTCCATACAAACAGTTTCAGAAATGACTTCCTGACACTTAAATCTATATTCGATGTTAACAAATTTCTCTTCTTCAGAAACGCTTTCCTTGCCATTGCCAGTCTACATTTTATATCCTCTCTACTTCGACCATCGTCAGTTATTTTCCTCCCCAAATAGCAAAACTCCTTTACTACTTTAAGTGTCTCATTTCCTAATCTAATTCCCTCAGCATCAGCCGACTTAATTCGACTACATTCCATTATCCTCGTTTTGCTTCCTTTGATGTTCATCTTATATCCTCCTTTCAAGGCACTATCCATTCCGTTCAACTGCTCTTTCAAGTCCTTTGCTGTCTCTGACAGAACTACAATGTCATCCGAGAACCTCAAAGTTTTTATTACTTCCCCATGGATTTTAATACCTACACCGAATTTTTCTTTTGTTTCTTTCACTACTTGCTCAATATAAAGATTAAATAACATTGGGGATAGGCTACAACCCTGCCTCACTCCCTTCTCAACCACTGCTTCCCTTTCGTGCCCCTCGACTCTTATAACTGCCATCTGGTTTCTGTACAAATTGTAAGTAGCCTTTCGCTCCCTGTATTAAATAAAGTATGAAAATGAAACATGGGATGTGTCAGTTCAGTAACAGACTGTCCCGTATCACTGGCAAAAAAGGATGTTGTTGATTCTTCATGATTTGGTGAAACAAATGGTTACTGTCCACTGCATTTCCCATTTTCCATAATGTATTTGTTTTACATAGTATTTTGCTTTAGCTAATATTCACTGTCAAAAGTACACTACTATTACTACCTAAAACAGTATATAATACACTGTGATCCTGCCATGATAATAAATAAGCGATTATGAAAGTTGTGTAATAAAAAAAATTTGCAGTTAAAGATCTCTAATCGCATCTCACTTTCTTATTTGAACCTTGCTACTGGAGAAACATGGCTGCCGTACTAGAATATCCTTTCTTATATCTAGTTTCTTTTAAACTACTACGAAAAGTGATTCAGAATTCCAGTGTTTGTTCTGCAGTTTTGAAGTTTCCTTGTAGAAAAGATACTTTACCATCTAATATTGTTTACTTCTTCTGCATCTGAGGATTTGAGATGATCAGTTGAAAGCTACAGATACTTATGGCAACACTAAATATTTGAGATTGCTACCGTAATAGGAATAACAAAGTCTACCGCAGTCGCTGTTAATGGATGCTATCGTGACGAAAACTAAGGTATTACCCAATCAGAAAGTATATTTTTTGACAAATTACGCTTTCATTTTTTGTGGTTGAAAATTTGAAACGTTCAGCCTACAGGTTTTGCTCTTTCTTAGCAATACATGAGATACCTGAGCTCGCTTCGCCAATATAAAAGGCTAAATAGACTGTAGTGATCAATGTATAACTAGCAGCACGATAGGTCCAATATGGTCACTGCCGGCAGATTGGCCAAAAGATAGGGGGAATACATAGAAAGACTGTGGCACTTATTCAGCGTTCACTGATCTGTCACGCCACACTATTAGCTACCATGTTTTAGAATGTCATGTTGTGGTTGTTTTGAAAGCGAAAGAGTTAGTGAATCGTTCTATAAGCTACAAAATAGCTATGTTTCGTTTCGGAATCGTGGCTGCCATGTGGTCAGGCCTACTAGTGGGCGCTCCAGCTTTCATGGTGGCCGGTAGGCGGTTGGAGGTTAATCATATTTTCATTAGGGTTTCATAAAAGCGTGACATAAAGCAGTTGACAAGTAATTATTGTTACAAATACAGCAGTCCTCCTGTAAACCGCTTCAATGTCTTCCTTTTATCCGACGTGGTACGGATCCGAAACACACGAACAGTACTCAAGAATAGGCCGACTAGCCTCCTGTATGTGATATTCTTTGCTGATAAACCACATTTTCCTAAAATACTCCCAATAAAACGGAATCGATCATTCGATTTCTCTACCACAATCCGCACATGCTATTTCCATTTAATACCACTCTGCAACGTTACGCCCAGACATTTAAACAACGTGAGTATGTCAAGCAGGAGACTGCTAACGGAGTTTGGGGTATCATGAGAAACGAGGAAGGTCTGTTCCTCACCCGGGGTTAGCCAGGCCACTTGCTGATTTTGCAACAGTTCTTCACACTGATTATCAGTAATCATTTAGCTGAGGGAAGAAGCCGAACGCTAATTTCCAGAAAATACAATCGTGGAGCTCAGCGTACTCGCTTGTGGGAAAACTTGACTGCAGGAAGGGGACATTGTGGTGTCACCTCCAGACACCACACTTGCTAGGTGGTAGCCTTTAAATCGGCCGCGGTCCGGTAGTATACGTCGGACCCGCGTGTCGTCACTATCAGTGATTGCAGACCGAGCGCCGCCACACGGCAGGTCTAGAGAGACTTCCTAACACTCGCCCCAGTTGTACAACCGACTTTGCTAGCGATGGATCACTGACAAATTACGCTCTCATTTGCCGAGACGATAGCTTAGCATAGCCTTCAGCTACGTAATTTGCTACGACCTAGCAAGGCGCCATTATCAGTTACTATTGATATTGTGAATCATGTACCTTCGAGAGCGACGTTCGTCATTAATGGATTAAAGTTAAGTATTCCACCAGCTACGTCGGTTTTTCTAAATTCTAATTTCCTTGTCCTGTTCCAGACCTCACGCCAGCCTGCGTGAGCTAAAACGCGTGCCTTTCGGCCTCCTCTAGTAACACGGTGTTGGCTCTCCTGCCAACCACAACAGACATCAGACAGAGTTGTTGCGAGGTGCATCAGTCTTTAGGTTAGTACTACAAAATTTTTGCTAACTCAGGAATTCGTTGGATCATTTACCACTATACCATTCATCAGAATTTTGTAAAGCCGTGTCAATCGCGTGCTGAAAACTGTGCAGTCTCAGAAGTGAGACGTAACCGGAGAACAAGTAGGAGTCATTTTTTCGCTGATGGGCAGAGAATGAACACTATTTCTTTGGTAGGCAGTGAGACAAAACTTCTCTGTCGATGGGCAACAAGTCAAGACTTCTTCCTTGGTGGGCAATACGGAAGGACTTCTTCCCTGTCAGTAGCAATCAGCAGTATATCATGGCACAGGCAGTTTCCTGGTTAAAAAAATAAAAAAAATAAAAAGAACCTTGCAGAATTTGGTGAGATTATGCAAGCTTAGACAAATGGGTGACGAGACTCAGAGATTATAGGTGCAACGACACGAATGAGTATTTGCTGCAAACTTTGTAATTTTATGGAAAGTTTTTAGGGCTCATTAATGCCTAATCCTTTGAAGTAGCATGGATGCTCTAGTTAACCATTGTTTTAGCGTATTGAGCAATAAACTGAGCAGTCATGGCTAGTTTGTACTTCCACCGCTGAATTATTAGATGACAAGCTTACCTTCCGGTCTTTGCCAAGACATTTATATCTCTCATGTTAAGTGATTATTCGTATTATGTTCTTGGCGTTTATGAACTTCAGTTGGATCTTGTAATCAAATCATTTATTTAAACTGTAGAACTAATCTAATAAATTAATTTGACCTGGAATCCTATTTCATTTCGCGATCAGACGATCTCCTCTTATTAATTATACGCGGCTATATAGTTGATTCTTGACTCATGTTTCATCAGCATCACCCTATTTTAATTAACTGACTACATTGTGTACAGTTAAAATTAAACTTGATGAGCGTATGGAAGTATAAAAATTACAAATGACGACAAGAAACAGCTAACAGGCTACACATGTATATCGTGACAACAGTGTAATTGATACTTACATCATGTTCACATCACTGTACTTAGGTTATGAACTTTCTGCAAATATAATGTCACCTACACATTAAAAAAGAGCACAGGAATGAAAGTAGTGACAAAAATGTACATGTTGCAAATTAAAACATCGTTAACTTGTGATGCTTGTCTTCATGATGTACGCCATAATTATGCTTTTCTATAAATAGTAGAAGATAATGAGCGGCAATTGAAACTACAATTATTTGCCAATAGAATGTTACAGTTTAGCAGAAATTACACATTCCCAGATTTTATTAAGACGAGTAATAAGGCACACACTTAGAGAGAATGTAACTGTCCTCTCTAATCATATCTTCACAATATTATCGACAGAAAATCTATACTAAGAACTTTCGCCCAATCGAACAACTTCCAAAGGAGCGATGTAACAATTACACAAATATATCTGCTAATGACATAAGGTAATTACGTTTTCTCAAAGAGGATAAAAATACACATAGACAGTGATTGTCACTGGTTAATATACGTAGACAGTCTTTCTAGATGCTTAAGAGACGTCGTTTTTATAATAAGCGTGTTGTTCTTTCTTCCCATTGCTATCCGAGTGAGGAATGACTTTAATGCGCATGGGCAGACTTGATTGCCGGCTGGGTTCTAGTAGGGCAATAAACCTATATGTATATATGTACTAAATGACAGCTATATTACGTAGTTCCCTAGTAAAGCTATGCATATCGCTACACTCAATCTATGAGCAGCGTTTCGACGGTTGTGATCCGCAATCACAGACCTAGTAGCAAACGTGTCTACCACGACAAAAAACCTACGTCTGTTCTGTTTAATGTATAAGACACCACGAAAACTCACTTGAAAATCGAAATCATTTCCCAAGACAAGTCATGCATGCGATAAATAATTCTAGTTTAGATCTGTCTGGGCGGATACAAGCAGGTATTATATAGCGGGTTATGCTAACAGCATAGTACAGACTCCGGCGTGTACTCTTGTGTGTTTGTATCGTTAGAGCAGTGAGGACTCTGTTATACAATTAGAAACAGCACCTGTTACCATTAGGTTCGAACAACATGAGAATATTATGGAAATGTTTTGTGAAGTGAAAGGGGTTTCCTTGAGAGAACAGAACTGACATTGTGATCAGGTGACCAGTTTATAAGCATAATGTAAGCTTGTGTGCAGGCTAGCATCACACAAGGACTTCCTCATATAAATTCTTTAGGCCTCTAAGGGAATTACTTAGAAATCCTTAGATACTGAGGTCTTTCACGAAACTGACATTCAATACCGGTAATTATTAAGCCTGATACTGCTATGGGAAGAAGGCTATGGACAAATTACACCTATGCTGCATTTGATAAATTGCTTGTTGGCTTCTGTCTCGGGTTCTTTGACCGATGTTTCTTTGATCGTTCTTCTGACGTTTCGGCAACACAGGTGGCCGGCATTGTCATCACCCACTATTGTTGGTGGTAGACTGGAGTCGAGCTCGCGAACGCAGATTATATATAGCTGATGCACCAATGTCCAAGGGCTTTTCCATGGCCGTTACTGTGCTGACATAAACTGTCGCCAGCACACCGGTCAGCAAAGATGTAGCAAGAAGATCGACAATAGGCTCTGGATCAAGCGCGCCTATTAGGAGAGAAGCCAAAGACAGACTCGCAAGCAACAGGCCGCCAACGCCCTCTTGACCACAAGTATTTAGATCGTCGCTGCTGACCAGAGAGCTCAGTCTCAGTCAGTCTCAGTTACTAGCGCAGTCGCTCAGTCACCAGCTCAGTCACTGACGCATCAACTTGCACCCCAGTTTGGTTTCTGTCATTCATCACACAGCGGGACTTGAACTTCGCCAGCAGTGAGGCTAACGTGGACTAATATTGAAGACTTGTTCATATGACTCCTTTTATATCTTCACGGTGAATTTTATGTTGGCATGGAAACTGTTCAGGTCTCTTAGGAAATCACCGAGCAGTTCCTCACTATGGTTCCCCACAAAGAAGGTATCGTCAATGTATCTGTACCACACCTAAGGTTTACAAGGTGCAACGGCCAGCGCCTGTACTTCGAGATGTTCCCCGAAGACGTTGACCACCACTGGACTAAGTGGACGGCCCATAACGACGCATTCCAGCTGTCCATAGAAGCTGCCATTCCACATGAAATAGTTCGTGTGAGACATGCATAAAAGAGTTTGGCGATGTCTTGCGGGAAAGTGGAACCGATATACTCCAGGGAATTAAAGAATGGTGCTTTGGTAAATACAGAAACAACATCAAAACTGACTAGGATGTTATTGGGTCCATATTTTAGTTTCTTCTGCTTCTCAGTGAAATGTCCTGAGTCCTTTATGTATGTATCAGTCTTTCCTACTAGCAGCTGGAGCAGAGAGGTCAAGTGTTTCCCCAATTTATACGTCGGTGAGCCAGGAGCGGTAACAGTCGCTCTTAATTGGATTTTATTCTCTGATCTTTTGTAATCCATACAGCCGAGGTGGTAGGACTTCTGTGTTGCTCAGGTTTCTCTGTATGTCAACCGAGAGAGAAGACGCCATGATTAGCCAATCCGTACTCCGTGAGATCTACTGCGGCGGGTCTACGCATAGTTTTTGACATGTCGTCGGATCCGATAGGTCCCGGATCTTCTGCTCAGTCTTCGGTGTTTATTACGACGGTTACATTTCTCCTGCTGGAATGTGTCGTTATGGGCCGTCCACTTAGTCCAGTGGTGGCCAACCTCTTCATGGAACTGTTCGATGCACAAGCGCTGGACTTTGCACATATACTGTGGTACATATACGTCGACGATATCTTCCGTTGTGCGGAGCCATGGTGAGGAACAGCTCGGTGACTTCCTAAGAGACCTGAGCAGTGTCCCTGTCAACATAAAATTTACCATGCAGGTAGAAAAGGACCAACACATACCATTTCTAGACGTGCTGATCACGAGGGATGGTGAAAACCTGAGACAATGCTTGTTTCGAAAACCAACACATACAGACCTATACCTGAAAAAACTATCAAATCACCACCCGAGCCAGAAAAGAGGCATAGTTAACACTCTCGTAACGCGAGTAAGTATTCTGAGGAGCAATAGGTACTCCACCAGCCACATAACAGGTGTCACAGAATAAAACACTTGGTGAATTGACACAACTGTGCAAACACGGCGTAAAGCCTATTTATAAACTGACAAAGAAGATCAAAGAGTGTCTCAGATCGGTAAAGGGAAAAAGGGACCCACTTGCAATGTCGGGAACGTACCGTACATCAAGGACATGGGAAAATTCTATGTTGAAATGACTGGACGTCAGTCAGCACCAGGATCATAGCACGTAAGTGGAATTACAGGTTGGGTCACACAGAAAAATCGGCCACGGTGGAGCACGGATTGTGTGAGGCCTACCACATAGTGAAACACGGAAGTTCTTTGTGTTGAGAAGAGCTATTATACCCGCTTGTTCACGGAATCTATAGAAATATAGAAAAATGACAAGAACTTGAACAAGAAAGAAGAAAGCCTGAAGGTGAACGGATCCCGGATTGGAGTGCTGCAGAGAACGGTCGGTATAGGTAGCAAGGGGAGAACCGCAGCGGTAATGACCACGGAAAAGGTCTTGGACGTTGGAGCACCAGATATAAACACTGAAGAGCCAAACAAAATATGCTTAGTAACATTCATGTCTGGGGAGTTTGGTGGTCAGTGGAAGTGTTTAAACTCAGAAGAGTGTTCTTGGAGCCACTCTGTAGCAATTATGGACGTGTGGGATGTCGCATTGTCCTGCTCGACTTGCCCAAGTCCGTCGAAATGCACAATGGTCATGAATATGGATGCAGGTGATCAGACAGGATGCATACATACGTGTCACGTATCAGAGTCGTATCTGGACGCGTCAGGGGTCCCATATCACTCCAGCTGCACGTGCCCCACACCATTACAGAGCCTCCACCAGCTTGAATATTCCCCTGCCGATATGCAGGATTCATGGATTCATGAGGTTGTCTCCATACCAGTCTCTGTCTTGCAGTCATCAAGGCTCCGAATGACCATATCAATGATGTTTCGTTGAATGGTTCGCACGGTGACACTTGTTGATGGCCCAGCATTGAAATTTGCGGAAGGATTGCACTTCTGTTACGTTGAACGATTTTTTTCAGTTGCTTTGGTCTCACAGGATCTTTTTCCAGCCGCAGCGATGTCGGAGATTTGATGTTTTGGCGTATTCCTAATATTCACGGAACATTCGAGAAATGGTCGTACGGGAAAATCCCAACTTCATCGCTACCTCTGAGATACTGTGTCCCATCGCTCGTGCGCCGGTTATATCACCACTTCCAGACTCACCTAAATCTTGATAACCTGCCATTGTAACACAATAACCGATCTAACAGCTGCGCAAGACACTTGTCTTATATAGGTGTCGCCGACCGCTGCGCCGTATTCTGCCTGTTTACGTATCTCTGTATTTGAATACGCATTCCTATGCCAATTACTTCGAGCGCTTCAGTGTATAATCTGCGGCCGCGAGCTGGATTCCAGTCCACCAGCAGCGATAGAAGGTGAAGCTTTGACAATGTCATGCATTCGTGCTGGCTAACCGTCAGAAAAATTATCAAACAAACGTCGACCGAAGAATCCGAGACAAAAGCCAACAGGCAATTGTCAACAAATTGTCGCGAAAGCCTTAACAACTTTGTATACTGCTTTTGTTGTAAACGGTCCGGTCTGTGGATGTCTGGAGGGGTTTGTTCTGCAACCGGGCCACTGCAGTTGTCAAGTATGATCAAAACAACGTCACAGGCGTCTATGTGCACAGGCTTGGAGCCCAACACTCACTAGCCGCGATGGACCGTAGTAGGAAGTATATCATAATGGCCCCCTTCCTCCGAGGACCTGTTGAAGTCGACAGTCTCACAGGTTCGGTCCTGTCTTACAGCTCTGATGCTAATACCGCCGAAATATACGCTTCATAACAATTCCTCAACCACATCTTTAATATTGGGATCTCAGTCGTGTTTTGAAATGGACCACATAAGGATATTGTGTCTTTTAAAAAATAAGTACACCCCAGCTAAAACATAGCATCTATGTAAAATACTAATGTCATCTGTATTAACCATCTCCTCCTACAGGGTGTTCATTTTAACTGAAATATTTCGAAAACTATACATCGGATCAAAAAAGTTATAATTCCAATTTGTTTGTCTCGGAGAGGTACATCCAGTGATACCACACTCTACCCCAACCCCACCGCATGCGTGGGTGGGGTGAGGGGGAGGGCAACTTCGTAATCTTCAGTGGGAACCTCCTTTTCTATTGCAGATTACAATTCTACGGCAAAATGTACATCCGTTTTGTCTGAAGCATGATGGCGCTGTAATCAGAGGAATTTAAAAGGATGCTACTCAATGGCCCTTGAATATCCAAAGGCATATGGGACTGCACCTCCATGCTGCAAGGGGAGGACAGGCCTGTACTTCATAACTTCTAATTGAAAACCCCATTCACAACCTCGCATTGCTCCGACATATCGAACAGGGGACTACTCGACGTGCTACTGTGGCCTTGGCTCGAGGCGAACGCTGCTCCACTTTTTCCAGTTATAGTAAGTGTGCAGCCTAGTACCACCAACTTCAATACACTTAATGACCTGATTTTCAAATGACCGTACACAGAACAGAAGCGTATCTGTGGGAATGTCAGCACCGGCGTTTCTGATGGGGTCGACCATGTCTCCATGGCCTACTGGCAATTGCTGGTATGTGTTATCTTTTAAATATCCCAGCAGAAATAAATCGGGCGACGACGTCAAATCCAGCGACCTACCGGGACAATTAATAGGGTCACCTCTGCTGATCCACCGGCCAGTGTAAACACTGTCTAATACCCCCCGTGCTTTAATTGCGTAACGTGCTGGGCTACTGTCATGCTGACACCACATACGTTGTCGAACGTCCAGGGTAACATCCTGTTCCAGAAACGTTCGACATCTACGTCCATTCAATGTGCCATCGATAAAATATGGACCGATGAGTTTGTTCCCCATGATACCACGCCATATGTTAACTGACCAAGGGCGTTGATGGTCAACGTGTCGTAATCAGTGGGAATTGTTTACACTCGAGTAATGCATGTTTTGCTGGTTAACACTACCATGGTTTGTGAATCTGCACTCATCGGAAAATAGTACCTCGGGAAAGAACGTGGATGTCGTTTGCATTTGTTGACGCCTTAATTCACAAAACACTACCCGCTGATGGAAATCGGCGCCTTGAAGTACTTGATGCAGTGATACGTGGCACAGGCGCCGACTCCATGGGGCGTACGGGAGCCCGAGCCCCCTAAAAAATTCGTTTGGGGGGGGGGGGGGTGGCGGAGCCCCCCCCAATAATTTAAGAAAATTATTTGTTATATTATGCTTTGTAAAATCACAAAATTATGTTGGAATGTTTTATTTTCCTTGTTTGGCGATAGTTACCTTTTGAAATACATTCAGTAATGAGTTAAAACAAATAATTATTACGGTACTTAGCAGGTTAGCTGAAAACGAGTGGTGTGAGTCATGATAGTGTTACAGCGCTGCGGGCACACTTAGAATTTGTCCCTGTGCGCGAACCTTCCGGTAAAGTCTGGCGCCGGCGGGCCAGCGCTGCGGCCGCGGCGACATGAAAAGGACTGGAGCAGAAGCACCTGGAATCCTCCGCCTCGCGTCGCCTTGACGGTTCGAGACATTACGACGCCATGGCTATATAAAGGCCACCCTGCCGTCGCAGTCATTCATTGTGGATAGTTTCGTTCAGTGCATGCTGCAGACGTCTTTAGTGTTCCGATTGTAGCGTCTGGTGGACTATTTTATATGGCTATATTTGATTCGTTTACTTTAGTCTCTTAGTGTATTGTGAATTAAGTTAGCAATGGATAAATTTGTTACCAAAAAGGCGTACTTGTAAGTTGATGATACAAGTCAACCTCCAAAAATTATAGGGTCGTCAATTGCTTCGTAAAAAAAAAAAAAAAAAAAAAAAAGGTTGTTCAAATGGCTCTGAGCACAATGGGACTCAACATCTTAGGTCATAAGTCCCCTAGAACTTAGAACTACGTAAACCTAACTAACCTAAGGACATCACACACACCCATGCCCGAGGCAGGATTCGAACCTGCGACCGTAGCAGTCCCGCGGTTCCGGACTGCAGCGCCAGAACCGCACGGCCACCGCGGCCGGCAATTGCTTCGTCGTCTTCAGAACCGTTCACAGCCGAAACCTGGACAATCCGGTAAGGGAAGATCATTTCAGAGGTCTTGGTTGAACAAATATACATGGCTAGAATATGAAGCATCTACCGAAAACGTTTTTTACAAAACCTGCAAAGAGGCAGATGCTAAAAATCTATTACAATTTTCTTCAAAAAAAAAAAAAAAAAAAAAAAAAAAGAAGAAGATGCATTTGCTTCCGTTAGATTTTCTAACTGGAAAAGGGCTTTCGAAAAATTCCATCTTCATGAAAATACGTTTACGCATAAAGAAGGTGCTCTGGAACTAAATTTTATCACTAACCGAAGTGTGGCCTCCCAATTGAATGAACAGTTAGGTAGTGATATGAAGAAAGGCCGTTCAGCTCTTGAGACAATTTTCACTACCGTGCAATTTCTATGACAACAAGGACTAGCAACTAGAAGGCACGAAGATGTAAACTCAAGTTTTTTTCAATTGTTGGAACTCCGAAAGAATGACATCCTGAGTTTAAAGATTGGTTACGGCGTTCGGGGTATAAGTGGATGTCCCACGATATTCAAAACGAGATCATTGATCTACTAGGAAAGTCTGTGTTGAGAAAGGTATTGGCTTCAATCAAGCAGACTGTACATTTTTCTATTACGGTTGACGAAAACAAGAGATTCTTCGATCCACGAACAACTGACATTTTGTACTCGTACTGTCGATGATTCCTTAATCATCAACGAAGACTTTATTGGCTTATACGAGACCCCCAATACTGAATCACAAACTCTGTTTAGTATTTTAAAAGATTTTTGGTTTGTCTTGATTTGTCAATGGATAACTTAAGAGGACAGTGCTGCGATGGTCCCTTGAATATGTGAGGTAAGTTCAAAGGACTGAAAAAAGTTAGTTTTGGATATACAACCAAAAGCACGTTATGTGCACTGCACTGCTCACAGTTTAGACTTGGCAGTTGTAGACAGTTTCCGCCCTCTTATGTCTATGAAGGATATTATGGCTTTTGTGTTAGCAGAAGAGCCAACACCGTGTTACGAGTGGAGGCCGAAATGCTCGCGTTTTAGCTCACGCCGGCTGGTGTGAGGAGGGAGGAACTATACTGACATGAGGTCTGCAACATGACAAGGAATGTGAATTCAGAAAGCGGACGTAATTAGTTTGATACTTAACTTAATAAACACTGTAAGGGAATCCAACTAAAGGATGGGACTTTTCAGAAGCATACACTGTGAGAGCGCCAACGACCAAGCTGGTCTACGACCTGTTTGCCCGACTCGATGGACTATGCGAGCTTCTAGTATCTTGAGAATATCGAAAACTTTGAAGAACTTCTAGAGTTTTTTTGGAACATTTTGTGGAGAGTACAAAACAGAGGCACGTTACAAATGTGCAGGCTACCTTGAGTCAATGTTACAACTCAAGACTTATTTCCTTTTACGTCTTTATTGCCATGCAATGAACCCATTAGAGGATGTCAATAAAAAAATTCAATTCTCTCATCTAAGTGTTGCTGATCTGGAAAAAATATATGAGGGCTTGATTTGCCTATTGAATGGAAGACGTGATAGTTTTGAACACTTTTGGAACTAGTGTTTAAAAGAAAAACCTTCACAAGTTGATGATCCTTCGCTTCCTCGGAATCGAAGTATACCAAAGAAATATGAAAACAACGAAGCCAGTTCACCACACACTTTCCAATCCCCAAAGGAATACTACAAAGGTACACTCATGGAAATTGAAATAAGAACACCGTGAATTCATTGTCCCAGGAAGGGGAAACTTTATTGACACATTCCTGGGGTCAGATACATCACATGATCACACTGACAGAACCACAGGCACATAGACACAGGCAACAGAGCATGCACAATGTCGACACTAGTACAGTGTACATCCACCTTTCGCAGCAATGCAGGCTGCTATTCTCCCATGGACACGATCGTAGAGATGCTGGATGTAGTCCTGTGGAACGGCTTGCCATGCCATTTCCACCTGGCGCCTCAGTTGGACCAGCGTTCGTGCTGGACGTGCAGACAGCGTGAGACGACGCTTCATCCAGTCCCAAACATGCTCAATGGGGGACAGATCTGGAGATCTTGCTGGCCAGGGTAGTTGACTTACACCTTCTAGAGCACGTTGGGTGGCACGGGATACATGCGGACGTGCATTGTCCTGTTGGAACAGCAAGTTCCCTTGCCGGTCTAGGAATGGTAGAACGATGGGTTCGATGACGGTTTGGATGTACCGTGCACTATTCAGTGTCCCCTCGACGATCACCACAGGTGTACGGCCAGTGTAGGAGATCGCTCCCCACACCATGATGCCGGGTGTTGGCCCTGTGTGCCTCGGTCGTATGCAGTCCTGATTGTGGCGCTCACCTGCTCGGCGCCAAACACGCATACGACCATCATTGGCACCAAGGCAGAAGCGACTCTCATCGCTGAAGACGACACGTCTCCATTCGTCCCTCCATTCACGCCTGTCGCGACACCACTGGAGGCGGGCTGCACGATGTTGGGGCGTGAGCGGAAGACGGCCTAACGGTGTGCGGGACCGTAGCCCAGCTTCATGGAGACGGTTGCGAATGGTCCTCGCCGATACCCCAGGAGCAACAGTGTCCCTAATTTGCTGGGAAGTGGCGGTGCTGTCCCCTACGGCACTGCGTAGGATCCTACGGTCTTGACGTGCATCCGTGCGTCGCTGCGGTCCGGTCCCAGGTCGACTGGCACGTGCACCTTCCGCCGACCACTGGCGACAACATCGATGTACTGTGGAGACCTCACGCCCCACGTGTTGAGCAATTCGGCGGTACGTCCACCCGGCCTCCCGCATGCCCACTATACGGCCTCGCTCAAAGTCCGTCAACTGCACATACGGTTCACGTCCACGCTGTCGCGGCATGCTACCAGTGTTAAAGACTGCGATGGAGCTCCGTATGCCACGGCAAACTGGCTGACACTGACGGCGGCGGTGCACAAATGCTGCGCAACTAGCGCCATTCGACGGCCAACACCGCGGTTCCTGGTGTGTCCGCTGTGCCGTGCGTGTGATCATTGCTTGTACAGCCCTCTCGCAGTGTCCGGAGCAAGTATGGTGGGTCTGACACACCGGTGTCAATGTGTTCTTTTTTCAATTTCCAGGAGTGTATTTACATTGAAGTTTGTGAAACGGTGTATTCTTGCACTACTGAGCGGTTGGCTTCAACTGGAGTCACACAGGTCATTGCAGTTGAACAAGAGTGGTTGCTTTTAGTAAACAGAGGTGAAACAAATTTGTAAAAATCAACTAAGTTTTTCAAAAATGACCTAGACATTGAGAGACTGCACTTACACTTGAATATGTTAGCCGATATCGCTAATAAAAAACAACTGGTATTAAAAAAACAAGCTTGATATAGGAAAGTACAATTTCACAAGAGCCTGCAGTTGGAAAAATGTTATGTGAAGTAGTGAAGTGCATTAAGCTTCTCCAAGTAGTTCCAATCACGACAGCGACAACAGGACGGTCATTTAGCGCCCTTAGACGTCTGAAGTCATATCTCCGATCAACAACGGGACAGTAGTGATTAAACAACTTGACTGTTCTTCATGCCCACCGAGATGTTTTGGATGAACTGGATATCAGACCAGTCATCAACGACTTCATATTCAGTAATACAGTCAGACGGTCGACATTTGCACCTTTCTGGAGACACTGTAGCTCTATATAGCCTGGGACGACCATACCATGTCATTCAGTACTTTCTGTTTTTCTTTTGATGCAATGTAGTTTGTACAGTATGCCGATCGATGTTTTGGGTCTTTATCGTGTTGTAAGGTGAACCCTTCCCTTATTAAGCGCAATCCACTTCGTATTGCATGATACTGAAGTATGCGGTAGTACTGCTTCTGATCCACACATTCTTCTATTTTCACAATGTCGCCAACTCTATCTCCGGCAAAACATCCCCAAACCATAATAGAAACTCCAGCGTGTATAACTGTTGGTAGAACACACTACTGGGCTACCCTTTCCCCTACAAATCGGCGAACAAATATTCTCCTTCTGGTTCCAAAAATCTCAACTTCGTCCACTCTTCCGATGTCCAATTACGATGTATCCTAGCCCATTCGAGTCTCTTCTGTTTATTTATGGGACTTAGAAGGGGTTTTCTTGCTGTGTCACATCCTTTCAAGCCAGCTTCAGTCAGTTTCCTTTCTACTGCTGCAACAGATATTGTTGTGCTCGTTTCTACCAATTCTGCAGGAATTTGGGGCGTTGTTTTGAATCTTTTTCTCCTACTGGTAATTCTGATATATTTATCATCATTTTTAGTTGTTTTATGAGGCCATCCTGGTCGTGGTATGTCCTTATTGCTACCTGTTGTTTTCTGGCGGTGGAGGGTCTATTGCACTCCCTCTATAGGTACACTACACTATTTCGCAATTTGGCCAATATATAAAGCTGCTTGGCTAAGTGCTACAACTGCAGCACCTTTTCTATGGATATATCCACTCGTGGAGCCATACTAGCGATGTGCACACTTCAAAATCACGAAGAAACTGACGTCCAGGAACCAAATGGTATGTATCGTACAGTGCTTGCCGTTCGCTGCGGACATCACATCAGCACAGGGAACAACACAGGTGCACCAAATGCGGCGTCCGTCGGCAACTAGGTAAACAAACATATCAGGTAGGTACATAACGTTTATGTACACAACATTGTTTGTTGGATACTACTATATCTCGACGACCACACACAAAAATCATGACACGTGTACAACTGTTGTTCTATTTCTTTGCTTCCTCGACCGTACCCACGGTATTAGACCTTATCTATAGAGAACTAGATGTCATTTATTGGGTGTATGGAAGCTAATGAGCGATAGTCTATTACCACAAGCTACAAGGCTTTGACTATACAGCACGTGACTGTTAAATCCACAACTGAATACAAAATAGACGGACAGTTTTTTCTTTTTTAGATTTGAGAGTTTATAAGAAAAGCGACAGATGCAGATTTCCAGTGTATAGGAAACTGACATGTACGAACATGATGCCCGTTACAATACCGCTCTAAGACAGAAACAGGCGTACTTTTACTCTACGATATGTAGAATAACACGGCTCACATTACGAGAAGCAGAAGTGAGGAAACAATTAGACATATTAAGACACGTCGCCCTTGTAAACGAATATGACTTGGAGGTATGGAATATCATACATAACAAGATTATAAGGAAGAGTAGTAAAGTATGTGTACAGACGGTAAGCATATATTCCAGACAAAGAGAGTTAAAATTTTCAGAACATCAGAAAATATAAAAACACAAATGCACCATAACTTGCCACTTGAGAATAATATATGTGGGAATCCTGGAGTGTATAAAATATCGTGCCGTGATTGCGAAAAAAGCTATGTTTCCAGACAGGCTGGACGTTTGACCTGTGATTTAAAGAGCACGCCTACACGCCCACACCAGCAGCAAAACAGAATTAGGCTATCGTATGAAAAAGAACAGACATAATATTGGTAGCACTGACGAACAACTAGAAATTCTACACAAAGTTGAAAAAAGTAAACGGTTACACATTTTAGAAGACAGGAAAACCAATTTACCCTAGAAAAAAAATTAGTTCCAATTTTGGCCACCAAGTGTAAATCTGGTGCTGCGAATGCAAGAAGGACGTATGGAAATGTTTCCATATGTTATCGATTAGGAACTGGACGTGGACAGAAGACGTCAACCAACTGAGAAGGCATAATATTGATTTTATTATTAACCGCCACTTACACAGTTTGTTCAATATGAGCATCGCAGATGTTGATGGGAAGCTGCGTCCTTAAAACGATGTGATCAGCAGTTGCTCGCAGCAGTTTCGGTGGAATCTGACCAACGTGTTCCTGTATACTGGCGTCCAGGTCAGGTAGAGACCGAACGTATAACAAGTAAACATGTTATATTAGATATTCCCAAAGACAAACGTCAGATGGATTCACATGTGGTGATCTTGAAGGCCAAGCATCTTGGAAATCTCTGGAGATAACACGATCGTGGAAGGTTGCATTAAGCAGATCTTTCACTGGGTGAGCGACCTGAGGTTTTGCCCCATCTTGCATGAAAACAGTGGTTTCCCTACAGTCGCGCTCTTCCAAGGCGGGAATGACAAGTTGTATAAGGGAGTCTCGATACTGTGCAGATATCATGCTTTTCTGCCCACGTCTCGTTCCCAATCTATTATATATGGAAACATTACTTCTCCATCTGTTAACCATAGAGCCTGGATCTTTAGTGTATAGAGATATAGAAGCTTTGGTAGCTGCAGTTCATCAGTCAGGACAGTATCATCCAATTACAAGTACTATGCGATATGGGGATAACACTCCATAAATACTATGTACGCTTCACTATGCTTGAAGCAACTCAATGCTGTATCGAGATTTATTGCATCGAAAAATATATGGTTCTGTCGTATATCAATTATAACTCATTATCTACACTAACTTATGGATGTGTAGACAAAATGAAATTTGTAGCAGGAGCTGCAGGACTTTAATGCAATCATGAGATATAGGTGTGGGATGATGCCACATGCATTAGCTTTAATATCGGAAAGACTGGACTTTCTAGAGACATGGTGTCAAGACGAAACTGCCATATTCCGCTACTTGTGGGTAATATTACCCAACATCAGGTCACAGCTTCTGTGTACAAGAGGAAGACTACCAAGGAACTGTCTATTGTAAACAACAATAAGTTTGTTACATCTCCGTTGGCTACTGATCATGGTATTGTCATACTGTAAGAATTCCTAACCATGGAATTGACTGTGTGTGTGTGTGGTCTTGTGGAAGCCTGTCTATTGTAATGTATTAAATGCCAACAAACATATTAATTTTTTTAAAGCTATGCTCGCTGTGCTCTGCATCAGTCACCCTCCATGATGTGAAGTAAACTGCAATGCTGACTCCTGTTATTCCACAGATCTTAAGAACATTAACCAACTTAAGCCATTTAATGCTTTTTCTCACTCTAGGGCCTTGTTAAAGTGATATACTACGCATCGAAGTTCTCTATCATGACGGATAAAACCTAAAGAAATCAATCTGTCCAGAAGACTTAAACCATTCTCTGTTATGCAATTTGTAAGATACTCCACTAAAAAAAAAGAAAAAAAAAGAAAGCGACTGGCAGGTGTAGCGCAGTCGTTTAACTGTGCTAGACATGCCAAGTATTGACTGTTCCCAGAAGGAAATCGTTTGTACAACTGCAACATATTACTTCCTCCCACATACATCTCCTGATGTATACATATTTCTAATGCCTGATGGCGTCCTCATTCAGGTTGACAAATGCGTGCGCCCCTGTCCCACAATGGTATCGAATGAGTTAATACAATTATGTTAGTTGATCTTGATACAACTCTCTTGGTACTTCTTATTTCCGGGGTTCCTTTCATACGAATTTCCTCTTCAAACTCCGACTGGTCGGGGTTAGAAACAAATTCCTTACTAAACGATGGGATAAGTTTGTTTATCTGGTATGCAATTTTTCGGGCATCGTCATATTGACGCTTTGTCTGAACTTTCGTTGTCCTATGTCTTCCAGATCTGTAGCACTGTTTCAAGTTATGGAACCATCCACTGCTCTCTTGAAATTACTGTAATCTATGTCGCGCGCAGTTTGATGTGCATTACGTAGTACGCCGCTATTATGCACATCCTGTAAACTGTATGCGCAAACACCAGTTTTTGTAACAAGTGCGGCTTGTCCTCCCTTGAATATCCGTAATTTTTCTTATACACTACACCGTCATATTGCTGCAGACTTATTTGAAGTATGATCATAATTGTTTTATTACTGTGCTGATCTTCCACGTTTGTAATTATGTATAATACCCGCTCCATCGACACCGATTGTCCTTACTACGTTTCACTGGACGGGATTTCTGCCTCCCTGTCCGACAAGGATGATGAACAACATGCCTCGACAGCTGCTTCAGTATCGCTTTGACTTGTTAAGCACGTATCGTCATCACTGTACTACTCATATACATTGTCCACACGGTCGAGCGTATACGACACGGCACATTCCAGTGATTCATCTTGCAGAACCGCTAATATTTCATCTGCCACTTCTTTCTCACTCTGAGAAATTTCTTGGGTTCCTTTCTGATGAATTGTCAACTTCGGCAACTGTTGTTGTAGATATCATGTTATGTTTGCTCTGTTTTTTTGTCAACACCACTAGTACTGTAGCACTGTTGTGAGCTACTCTTCGACTAATGTTATGCTCACCATTGGATACCTTCAGTGCCGGCCCACTGTTTCCATCAGCAGCCAGTATTGTGGTTGCATGATAGACAATATGTGGGGCGTCGAACACCGTAAACGTCACTGGCCTTTTGTGACCTCGCACTCAGGGAGTTCTTTGTTAGATTAGACGACAGGTACCTGCAGCATCTCCCTGGCACTAATTTTCTGGCTGCGAAGTGTTTTCATTAGCTAGGCAGATGTTAGGAATTGCGTTGCAGCCTGGAAAACACAATTCGACACTCGGTCACAGGGATATCCAATCATCAGTTTGAGAATGTATATACAGGGTGTTTCAAAAATGACCGGTATATTTGAAACGGCAATAAAAACTAAACGAGCAGCGATAGAAATACACCGTTTGTTGCAATATGCTTGGGACAACAGTACATTTTCAGGCGGACAAACTTTCGAAATTACAGTAGTTACAATTTTCAACAACAGATGGCGCTGCAAGTGATGTGAAAGATATAGAAGACAACGCAGTATGTGGGTGCGCCATTCTGTACGTCGTCTTTCTGCTGTAAGCGTGTGCTGTTCACAACGTGCAAGTGTGCTGTGGACAACATGGTTTATTCCTTAGAACAGAGGATTTTTCTGGTGTTGGAATTCCACCGCCTAGAACACAGCGTTGTTGCAACAAGACGAAGTTTTCAACGGAGGTTTAATGTAACCAAAGGACCGAAAAGCGATACAATAAAGGATCTGTTTGAAAAATTTCAACGGACTGGGAACGTGACGGATGAACGTGCTGGAAAGGTAGGGCGACCGTGTACGGCAACCACAGAGGGCAACGCGCAGCTAGTGCAGCAGGTGATCCAACAGCGGCCTCGGGTTTCCGTTCGCCGTGTTGCAGCTGCGGTCCAAATGACGCCAACGTCCACGTATCGTCTCATGCGCCAGAGTTTACACCTCTATGCATACAAAATTCAAATGTGGCAACCCCTCAGCGCCGCTACCATTGCTGCACGAAAGACATTCGCTAACGATATAGTGCACAGGATTGATGACGGCGATATGCATGTGGGCAGCATTTGGTTTACTGACGAAGCTTATTTTTACCTGGACGGCTTCGTCAATAAACAGAAGTGGCGCATATGGGGAACCGAAAAGCCCCATGTTGCAGTCCCATCGTCCCTGCAAGTACTGGTCTGGGCCGCCATTTCTTCCAAAGGAATCATTGGCCCATTTTTCAGATCCGAAACGATTACTGCATCACGCTATCTGGACATTCTTCGTGAATTTGTGGCGGTACAAACTGCCTTAGACGACACTGCGAACACCTCGTGGTTTATGCAAGATGGTGCCCGGCCACATCGCACGGCCGACGTCTTTAATTTCCTGAATGAATATTTCGATTATCGTGTGATTGCTTTGGGCTATCTGAAACATACAGGAGGCGGCGTGGATTGGCCTCCCTATTCGCCAGACATGAACCCCTGTGACTTCTTTCTGTGGGGACACTTGAAAGACCAGGTGTACCGCCAGAATCCAGAAACAATTGAACAGCTGAAGCAGTACATCTCATCTGCATGTGAAGCCATTCCGCCAGACACGTTGTCAAAGGTTTCGGGTAATTTCATTTAGAGACTACGCCATATTATTGCTACGCATGGTGGATATGTAGAAAATATCGTACTATAGAGTTTCCCAGACCGCAGCGCCATCTGTTGTTGACAATTGTAACTACTGTAATTTCAAAAGTTTGTCTGCCTTAAAATGTACTGTTGTCCCAAGCATATTGCAACAAACGGTGTATTTCTATCGCTGCTCGTTTAGTTTGTATTGCCGTTTCAAATATACCGGTCATTTTTGAAACACCCTGTAGGATGCAGCGACTACCTCAGCTAAACAGATCGTCCTAAATATCAAAATATGTGTTTGTGGAAAACTCAATCTCCTCAGTGAGGAGTTTATCCAGTTCCTTGCGTTTCATAATTAAAATTTCCTGTTCTAAAATGTATAACCGTCTATTTTTTTTTCAATTTCATGTAAACTTTCTAGTTGTTCGTCAGTGCTACCAATATTATGCTTTAAATCGCAAGTCAAAGGACATGCCTGTCTGGCCAATATAACTTTTTTCTCCGTTATATTTCTGTAATTGTGACATCACAATTTCGGCAATCGTTCGGAGAGGGGGAGGATCCTTGACATAGACTTTCTGTTTATAAAATTACACAGATATTTAAGGTTGAATAACAAGGAAACTAGTTAGAAACAAACACAAATCAGCAGAACAAAAACAGTTTACTTTTTATTCAAACTTCAATAAGGAATTGTTGTACCAAGAAGTGATGGAAGAATACTTAAGGTAAGACGATATTATCTGAGAGGATAGTTACGTTTTCTGTAAGTGTGTGTCTTGTTATTCGGCTTAATGAAGTGTGTCGATGTGTCAAACATACTTACGCCGATCACTATTAAAAAAATTACTTCGAGCTTACTGCAGCAGATGGTAGGGAGATAGTCTCCTCCCTCCTGAATCCAATCCCTGTAAGTACGAATTTGAACCCATTCTTTTTCTGAAATGCTCCCTGCAATTCTAACATACCAGCAGCTACCACAGATACACCTGACCAGACTGGTCTCCATACACCCTCCCTTCCGATCGTCAGGTTTCTAAATGATGGAACTATGTCCTCCAAATTGCAAAGAGCCTCATTATATGTTTGTTTATTCATACAATTCAGAGTAATAGCTGGAGCTCTAGATATGAGACAAAGCCAGTTATGACCATCCCTTAAGAACCATGCTGTGATCAAAGCATTCCTTGGAAGGTTCCTTGTCTAGACAACATATTCAGTGGTACCAGCAACCTGGCTATTAATCTATTCTCATTTTGTCATAGTTGTTGAGTGTCAAACACCTCTCACGCAAATGTAGCGTGAGATTCAAGTTTAAACCACAGTCTCTCTCGAATAGCTGTTTCACATGACTGATATGTAGCTCGTTACATAGACGATCATGTTTCTTTGAAATTATTGAAGAGCGAAGATTGACTGCCTACTGACAAACTTGTTTCTTACATTTTATTAAAAATATGTGATGTATCAGCCCTGAAAACAGCTTCCTCTTATCATCACAAGAATGTTACCAGGAGTTCTTAAATTTCGAAAACCTACCAACTGTAATTGCGAATCCTCGGCATATTGCTTGATTTTGGCCTCCCTTCTCAGCTACTACACAATGAATTTTCATACCAAGAGCTTCATGTTTGTCTAAAATTGTTATAAATGTGCATTGACATATTAACTTGAAAAATAAGGTAATCTACAATGTCAATCTATTGTCTGGTTCTATTTTGACGTAATAGTGTCCAGCACAAAAACTAAGGAATGAGAGGCATCACCAATGATACAGCCTGTGCACGAATCGTACCCCAACGACGAAGTGATACTAGCCTCATACATAATAAGAACTGTATGTTTTTGCTCTAGTAACATGGGATCAAGATGAACTTTTAGGGTACCTGTGAGTTCTCTCAGTACACCGGGTGTGAATTTCACATTCTGTAGTGTGTCTTTGGATTGTATCCTCAAGAAACGGTCCTTTTTTCCGATCAAGACTGTGTACCTTCTTTTACCACAACCAAGTCTGACCGCTAGCTTTAGGGCTTTCTGGAGTGTTTCAATTGACAACTTGACAGCCTTGCAGGTTTCCTTTGCTAAAACTGTGAATTGGCTTGCACCAAACAGAATATACAGAGCCGAAAGCAGATTGTCTTTTTCAGCTGAAACATTTCTCTCGCTTTTGTCAGAGAATTTCAATTGCCTCTACAAGGTTTTATTTCATCCTTCAGCTGTTTTGCAAGGTTCTTCAAGGCTGTACCTTCATCTTCTGTTATGTCAAAGTTAGCTGCTGGAATAATGATACTAGGCTCATCTGATCATCCTCCAACCTTTGAAACGGATAAAAAACTAAACTCAGCCCGAACAGGCCATGAAGGCCCAACGGTACCTCCGGCCGTCGTGTCATCCTCAGCCCACAGGCATCACTGTATGCGGATGTGGAGGGGCATGTGGTCAGCACACCGCTCTCCCAGCCGTAAGTCAGTTTACGAGACCGGAGCCGCAACTTCTCCATCAAGTAGCTCCTCAATCTTATACACAAGGGCTGAGTGCACTCTGCTTGCCAACAGCGCTCGGCAGAGCGGATGGTCACCCATCTAAGTGCTAGCCCAGCCCAATATCGCTTAACATTGGTGATCTGACGGGAACCGTGTTACCACTGCGGCAAGGCCGTTGGCTTTGAAACAGATAAGCGAAACATTATACTCAACAAAAATAAATTGCATTCAGTCCTCTATTAAGTCATGGTATTATTGCACTAGCCATAAATTGTTTCACTGTAGACTAAAGTTTAAAGATGAAGAGGTCTCATAGAATGCGAAATTCCTACTTCGAAAAAGACAGAAATAGATCCACGATGTTTAGAGCTCCAGCATCATGGTATTCCAGAGGTGCTTTTTTTATTATGACAGATGAAGTTCCAGTTATGTACTAACAAGTGATATTACAGGAAACCGTAATAGTGTCAGGAATATCACACAGATGCGATTTCATATAATCATAGTGTGTAAACCAGGACATTATTAAGGCCCACGGACAATTTATCAAAATATGTAAAGCACACAGAAACACACACTTTTTAGAACTGGAACTCCTGCAAAGGAAATGCTTGTTAGGGCATAGTATCTTCTCCTTTATCTCTTCCCGTTTCTCTACGGGCTCAATACAGCTATATGGCTTTTGGCAATGTTAGTAGCTGTTGGTAGGCGGATGTGAGATACCTCTCAGTACAAACATCGGTCAGCGCAACTGGTTATGGGGAAGCAAAGCAGTTTAAGAGGATGCACCATACATTAGAACACAACTCACTCTATCCAAAAATCCACCAGCATTGCATGAGAATTTTTGTGGCACCAGATCAAAAGAATGTTTCCATAAATTCCATTAAAAAGAAGCAACAAATAAGCCAAAAAAGGCGTAATCACAAGTAAAGACTTTGAAGAACAAAACTGGAACACAAGCAGTATGACAATACCTCTATTTCCTTGAAGAAGAAGTGCTCTTTCCACAAGCTTGAGAGATCAGCTCCACCAATAGAACGCTTAAACTCCAATGTTCTTGCACAATAATGTGTAGTCTTATAAGTATATAGTTGATGAACTTCAGTATTGAATGGAAAACATAAACGGCAAGTAAATGAAGACTGGCTTAGCCATGAAGAACTAAAATCAAGTGTACCATAGTTATAAATTGGCAACCAGCTACTGTGGAACAATTGTTAAACATGGTGGTGTATTACTCCATGTTAAAAACAGTGTTTACCTAACCCATGAAGTTATAGATGTGAGTGAACTGTGAAGCTGCTGTCATAATGTTGACAATACAGAAAATTATAATTGCTTTGGTACACTGTACCATGAATCAAAATGAAGAATTGTTTGCAGAACTTCTGGAGAAACTGATCCTCTTGCTACTCAAACAAAGATTACCCAATATTAATATTTGCTAATATAAATATAGACATACAGTTTAATAATATTAATGTTAATCATTTGCTAAATACATTAATCTCTTATAGTCTACTGTATAAACGATAAATCCACAAGGTAGGTGGCACACCTACATAATTCAATACATAATGTTAATCAAAACAAAATGGAATCTGACACTGTCAGACTATGTATTTCTGATCGTGGAGGAATATGGCTCAGGCAAACTCTTCACAGAATAATAATATTCCGTACTGGGCACAGAAGAATCAGAAGACCCAATTAATGCACATTTTGCATTCTTCCACTGCCACCTGAGTTATGGAATACTTCGATGGGTGATTCTGTTGACTCAAAATTAGTGTTTAAATTCTAAAAGGAAGATATCAAGTGCAGTGCAGGACACAGCCAACGTGAGCCATGTAGAGATTATTTCAAACAAATAAATGTGATGACAGTACCTAGCCTGCGATTCTGTAACTAACTTGTCTTTGTTGAAGTTAAGCTTGAACTGAAGAGGAAAATCGTCAAACATAACACAAGAAGTGGACATACAATTAATGTGCCATATGCTAGGCTGGTAAAGACCTATGACTGGTACAAATACCTCAGTCTTGTCTACTTCAACGAATTACAGTAAAATGCCTGCGCTGTCCCAGTAAATAAGTCTGAAACTAGTATTTTGAAATGGATGAAAAGCAAAGGATTTTACTGTTCCCAAGAGTTCCTTGAAAGTGTGGTAAACGATCTATATTTTTTATGAGAATGAACTATAAATAAAAGAATGATTTTATTTTGTAATTATATATGTCATGCTGTGCAATTGTTGTATTACTGTTTTGTGCTTATTGCCATTTACATATTTAACCGCTTATTATCTTTGTCATACACTTAACTCTGTAATGCATTTACCTTGTAATTGCTCTATTATGTAATTATATATTGTTATTATCATTTACTTAATTACGCACTGTATGTATTTTGTACTCACTGACATTTGCCTAAGATTTTTTTAAATCTTTGATGACACTGATTGCATGTAAAGCTCATCAAAGGTCAATAAAGCATTTGTATTTATACAGGGTGTTACGAAAAGGTACGGCCAAACTTTCAGGAAGCATTCCTCACACACAAATAAAGAAAAGATGTTATGTGGACATGAGTCCGGAAACGCTTAATTTACATGTTAGAGCTCATTTTAGTTTCGTCAGTATGTACAGTACTTCCTCGATTCACCGCCAGTTGGCCCAATTGAAGGAAGGTAATGTTGACTTCGGTGCTTATGTTGACATGCGACTCATTGCTCTACAGTACTAGTATCAGGCACATCACTACGTAGCATCAACAGGTTTGTGTTCATCACGAACGTGGTTTTTCAGTCAGTGCAATGTTTACAAATGCGGAGTTGGCAGATCCCCATTTGATGTGTGGATTAGCAGGGGGCAATAGCCGTGGCGCGGCACGTTTGTATCGAGACAGATTTCCAGAACGAAGGTGTCCCGACAGGAAGACTTTCGAAGCAATTGATCGGCGTCTTAGGGAGCACGGAACATTCCAGCCTATGACTCGCGACTGGGGAAGACCCAGAACGACGAGGACATCTGCAATGGACGAGGCAATTCTTAGTGCAGCTGACGATAACCCTAATGTCAGCGTCAGAGAAGTTGCTGCTGTACAAGGTAACGTTGACGACGTCACTGTATGGAGGGTGTTACGGGAAAACCAGTTGTTTCCGTACCATGTACAGCGTGTGCTGGCACTATCAGCAGCTGATTGGCCTCCACGGGTACACTTCTGCGAATGGTTCATCCAACAATGTGTTCCGGCCTCGGTGGTCTCGCGGTTCTAGGCGCGCAGTCCGGAACCGTGCGACTGCTACGGTCGCAGGTTCGAATCCTGCCTCGGGCATGGATGTGTTTGATGTCCTTAGGTTAGTTAGGTTTAAGTAGTTCTAAGTTCTAGGGGACTGATGACCACAGCAGTTGAGTCAGTCCCATAGTGCTCAGAGCCATTTGAACCATTTGAACCAAAAATGTGTCAATCCTCATTTCAGTGCAAATGTTCTCTTTGCGGATGAGGCTTCATTCCAACGTGATCAAATTGTAAATTTTTATAATCAACATGTGTGGGCTGACGAGAATCCGCACGCAATTGTGCAATCACGTCGTCAACACAGATTTTCTGTGAACGTTTGGGCAGGCATTGTTGGTGATGTCTTGATTGGACCCCATGTTCTTCCACCTACGCCGGCCGGAGTGGCCGAGCGGTTCTGGGCGCTATAGTCTGGAGCCGAGCGACCGCTACGGTCGCAGGTTCGAATCCTGCCTCGGGCTTGGATGTGTGTGATGTCCTCAGGTTAGTTAGGTTTAATTAGTTCTAAGTTCTAGGCGACTGATGACCTCAGAAGTTAAGTCGCATAGTGCTCAGAGTCATTTGAACCATTTGAACTTCCACCTACGCTCAATGGAGCACGTTATCATGATTTCATACGGGATACTCTACCTGTGCTGCTAGAACGTGTACCTTTACTAGTACGACACAACATGGGGTTCATGCTCCTGCACATTTCAGTCGAAGTGTTTGTACGCTTCTCAACAACAGATTCGGTGACCGATGGGTTGGTAGAGGCGGACCAATTCTATGGCCTCCACGCTCTCCTGACCTCAACCCTCTTGACTTTCATTTATGGGGGCATTTTAAAGCTCTTGACTACGCAACCCCGGTACCAAATGGAGAGACTCTTCGCGCTCGTATTGTGGACGGCCGTGATACAACACGCCATTCTCCAGGGCTGCAGCAGCGCATCAGGGATTCCATGCGACGGAGGGTGGATGCATGTATCCTCGCTAACGGAGGACATTTTGAACATTTCCTGTAACAAAGTGAAGTCACGCTGGTACATTCTGTTGCTGTGTGTTTCCATTCCATGATAAATGTGATTTGAAGAGAAGTAATAAAATGAGCTCTAACATGGAAAGTAAGCGTTTCCGGACACATGTCCACATAACATATTTTCTTTCTTTGTGTGTGAGGAATGTTTCCTGAAAGTTTGGCCGTTGCTTTTTGTAACACCCTGTATAGGATCAAGCATATTTCATGTCACAAAATTTACTTTTTAAAGAGGCTGTCTCCCAAAAATGATTACGTGTTAATAAAGACAGACAGAACATTACATTTAAATTGAAAAATGTCACTGAGGAAGCTCTTAACCGAACTACAACACTACCTTTGTGGAAGTAAAAGAGTAAGCCATTTGTCAGTCACCACAAAAACCTAATAGAAGTGAAAATAAACCCACGTTTTGGGTCCAATATTCCTGTTTTCAGTATTGCACTTTCAGCTTCAATCATATGTTACGATAACAGTTGTTATAATTATCATAACATCGAGTTTTTCTCTCCATGTAATACTTCAATGCACACAGAAGCAACAGTCTTGTCGAATGAACGCAAGTGGAAAGAAGACATGATAAAATACCCTATGTCACTTCCCATCCAAGGTCTTTTGCACCCAATGTTAATAATTTCTCGCTTCAAACGTGTAGGCACGCAGTATTCCTTCTTCATAACTGAACATCTAAGAATTAAAAAGAATATTAATGCGAAATGTTATCTCCAAAGCAGTGAATTCGAAACCACAATCCTTACTGCAACTGTGAGAAAGATAAATTACTATTTTTACCTTTTCTTTCATCCAAATAAATATTTAGAACGACAATTATTAAGATAAAACTATTCTGGTTATCAGAGTAATAATAAAAGGTAACGCACAATTTACCTTAAGTTTTTTGCTGAGGATTCGAGATGTTCATTTTGAAATTATTGCTCTACCTCATAGATATACAAAGTACTTCAGCACCTTTCCTTAATAGACTTCTAGTGGTCAATTAATGATCATCACTCTGACGGCCCTAATGCTGTACATCCTATCGATTAAATCATCAAATGCCGTCCGGAGTGGCCGTGCGGTACCAGGCGCTACAGTCTGGAACCGAGCGACCGCTACGGTCGCAGGTTCGAATCCTGCCTCGGGCATGGATGTGTACGATGTCCTTAGGTTAGTTAGGTTTAATTAGTTCTCAGTTCTAGGCGACTGATGACCTAATAAGTTAAGTCGCATAGTGCTCAGAGCCATTTGAACCATTTTGAACCAAATCATCAAATCAGAATTGCTAATACAGTATTGCAGATAACCATGATGATAGATCGAGAAGTAGTTAAAAGTTACTGAAGCTGTGAAAGTTGTTTTTCTATGCCACCTCTTTCCTTGGGATGTATTTCAAAGATTTGTTTCCCCTCAGTAAGGGCCTTGTGTATCACTGACGGTTTACGATGATAAAAATGGTTGGTACAGCATTCGGTTTAAGTTTCGCTAATCCTTCAACTCTCTTGGTTTCAAATTGGTTTGAAGTAAAATAATTCTGGCAAACAGCAGAGTTAGTACTAGTTAATCTCATTATGACTGCCATCATTAAAGGTGTAAAAATTTCAAAACATTCCATTACAGTTACCTTTAAGAGTAGAAAAATATGTTCATCTGCGGAAGAACAAAACGGTGAGCACATTATTAATAATAACTTAACACACAATGTGCAGAACAGCTTTGAGTGATACACTATGAAACATTCATCTGTCACATACTACTTACCAAACATCTCGAGTCTTTAAATAAAACTAACATTCATTTCTTGGCTTATAATTTTTGAAGCTTCATTACAAAAGCATTTTATCCATATATTGTACGTACAACTTGCATTTGAGATTGTTTATTGTAGCGCAGAAATAGCTATAAAATATCAAGAAATCCAAAAATCTATGATATTCCCATTTCGTTGTAAGTAGACTGTTTAGGTTTTCTTATTGGTAACGCCACGTAGCGCTCTGTATGAAAATCACTGGCTGTGCTGTGTGCAGTCTATGGCTGGTTTGCATTGTTGTCTGCCATTGTAGTATTGCGCAGCGGGAGCTGGATGTGAACAGCGCGTAGCGTTGCTGAGTTGGAGGTGAGCCGCCAGCAGTGGTGGATGTGGGGAGAGAGATGGCGGAGTTTTGAAATTTGTAAGAATGGATCTCATGAACTGCTATATATACACTCCTGGAAATGGAAAAAAGAACACATTGACACCGGTGTGTCAGACCCACCATACTTGCTCCGGACACTGCGAGAGGGCTGTACAAGCAATGATCACACGCACGGCACAGCGGACACACCAGGAATCGCGGTGTTGGCCGTCGAATGGCGCTAGTTGCGCAGCATTTGTGCACCGCCGCCGTCAGTGTCAGCCAGTTTGCCGTGGCATACGGAGCTCAATCGCAGTCTTTAACACTGGTAGCATGCCGCGACAGCGTGGACGTGGACCATATGTGCAGTTGACGGACTTTGAGCGAGGGCGTATAGTGGGCATGCGGGAGGCCGGGTGGACGTACCGCCGAATTGCTCAACACGTGGGGCGTGAGGTCTCCACAGTACATCGATGTTGTCGCCAGTGGTCGGCGGAAGGTGCACGTGCCCGTCGACCTGGGACCGGACTGCAGCGACGCACGGATGCACGCCATGAGCGTAGGATCCTACGCAGTGCCGTAGGGGACCGCACCGCCACTTCCCAGCAAATTAGGGACACTGTTGCTCCTGGAGTATCGGCGAGGACCATTCGCAACCGTCTCCATGAAGCTGGGCTACGGTCCCGCACACCGTTAGGCCGTCTTCCGCTCACGCCCCAACATCGTGCAGCCCGCCTCCAGTGGTGTCGCGACAGGCGTGAATGGAGGGACGAATGGAGACGTGTCGTCTTCAGCGATGAGAGTCGCTTCTGCCTTGGTGCCAATGATGGTCGCATGCGTGTTTGACGCCGTGCAGGTGAGCGCCACAATCAGGACTGCATACGACCGAGGCCCACAGGGCCAACACCCGCCATCATGGTGTGGGGAGCGATCTCCTACACTGGCCGTACACCTCTGGTGATCGTCGAGGGGACACTGAATAGTGCACGGTACATCCAAACCGTCATCGAACCCATCGTCCTACCATTCCTAGACCGGCAAGGGAACTTGCTGTTCCAACAGGACAATGCACGTCCGCATGTATCCCGTGCCAGCCAACGTGCTCTAGAAGGTGTAAGTCAACTACCCTGGCCAGCAAGATCTCCGGATCTGTCCCCCATTGAGCATGTTTGGGACTGGATGAAGCGTCGTCTCACGCGGTCTGCACGTCCAGCACGAACGCTGGTCCAACTGAGGCGCCAGGTGGAATTGGCATGGCAAGCCGTTCCACAGGACTACATCCAGCATCTCTACCATCGTCTCCATGGGAGAATAGCAGCCTGCAATGCTGCGAAAGGTGGATATACACTGTACTAGTGCCGACATTGTGCATGCTCTGTTGCCTGTGTCTATGTGCCTGTGGTTCTGTCAGTGTGATCATGTGATGTATCTGACCCCAGGAATGTGTCAATAAAGTTTCCCCTTCCTGGGACAATGAATTCACAGTGTTCTTATTTCAATTTCCAGGAGTGTATTATGACTTTTAAGGTACATACATTGTTTGTTCTCTATTAAAATCTTTCATTTGCTAACTATACCTATCAGTAGTTAGTGCCTTCCGTAGTTTGAATCTTTTATTTAGCTGGCAGTAGTGGTGCCTGCTGTATTACAGTAGTTCGAGTAACCAAGATTTTTGTGAGGTAAGTGATTTGTGAAAGGTATAGGTTAATGTTAGTCAGGGCCATTCTTTTGTAGGGATTTTTGAAAGTCAGATTGCGTTGCGCTAAAAATATTGTGCGTCAGTTTAAGCACAGTTGTGTATAATTTTTCTAAGGAGACGTTTCATACGTCGACCCTTAGCCGAGGATACCTCACTGGAACCTTCTGATTTTTTCTTGTAGTTTGTGTAATTAGTGTAGCTTTTGTTTATTACTAGCGCGTAATCATAGAACGAATTTCCTTTGTAGTTGCAGTTTTTATTGTTGTACAGTAAAACAGTTGTGGCATGCATGTAGTTTTGCACGAAGTATTTCGCAGCTGCGCTTGCAATTAACTAGATATTATTTTCAGTGCCATGTTAATGCGTTTTCTTATTTTGCTCTTCAAATTGTGCTTTTCTGTGTTGACGTGTGAAATATTGTGTCAATAATGGCGCGTAAAAAACGTAATACTAGGCTCCAAAGTGAGCTGAGAAATGACAGTGAAGACGAAAGCAGTGTGTTAGCGCCACCATGTAATGAATTAACTAATGTTCAAAGTAGTAATTTGGTAATAGTGCATAGGGAAATGGAGCGGGCTGCAAATAATGGTGTAGGCAGTGAAACAATTAGTGAACAGGGAAGCATTATCGATCGCTCGGTCGGCAACAGCTCACCTCAGGAATCCGAAATGACAGGACACAATCTTGCAAATACTGTACATTCAGGTTTTGCGTCCTCACCGTTTTCTCAAATAAGTCAAGACCCACTTTCTGCTTGTCAAAATGTGAATGTTGCCGGTGCAAATGCACTGCCGAAAAGCATAGAGGAACAGATTCCAGACACTTATACATTATTATTGCAATTAATGCAACAAATGAAACAAAATCAGAGTCAAACACAGCATCAGTTAGACACAATGGAACAAAATCTTCAAAAGATAGACACAATGGAATAAAATCTTCGGAAGTTAGACACCACGCTTGAACAAACACGTGAAGATTTAACTAATGAGTTACATAACATTGAATCGAAATGTCAAAAAGTCTGTAATGACGTAACAACACAAATTTGTGAGCATTTTCAACCTATTTTTTCTCGGCATGAAAATGCATTACAGAATCACGAAGTAGCCATAAAAGAACTGCAAACTATTGTTCACGAAAATCATGAGACCTTTCAAGCTAAAATTGACTCAGTTGCATCTACAGATTTGGTTACGCAACTTGCAAAAACTCAGGAAAACTTAAAGGACACAGTAGATACGATTTCAACACCAATTGACACTCTGAAACTTGGTTCAGAAAAACACACAGAGGAAATAATTTCACTATCGGATAAAGTAGCCGAACTTTCAGATCAGTTCACTAACTTATCTACAAAGGTAGATGATGATCTGAATTACACAAGACCTGTAGCCTTCACTGACACTGAGGAGTGTGAACAAATTAGAAAATTCAAACAGAATCAAAATCAAATCAATACACAGTACAAAAGAGAAATGCGGGAAGTACAAGATCAGTTGGCTCAAGTAATACAAGAGTTACATATTTCAGAGGACACTCGCGCTCTAACACGGGAAGAGGGACTTAGAAATACAGAACAACCACAAAATAATAACACAGGACACTTCGGAAAATATGAAAGAAATTGGCAAGGCGCATTGAATTTTGAGATGGAACCGTCGAAACGAAGTAACAATGAGCGATGTGCGACCCGCCGACACGATGATTTTGACTATGAGCTGTTCATTACTACACGTAAATTCAAAACATATAAGAATTCTGGCAACGACATTCATCCTCAAGCGTGGCTCCATCAATTCTCTCATTGTTTTCCTCTCAACTGGTCATTAGAGCACAGATTAGAATTTATGTGTGGCTATTTAGAGAATGAACCAGCTGTAAGAATGCGATCGGTCATTCACGATTGCCACAGTGAAGGAGAATTTTATCATGCCTTCCTCTCAGCATATTGGTCTCAAGCTACACAAGACCGAGTAAAACATAGCACTAAGACACTAAGGCACTAAGACAATTATATCCCACTTCCCACCTGCTACGGGTCTCAGACCGACGAGAAAATCCTGTATTGTGGTTCATAAAGTTGCTGGCCACACTTTCAGTCAATGAATCTTTTGTTGCTTCTGGAAATGCTGTAACACACCCCTTACTAAGTAGAATACTTTTACCAAAACCAGTAACATAATACTGGAATTGTTACCGGCAGGCACTATCAACTTACTAGTGCGTGAACTCCAACTGGACAAAGCACCTTTCGCAAAAACTCTATTGAGAACTGATATTTGGAGCCAATGTACATTTCATGCAAGATAAGGGAAATTAGGACATTTACAGATAGACGCTTTCCTCCCCAGCTCTGATTTAGTCAGTAGCACAAGGTACCTAATGGATTACGTGCCTGTTCTAAAAAATTTAGAAATCGACTTCATGACTGCGTGATCCTCCTATAAATCAATAAGTGACATAGTGGTCGGATAAAATAACGATGAATCTGTGCACAAGCATTGTCTAACATTCGTTCGGAGATGTATGTATGTATGTTAAAACTGGACGGGTGTGGAAAAGCAAGAATATATCTCTCGTGATAATCATAGCCAGCATCAATTAATTCAGATTCGTAAGTGTCTCAGTCTGACGAGAAAATCCCCTTTCTTTCGCAACATACCAGGTAAATCCTAAATATGTTTATGCATGGGATAATGATTATAGATTCGATGGGTATTGATAGGTAATTATTTACGACATCATACTAATATTAGTGCTGCGTGGTGGAACTGTAACACGTTTCCACATATACAGCTCTGTGTTGTAGAGTCAGCCCTCTACTTTGCGTTATCATAATTACTGTCACTCGATTTTTTTACGTATTCTTAAGGACAAGCAAAAAACCTCTGGGTGAGGTGGTGCGTTTAACAACCATAGTAAGCATGATGTAGTAGTGAAGGCAGCAGAGGATAAAGTAGGTACAAAGACGAGGGCTGCTAGAAATCCTTGGGTAACAGAAGAAATATTGAATTTAATTGATGAAAGGAGAAAATATAAAAATGCAGTAAATGAAGCAGGCAAAAAGGAATACAAACGTCTCAAAAATGAAATCGACAGGAAGTGCAAAATGGCTAAACAGGGATGGCTAGAGGACAAACGTAAGGATGTAGAAGCTTATCTCACTAGGGGTAAGATAGATACTGCCTACAGGAAAATTAAAGAGACCTTTGGAGAGAAGAGAACCAAGTGTATGAATATCAAGAGCTCAGATGGCAGCCCAGTTCTAAGCAAAGAAGGGAAGGCAGAAAGGTGGAAGGAGTATATAGAAGGTTTATACAAGGGCGATGTACTTGAGGACAATATTATGGAAATGGAAGAGGATGTAGATGAAGACGAAATGGGAGATACGATACTGCGTGAAGAGTTTGACAGAGCACTGAAAGACCTGAGTCGAAACAAGGCCCCCGGAGTAGACAACATTCCATTAGAACTACTGACGGCCTTGGGACAACCAGTCCTGAGAAAACTCTACCAGCTGGTGAGCAAGATGTATGAGACAGGCGAAATACCCTCAGACTTCAAGAAGAATATAATAATTCCAATCCCAAAGAAAGCAGGTGCTGACAGATGTGAAAATTACCGAACTATCAGTTTAATAAGCCACGGCTGCAAAATACTAACGCGAATTCTTTATAGACGAATGGAAAAACTGGTAGATGCAGACCTCGGGGAGGATCAGTTTGGATTCCGTCGAAATGTTGGAACACGTGAGGCAATACTGACCTTACGACTTATCTTAGAAGAAAGATTAAGAAATGGCAAACCTACGTTTCTAGCATTTGTAGACTTAGAGAAAGCTTTTGACAATGTTGACTGGAATACTCTTTTTCAAATTCTAAAGGTGGCAGGGGTAAAATACAGGGAGCGAAAGGCTATTTATAATTTGTACAGAAACCAGATGGCAGTCATAAGAGTCGAGGGGCATGAAAGGGAAGCAGTGGTTGGGAAAGGAGTGAGACAGGGTTGTAGCCTCTCCCCGATGTTATTCAATCTGTATATTGAGCAAGCAGTATAGGAAACAAAAGAAAAATTTGGAGTAGGTATTAAAATTCATGGAGACGAAGTAAAAACTTTGAGGTTCGCCGATGACATTGTAATTCTGTCAGAGACGGCAAAGGACTTGGAAGAGCAGTTGAACGGAATGGACAGTGTCTTGAAAGGAGGATATAAGATGAACATTAACAAAAGCAAAACGAGGATAATGGAATGTAGTCAAATTAAATCGGGTGAGGCTGAGGGAATTAGATTAGGAAATGAGACACTTAAAGTAGTAAAGGAGTTTTGCTATTTAGGAAGTAAAATAACTGATGATGGTCGAAGTAGAGAGGATATAAAATGTAGACTGGCAATGGCAAGGAAAGCGTTTCTGAAGAAGAGAAATTTGTTAACATCGAATATAGATTTATGTATCAGGAAGTCGTTTCTGAAAGTATTTGTTTGGAGTGTAGCCATGTATGGAAGTGAAACATGGACGATAACTAGTTTGGACAAGAAGAGAATAGAAGCTTTCGAAATGTGGTGCTACAGAAGAATACTGAAGATAAGGTGGATAGATCACGTAACTAATGAGGAGGTATTGAATAGGATTGGGGAGAAGAGAAGTTTGTGGCACAACTTGACTAGAAGAAGGGATCGGTTGGTAGGACATGTTTTGAGGCATCAAGGGATCACAAATTTAGCATTGGAGGGCAGCGTGGAGGGTAAAAATCGTAGAGGGAGACCGAGAGATGAGTAAACTAAGCAGATTCAGAAGGATGTAGGTTGCAGTAGGTACTGGGAGATGAAGCAGCTTGCACAGGATAGAGTAGCATGGAGAGCTGCATCAAACCAGTCTCAGGACTGAACACAACAACAACAACAACAACAGTAAGCATGAATAGTAAAATATGTTTCCCAGTCTTGACCCTATAGCGTGTATCCGACCCCACTAAATTGGCGAACAGACAGTCTTCCAGTCACTTCAGTTATCAACAAATCCTCTTTTAAAACGGCATTCTTGTAATGGATATGCATACCCTACTGATTTGTTTACGATGAAAAGACGGTCATCCAGCTGAATACCATTGTGTTCCACCAAGAGACAGTCCGTAATATGAATATCAGTATCACTGTTTGTGTAACCGATTTCCAAGTTAAATATTCAAAATTACAGTCATGCAGAGCATAATTTTATAACGGTTTATCGGTCCTGATTACCTCGATGTGTGTAAATCCAAACAAGTCATTCGTATTTACTTTAATTCTCTAGAAGATGCTGGTTAGATATCACGTCAGTCTGTCTTAGCATTCGAAAATGTGTAGACAAAACAGCGAAATATGTATCAGCATAGTAATGTGATTAGAATGACCACCAACAGCAAACACTTTTCACTGATGATGATTATTCATACTAATGGCAAAAATCTCTGGGCAAAAACCATGATGACAACACTTCCAATCACGTGATATTCTGGTCGTACCTTCTAAATATGAATTTAGTTGCAATTCAATTACATTATTTTGTGTTTGGTGAGACGTGGATACCCTAGGGCCCGAGGTAGAGTGGATATGATTCTTTTTCTCTAGGCATGGTGCTTCTCAACACACGCATACTGATGGAAGAAATTCACTTGAAAGTCACCGAGATCCACTTTAAACCAAGAGAGCAACGGATTATTAAAATAATAATAATATTAATAATCTATGACGGTAAAATGTTAAACATTAAAACCATAGGCTGGCGACAGAAGGTCGCAGGTTCGGACATGGAACTATCAAACGATCGTGGAAATTCAGCGGAGAGAGACATAACCTACCAATAGTACTGTAGCGATGAGATATGAGCAGTATTTGCGATGACCGCATCTTCAGGCTCGTATCTCTCCAGTGTGGGTTAATTCTTCTTCAAAACGGACAATTTTTATACATTTTAAAAATTAGCTCAAAAATTAGCGCAAAAAGCATTTATTTTGTGGTAACTGGTTTCGGTTAGTTTTTGAGCATCTTCAGACCTCAACAGCAAATGACGTTCGTGGAGATACAACAGCTGCTGCATTCACCGCCACTGGTTACCATTAAGATATGCGATATAAGACTCAATCCCAATCAGAACATCTACAAACTACACTTCTTCCAAATGTCAACGGACAAAGCCCAGACTAAAAAAAAGTGTTGACGTTATTCTATTGCAATCACACACATAGCTCAGTTACGCTATTTTGAGTGTCGGGTTCATGTGGCTGCCCCACACTCCCTGCAACCATCGACGCTGAGGTGCCGGAGGTGGCGTTGGGGTGGACACGTCAGCATCAGTGGGAGGCAGCATCCTGGGGAGGGTTCAAAGTAGCGCCCGAAAATTGTGTCCAACCTGAATAATATTTCTGGACGTAGTACAGGTCGATCCATTTCTAGATATTATCTCAGAATTTTTGTGCAGGTGGACCATCCCCTACAGTATCCTGGAATTTGCGCAAATGGATCCAACCACCACGTTATCCTGGACTTTGGCAGGTGGATTTACCATGAACAATATTACTTGCCTAACACTGGTGTATTGTTTAAATAAGTAATTATGCTCTTGGTATAATTTGGTCCTGGGTGCCTTTAAAGTAAAAGAATAAAGTCACATCCACTCTGGGATATCCACATTGCAACACCCTCCAAACAATGTAATTGAACTGCAAGTCCAATCACGTTCAGGAGATGTGACCAGAAGATCACAATGCTGGAAGTATTATCATCATGGTCTTTAACTGAAGGTTTTTTCTACTAGTATGAATAATAATTATCAATAAAATGCGTCTGTTGTTGGTGGCCATTCTGATCATATTGCTATCCTTAGATGCATTCCAGTGTATGTCCTATGCATTTACAGATACTGATACAGACCGACGTGGGATCTAACAAGCATCTACTGTGGATGTACATATACGTTCCAGGCAATCAAGACCAAGAATTAATTATAAAACTATGTCTATAGTTTTAATTATTTGACTGGAAATCCAACACAAGAACTACCAAACAGTGATGCTCACAGTTCTAAATCGTTCAAATGGCTCTGAGCACTATGGGACTTAACATCTGAGGTCATCAGTCCCCTAGAACTTAGAACTACTTAAACCTAACTAACCTAAGGACATCACACACATCCATGCCCGAGGCAGGATTTGAACCTCCGACCGTAGCGGTCGCGTGGTTCCAGACTGAAGCGCCTAGGACCGCTCGGCCACACCGGCCGGCTTGCTCACAGTTCTACTGACGTCTATATTTTGGTGATTTTTTATGATTTACATCTTGTTGACAGTCCATTCATCATACACAAATCACATTTAGAAATCAGTGTCGCATACAACATCTTCCCAGAGGTTCTTTGCTAGTGTCAGTATATCTGAGACTGTAAAGAACAGCATTTGTCTACTGGGAAGTAATATGAGCTTATATGTAGATCACATGATCATGACGTCTTTTCTGGATATGACTCCTAAAATTAGAATACATCAGAGCTATAGTTTAGTTGAATGTATACATATCATGGAAGATTTCACACCAGTGAAGTCTTTACATACGTACATTTCCAAACAAATATTAGGTACATGCTTGCATACTGATTCATCGTCTTTTTTAATGTTTATCCGAACTCTAGATCGGTTATCGCATACAAGAGATTACGCAATCATGACGTCTATTCCTAATTTTTTTGGACATGTACATACTCCATAAGATGCCATGTGCCACGCAAAAATGGAGCCAGAGAGGAAAATGCGTATCTGTAAGAGTCCTAATTTATCTTATTTTGCGCGAAATGTACGTTGACTGCAAATGTTAGTTTTCAACAGTGTTTCTGCGATAAGATCATTGTCCTAGTGAAGTATCACGTAATACTAACATATTGATAGAACCTACGGTTACAAGTCCAGCATTTCGTTATTAGGTTTGAGAAAAGTCTTCTGCGTAGTAAGGGGTGTGTTATAGCATCTCCGCAAGCAACAAAAGATTCACTGCTATGAAATGCAGTCAGAAAACTTATAAACCACATTACAGGATATGCTTGTCAGTCTAAGACCCGTAACAGTTTCGATTAATAGATGAGGGATATAATTATCGCACTTATATCTTTAACATATGTTCCGTAAACAAATTACCCAGCATAGTGCTAGCTATAAGAGAATATCTTCACACTCAAGGATTATGGACATTTTGCAAATTAATTACCGCATTTACCGCCTAACAAGACAACGAATGAAAGAATGTAATAATATCGTGTATACAGACTTCTCCTCTCGGTAGCATCAGCCTCTGAAATTGACTCCGATATTAGCTGATTTGTGTCATGTCATCAGTGACAATGCCGAAGATGGACTGTTGCTGGAGCTCTAACAATAAATGTGATCAAAGAGAAGAGCATTAGTGGCAAACTCTTAACGTCCAACACCTCACACATAATGATCTTATTACATCAAGTACATGTGGAATGTACTTGTTACCAAATAACGCATTTTGTTTAACACGGCATATTGACGTAGTTTTCTTAATAAGCCTATATGGGAAAATCTAGCAGCTCACAGACCTGTTCAACGACATACATGAGCCGTGTAATCAAAATAATTTTAGAATGTTTTTACCGTGGCCTAAATACACTCCTGGAAATTGAAATAAGAACACCGTGAATTCATTGTCCCAGGAAGGGGAAACTTTATTGACACATTCCTGGGGTCAGATACATCACATGATCACACTGACAGAACCACAGGCACATAGACACAGGCAACAGAGCATGCACATTGTCGGCACTAGTACAGTGTATATCCACCTTTCGCAGCAATGCAGGCTGCTATTCTCCCATGGAGGCGATCGTAGAGATGCTGGATGTAGTCCTGTGGAACGGCTTGCCATGCCATTTCCACCTGGCGCCTCAGTTGGACCAGCGTTCGTGCTGGACGTGCAGACAGCGTGAGACGACGCTTCATCCAGTCCTAAACATGCTCGATGGGGGACAGATCTGGAGATCTTGCTGGCCAGGGTAGTTGACTTACACCTTCTAAAGCACGTTGGGTGGCACGGGATACATGCGGACGTGCATTGTCCTGTTGGAACAGCAAGTTCCCTTGCCGGTCTAGGAATGGTAGAACGATGGGTTCGATGACGGTTTGGATGTACTGTGCACTATTCAGTGTCCCCTCGACGATCACCAGAGGTGTACGGCCAGTGTAGGAGATCGCTCCCCACACCATGATGCCGGGGTGTTGGCCCTGTGTGCCTCGGTCGTATGCAGTCCTGATTGTGGCGCTCACCTGCACGGCGTCAAACACGCATACGACCATCATTGGCACCAAGGCAGAAGCGACTCTCATCGCTGAAGACGACACGTCTCCATTCGTCCCTCCATTCACGCCTGTCGCGACACCACTGGAGGCGGGCTGCACGATGTTGGGGCGTGAGCGGAAGACGGCCTAACGGTGTGCGGGACCGTAGCCCAGCTTCATGGAGACGGTTGCGAATGGTCCTCGCCGATACCCCAGGAGCAACAGTGTCCCTAATTTGCTGGGAAGTGGCGGTGCGGTCCCCTACGGCACTGCGTAGGATCCTACGGTCTTGGCGTGCATCCGTGCGTCGCTGCGGTCCGGTCCCAGGTCGACTGGCACGTGCACCTTCCGCCGACCACTGGCGACAACATCGATGTACTGTGGAGACCTCACGCCCCACGTGTTGAGCAATTCGGCGGTACGTCCACCCGGCCTCCCGCATGCCCACTATACGGCCTCGCTCAAAGTCCGTCAACTGCACATACGGTTCACGTCCACGCTGTCGCGGCATGCTACCAGTGTTAAAGACTGCGATGGAGCTCCGTATGCCACGGCAAACTGGCTGACACTGACGGCGGCGGTGCACAAATGCTGCGCAGCTAGCGCCATTCGACGGCCAACACCGCGGTTCCTGGTGTGTCCTCTGTGCCGTGCGTGTGATCATTGCTTGTACAGCCCTCTCGCAGTGTCCGGAGCAAGTATGGTGGGTCTGACACACCGGTGTCAATGTGTTCTTTTTTCCATTTCCAGGAGTGTACAACAACTGATAACTGATTCGGAGAGCATGCAAGCGTCTCTATCTCAGTGGATGGGTTCCTCTATCAGGCATCTCCTTAAGAGGCGGTGTGAGGAATCTGGCGAAGACAGGTGCGCATGTATGTGCTGTTCTAAAGAATTTCTTGACTGTTACCGTTAAAGACACTCTTGGGGACTCACGCGTATGACGTTATCCTGCAATTAGTGACAACCAGTGAAACTTCCTGGCAGATTAAAACTGTGTGCTGAGCCGAGACTCGAACTCGGGACCTTTGCCTTTCGCGGGCAAGTGCTCCACCACCTGAGCTACCCAAGCACTACTGACGCCCCTCCTTCACAGCTTTACTTCCGCCATTACCTCGTCTCCTACTTTCCAAACTTCACGGAAGCTCTCCTGCAAACCTTGCAGAACTAGCACTCCTGGAAGAAAGGATACAGCGCAAACATGGCTTTGTCACAGCCTGGGGGATGTTTCCAGAATGAGATTTTCACTCTGCAGCAGAGTGTGCGCTGATGTGAAACTTCCTGGCAGCTGTGAGGACGGGGCGTGAGTCGTGCTTGGGTAGCTCAGATGGTAGACCACTTGCCCGCGCAAGGCAAAGGTCCCGAGTTCGAGTCTCGGTCTGGCGCAGAGTTTTAACCTGCCAGCAAGTTTCATATCCGCGCTCACTCCGCTGCAGAGTGAAAATCTGATTCTGGAGTGACAACCAGTGTAGGCACATCGGGGCCGTGTGGCTCTTCCCTAGGGCAAGACGTTGCGTTTAGATGAGAAGCGCCATTGATTTGATATCTGTATTGCTCTGAGCTACCTCGAGACTTAAGATGTTGTCGGCAGTGTTTACACGAGGCAATTGCGAGAATCGAGGTGGAATTGTGGTGACCCTATAGTTATCACATACGCGCCGGCCATTTTTCTAGCAGTCATTTCGTTTGTGTTTGTTCCAAGTTAATTATTATTTGTAGAAGATTAATTGCATTTATATGTACCCCTTTGGAGAAACGGACAATCGAGAGACCCCGAAATCTATAGCTCTCTATGTTCTAGTTTTACCATGTAGCGAGAAAGGTGCTGTGGCCTCTGCGAGTCTATGATTTCTTAAGTGGAAATAGTTTATTTTTTCGCGGCTCTGTGTCCGTTGTTTAGTCTTATTTGGGTGCGGGGACGGATATATGTACTCCGTATGCATTTACGAGTCTTATAGTGACAATGAACTCTCACACAGCAAGAGTTATATGTATTTTTATTCTACCTGGGAGCGCAGGCAGATCCCACCCATTGTCATTGTGCTTCCTTGATTATATTTTTCCCTGATATACCCGGTATGGTCCATGTGTAGGGATGAATATTGCAGTTTCGACGCCTTGCACCACTTCTGCCTACATTTGAAGTTAACTCCAGACTAACCTTACCAATGGAAAGGGCACAGAAGGACAGGTAACGCTCCTACTCGAATTTTTTTCGTAGTTATTATACACTCACAAATACTGCAGTAGTTTATGTCGTGTTTCATGAGCTTTCATTCTGGCTGGGAGCTCTGGCTGACCGACGATGACCCTGCCCACGCCTAAGCGCTAGTTTTGAAAGCAGGATTCTGATTGATGCAGAGAGAGAAATGGTGGGGAAATGACCCTTATCCACAATACAGCCCACACATTTCCGGGGATAAGTTGGTACCTATTTTGCCGTGGGCGGGGATGTTTCTGCCTGCATTCGTAACTTTTTTTTTCCTTTTGGCAACAATGAGGTCGGAGACGATTACACTTGAATAGTACTGCAAATTTGCCGACCAATACTAGTGCAGTGTTCGCGGTCATATCAGCGTCATAGGGGTGGTCTACTCTATAGGTGTGACACTTTTCGCTGGAAATACTGGCCACTCTCTAGGTGCGTAGTTTGTAGTGCTGTGCTATTTCTCATACACACAATATGGTTGGTTGAACGCATCAGATTTTTATTTTGACATCATAAATTTAGTGTGATATCATTATTTTTCCTAATAATGACGTAGTTTTAAAACATAAATCACGACATCACACAATCTAGAAACGTAATGGGGTTTTGCAAAAGTTTATCGATAGCAGTTTTATACATACAGTCTCTTTGATTGGAAATCAATAGAACTGCGGTGCTTATAGAATTTTCTATGACGTCATTAAGAACTTGTGACGGCATTATTTCCCAATAGGGGAACGTGTTGGTTTCTAACACACATGGTATGATATAACACACACACACACAGACACACACACACACTGCGAGCACCATGACGTCGACATGGCGCAACGGGACGTTGATGTGACATCACGTCACGATGGAACATCACACTGATGTTATGCTGACACGACGTCATGATGTGCCGTAATGTCGACGTGACATTAAGAGCAATGGGATGGAAACTGCATAATTGGGTAAAAATGTTAAATTTTGAGTAAACGGGAACAAAATTATGGGTAAGTACGATAAATCGCGAAAAATGTGGAAGAGTACGGAAAATCGCCAAAATCCCTGAAGTTGTGGAAAATATGAGAGAATGAGAGTACCTACATATCTGCCTCGGTCCGGTCTCTGCTGGTGAAGCGAATCACGAAAATCTTGTAATATTAACTTGCTATTAACAAATAGGCCTTGTGTAATGTAACTTAATGAAACTACAATAAATTAGTTTATTATCAATAAACAGACACAGCCTGGGTCCTCTCCCTAAGATGTGCAACTCGAGAGTGAACCCGTCCCTTCAAGTGCTCCTGTCGTAAAAGATGCAGATGGAGAGGGGGTACTTGAATCTCATTGGTCCAGGGAGGAGTAGGGTTGGGGAAAGGAAGGGATGGATGTTACCCTGGACGACCTTGATTAGTTGCCAGGTGAACCTGAATACAAGTAGCTGAAGCGAGTAACCTGACATCGGAAGTTCCTGTCAATGACCTTGATATAACATCGTTATCAAGACCAGAACATACAATGATAACCTACTTTCGTAGTATTGAATAGCGCGAGGGCATGTTACGCTATTAATGGTGGTCCACCCGTCGGATGTGAACATTAACGGCATCAGCCCCCTTGGTGCTATTTGAGAGGAGTATGCTAAATACCAGCTCAGGTTTTCTTTTTTCCATTCTCTCTCTCTCTCTCTCTCTCTCTCTCTCTCTCTCTCTCTCTCACACACACACACACACACACACACACACACGTACAGTCGTTAACAACACGACGGAAAAACTCCACATGTGCTTATGACAATGACGTGAACATAATAGATATGCTCCCTCGCGAAGGATTCTAGCCCACGGATTCGTCAACAATGCAATGTAACTCTTACTTTGAACACGTTGTAGCCGTAGTAATTCTCTCCGGCCTTAGCGGTATTCCCCAAGACGAACTAATCGTGCTACACCCTTGATACGGCGACAAGTGAACACTCAAGTGTCAGTAGGACCTTGCAAATTAAATGTACTATGCGCAGGACGTCCATTCTCTGACCGAACGGTACGTACGTTCGTGTTGCTCATCCTACACCTGACTATCACTGCAGGACGAAATGCACAAAAGTCGAGACAAAGTCTATCTTCCACTACTACACTTTTTGAGAACAGGACATTACTCTCTTTTTTTCTACTGTTGTGACCAGTTTGCTTATACCTGATTCGGAAATATACCCAAACGAAACTGCGTGGGTCTGCCTTCTTTGTAAGAAAAGGGCATGCAGACCAATCGCTCTTCCAAGGCAGTATTGGAGGGTCCACCGCACTCTCGGTTGATGTTACCAGCTGTGAAAACCGGAGCCACTATTTTCTGTCAAGTAGCTCTTAGTTATCCTCACTAGGCTGACTGGACTTTGTTCCAGTCCTCTGACTGAGACAAAGATTCGAGTAGCGAACTCGGGTCCTCTCATGACATTCCTACTTGCTGGCTGCAGAGCTGTGGATGGACGCGATTTGGATGCAGAGACTATTTTCTGAGACAGTGGACGAAAAGTACATAATTTCAAAAGTTTTCATCGGAAGTGCTACAGACATGGCATAAACAAACCGAAAAGTGGAAGTACTTCCCTGTTTGCGCGTTTTTATTCTCAGGTGTTATTTGAAGAATTACTTTAGAATGAATAATATAGGATGAATAAATTATTTGCCAAAACACTCGAAACTCAAATATTTGTGTTTACTGTTGTGACACATAGAAGGAAAGGCAACTCCAGTCTGGGAAACGCATTATCTGAGATTTATACTCATGCGTGACACTATTTAACGGGTCTGGAGGCGTGACTAACAACCTACTCGTATCTGTAAGTAAAAGAATCAGATTTCCGCAGCTGTTATCACACTGATTACATATAGTGCATTAAATTGTCAGCTGTGGCATTAAATCTCTGAGACACTGGCTGATTATTTCAAGTGGAATTTCCCACATTGACGCTCCTCATAAATGTTTGATAAGTGGTTATAGGTCTCCAGGTGTACACAAATGTGCAACGGAATCAGAGACAACAGCTGTGTTATACAAGACAATTACAGCGTTCCACGCCCTGAACAGTGGGCAACTCGCCTCAAAACCTGGACAGAATAGACTTTAGTCCCTCGAAATCTTGTGTAGATTATACTTGTGCATACTTTCCCAATACTGCGGCGTAACTCCAGTCTCAAGTCGATATGATATATGCTGAGATAGCTGACAGAAAACAGTGAATCGGACAACGACACATTGTTCACATATTATTTGTATGGCCTGTTTAAAATATCCTGCTCAGTTGTCTGGATAAAATAAGTTGGGCAGTAGTCCAGAAGGTATGTTTATGACGTTTTTAAAGGGGGTAATAAAGTATATCGAGTTGTAACTCTGCTACAGATATTATCTGAAATCGTTGGCTACAAAATTTGCTCTGCGTGGCTACAGTTTTGATAAAGGCTCTGCCGCGCGGGATTAGCCGAGCGGTCTCAGGCGCTACAGTCATGGACTGTGCGGCTGGTCCCGGCGGAGGTTCGAGTCCTCCCTCGGGCATGGGTGTGTGTGTTTGTCCGTAGGATAATTTAGGTTAAGTAGTGTGTAAGCTTAGGGACTGATGACCTTAGCAGTTAAGTCCCATAAGATTTCACACACATTTGATCTTTTTTTTTTTTTTTGTTAAAGGCTCTCCTACTACCTTCAGAGTATAATCAACGAGATCAGATGTATTTGCGTGTACATATTTGCACGTTTTTAGTGGACTGTCTTTTTCTGACGTGCGACACTGCCACACGGTAAAAATGGGTCTCTCATTATGATTATCTCATAAACTGTTATCAGCACAAAAAGTAATTAGCGTTTTCTGTGTAATTCTTATAATGGGGGATGGGCTATTCGAAACTGTGATAATATTTTTTTGGCAAATTCGCAAATAATTTTTTTACAAGATTAAAATTTTCCCGAGTAATATTATGATTTTCGCGAAATGTTGCAGAAATTTTCAAATTCTGTACAGAGAACTCTAGAATTAAAACATATCTATAATGAAGTCAAGTATGTATTTCTCGAAAGTGGGTGCCAACTTCATCGGACTCACAATATTCCGCAATAATGCTTGATGCCGTCATCAGGGCACATAGTTTTGATGCACGGATATGCCATAATCGAAGCAGCTCCGTTGCCGATTGGTCCACGATTTGAAGAGGACGAGGAAGCACGGAATAAGGATATTCGGCGTTACCGAGAAGGTTTTCACACTAATATTCCCGTGAGGTAAGGACGCATTTTGTATTCCATAGGCTTCTGTCTGTTTGGATCCATTCATCTCGAGAGTCCAGAAAATGACAACTGATGTAGATAAACAGATGCCACATGAGGTAAAAGATCTATTTTTCGAACCACCCCCAGTGGACAACCCGACAACTACCACTCTGAAAGCAATAATGGCACAAGCGACGCATGTGAGTATGGTTTCATTTGCAAGATACAAAATATTGAATGAAACATTTCAATATGGAAGTTTTGACGCTTAATTCGTCATCAACGACCTCACAATACTTTATACCCGAAGTTTTACCCTAATCCGCTAAAGTTGTAATTTTTAATCAGCAAAATTTGATCAACCATTTTGAATTTTGTATTTCCGATTTCAGATTCCTAACCAGCGACCCAATGTCTAGGTTTTGTAGTTTTGAGGTTTTAAAGGGAGGTGGTCCACTGTGCGCCGTGTAGACTGGAACAGATGGGCATATCGCGTAAAAGTAATACCACTGTAACAGCCCTACTGCCCTCACACCAAGCGAACTGTGTCGGGTGAACTAATGGCACTGGGGGAGTTCCAGTTAAGCAAGAATCCTCTGGATCTTCATCAGCCAATTGCTATCACGAACAGTTCTTCACCAAATAAATGTTTCGAAAATATTCTTCTTTTTCGTTCATATTTCAGTCATGTTTCATTACCATCAGTGGGTTCCCTTTATTTTTCTGTCGAATAACAAGTAATATGCAACAGAGCAGTAGATATAGTTTTGGGATGGTGATCAACACATCTGAACTAAATACATACCTTCATAGCATGCACTGTTGTTCATGTAGCTGTTTCTCTTATCCAGTACAGTTAACATTTCGGTACAGTTTGATCTCTGCAAATAACAAGGATTTCTCTACAGCTGATTAATTTATACGGAATGAAACACTTAGGTATCAAATGAAACTCTTTATGTCTGGGTTCTTTTGAACTTTGTTAATGTCATTATCTCTCTGCTACTATTTATTAGTTAATTTTGGCAGTCAACACTGCTATGTCAATTGTGTTTATTACTTCCCTAGGCTACCGTGATTGTTTTCGAAACCTAAGGACGAATATGCAAGTACTTAGGATGCATATTCTCACAGGATGGCAACATAGTGAAAGAATTGGAAGCGAGGTGTAGCAAAGCTAATGCAGTGAGCGCTCAGCTACGATCTACTCGCTTCTGCAAGAAGGAAGTCAGTACCATGACTAAGTTACCTGTGCACCGTTCAATCTTTCGACCAACTTTGTTGTATGGGAGCGAAAGCTGGGTGGATTCAGGTTACCTTATCGATAAGGTTGAGGTTACGGATATGAAAGTAGCTAGAATGATTGCAGGTACTAGTAGATGGGAACAATGGCAGGAGGGTGTCCACAATGAGGAAATCAAAGAAAAACTGGGAATGAACTCTATAGATGTAACAGTCAGGGGAAAACAGGCTTAGAGGGTGGGGTCATGTTACACGCATGGGAGAAGCAAGGTTACCCAAGAGACTCATGGGTTCAGCAGTAGAGGGTAGGAAGAGTCGGGGCAGACCAAGGAGAAGGTACCTGGATTCGGTTAAGAATGATTTTGAAGTAATAGGCTTAACATCAGAAGAGGCACCAATGTTAACAGTGGATAGGGGATCATGGAGGAATTTTATAAGGGGGGCTATGCTCCAGACTGAACGCTGAAAGGCATAATCAGTCTTAAATGATGATGATGATGATAGATGAGGACGAACCTCTCTCCAAGTCCAATAACTCGTCCCGTCATCGAGCTTCAGTGTCACCAAGCTTCTGAGGCTGAATCAAAATGAGTTGTACACCAATGGTCATTCAAACTGCAACACCAGGAATATAGCAAATACCTAAATATTATTTACTGTACGTGTCAGTATAGTTGGAATAGTACATGATTAAGTGGGTACTAAAATGAATCCGTTAACTTCCGCCGGCCGGTGTGGCCGAGCGGTTCTAGGCGCTTAAGTCTGGAACCGCGAGACCGCTACGTTCACAGGTTTGAATCTTGTCTCGGGCATGGATGTGTGCGATGTCCTTAGGTTAGTTAGGTTTAAGTAATTCTAAGTTCTACGGGACTGATGACCTCAGATGTCAAGTCCCATAGTGCTCAAAGCCATTTGAACCATTTTTCGTTAACTTCTGGTTACCGATAAATCCCACAAATTTAAAGGCTCTCAATTCAACTAAATACTTAAGGATTACGAATAACTTAAATTGGAACGATCACATAGATAATGTTGTGGGGAAAGCGAACCAAAGGCTGCGTTTTATTGGCGGAACATTTAGAAGATTCAACAGGTCTGTTAAAGAGACTCCCTACACTATGCCCGTCCGTTCTCTTCTGGAGTACTCTTTCGCCGGGTATGGGATATATGATACGCGACCTGGGGTGGCAATCGTTAAAGCAAAGGCGTTTTTCGCTGTGGCTGGAGCTTTTAACGAAATTTCAATCACCAACTTTCTTCTCCGAATATGAAAATGTTTTGTTGGCGCCATCCTAGTTAGTTAGAAATGATCATCGTAATAAAATAAGAGAAATAAGAACTTTACGTATTCATTTTTCCCGTGCACTGTTCGAGAGTTGTAGAGGAGAAAAAGCATTAAGGTGATTCGATGAACCCTCTGTTAGCAACTTAATTGTGAGCTATAGAGTAATCATGTAGATGTAGGTTATGTGGTTATGTACGGGGTAGGAAATTTCGTACGCAGAGCTGCCGTTTCGGGTATCGAGTCGAACTGAGCTTGTATGACACATAGATGTACACCTTCCATGCTACTTTATCTCTAAGCCAGAGCTCGTCAGTCTTAGTGGTGTGTAAGGCTCTCCGAAACTCAGATGCGAATGTCTTCTGCTGGTGAATAATCTGGAGAACATACTGACAAGGGCAACGATGGAAGCCTCTCTGTATCGAGGTAGGTCGGGACAGAACGGGCAATATTTGGTTTGCGTTATCTTACTGACAGATAACGTCGCAGAGACCTCGATAGTTACCGAACTTCGCGTCATAAATATAACGCCTGCTGTCCAAATTACCGGGTATAGGAACCAGAGGAGATAGTCTTGTGCGCCCAGTGGCTCCCCAGCGTTCAATGTCTTTCTTCTCGGGCTATAGTAGCGTGAAGCCGTTAAGATCCTGCATGGCGTTGAGAATGGTCCTCCTGCACACATGGATAAATTATTCGCATCACTGTCGCGGGATCCTGGACAACATAGGCAGCAACGTAACGGAACGACGACCAGCGATTGCGATAGGCCACTACCCAACAGCTGTCGAATTCCGGCATGTGCTGGTAGACATTTCTGCTTCTTATACCGTGCATAACACGACCATCTCACTAACAAACAACATTCAAACACAGTTTCGAATGAGAACCCGATAGTAATGAAATGTTTTGTTATGTTGATGCTCGTCTTTCTTTCTGTGCTTGCTAATGTGGAGTGTTTCCTCATTAACGGAATGTAGGTGGCGATACTCCTACCTGCTTCGAACAGTTACGTTGAAATCCTAATCATTTGCCTATCCAAACGTGTAGTGCACGTTTGTGTGAATAAGTTGGGTGAATGGAATGCAAGGAAATGTGACGAGAAATAAAAAGGAAGGACATAACGACTTCCAGCAACACAGCACATTGCGGCAGTGGAATGGCGAGCATTGAAAATTTATGCTGGACTAGGACTCGAATCTGGATGCTCCAGTTCTCTAAAACGGTTGCCTTCACTGCCTCGATCACCCACCCAGGCAATCCGTTACTCCCAAATTCCCAACTTCCCGCTCACCGCACAACAACGATAGCCGCTCATTAACTTTCTACTTGGAGATTTATGAGTGCCGTAGGAGTTCTGACGTTGGTTGTGCATCCACAATAAAACTTTTTCATCAAACATGCATCGTGCCCATCGGTGGTGTCTGTTCTCTCGGGTTTGTCTGACAGAACAGACACCACTTATACCTATAAGCTTCATGTTTGTTACATACCGATTCCACGGTGTCGCAATTTTACTGGCCAGCGGTGTATGTTTCCCCATCAATCGTCATTAACGAAACTATCATTTTCACTGATAATATACTATTTGTTAACAAGCTATTCACGATCTGTATTCATCGAATCCGCCGTATGACTTGCTGAATTTGGTCCAGTGCCTCATGATGCTAGTTGTTTATTTCTGTTGCCCTTCATTGTGTCACAGAAAGTTCTGCCTGCCAATACGGAACGAGAACCGTTTATGTTGTTTGCTTATGGCTCGGTATCGGACGAAATCTCTTAAGCTAGAAACAAAGATAGGCTGTGGCGGGCAGAGATTTACTTTTGTACTCAAGTGTATAACGGTTGATCGCAGATGAGAACAGCTGACGCTTGTCTATATATATATATATATATATCTTCGTTCGTCTGCTTTGTTTTCCAGTGGCCACGAAACAGTGTGTAAGGAAGAGGCTACGGTGCACCTCGATCACTTCTTCCGTGCGAGGTGTCGCGGCAACAACACGCTGGACTTGCATTCCGGATAACACCGATTCAAATCTCCGTCCAGCCGTCCAGATTTAGGTTTTCTTCTGTTTCCCAAAAACTCTTAAGACAAATACCGGGAGAGGCTATTTAAAAGGGTGCACCCTATTTCCTCTCCCACCACTGCCCAATCCAAACGCGTCCGGCCATCCTTATTTAGGATTCCCGTGATTTTCCTTATTCGCTCCAGGCAAATGCCGGGATGGTTCCTTTGACAGGGCACGGCCTATTTCCTTCCCCATCCTTCCCTAATCCGATGAGACCGATGACCTCGCAGTTTGGTCTCTTCCCCCAAACAACCCAACCCCAAACCAATCCAAACCTGTGATCCGTCTCTAAAAAAACGATAATGTCCGTTACCACATTTTTTAAAAACCCGGTGCTGGTCATCTTCAAATTTCCTCTCATTTTGTAATAATTCTTCTGACGCCGTCTCCTTGTGCACAACTTTGATGTCTGCATACAGCTACGAACGCCTTCTGTTGGGTCCTATAATAGTATTGTGGAATGTATTTTTCCTATCACATATTTTTGGTTAACGAGAGACCCAGCTTTCTCATCTGCCCTTGTCTCCCCGCCACACAACAAAAGTTGGCTTGCAGAGTTTAGATACAGATATAGAAGTATGACATGCTGTTTGAATAACAGTACTGAAATTTCACCTGCCAGAGTGGCCGAGCGGTTCTAGGCGCTACAGTCTGGAACCGCGCGACCGCTGCGGTCGCAGGTTCGAATCCTGTATCGGGCATGGGTGTGTGTGATGTCCTTAGGTTAGTTAGGTTTAAGTAGTTCTAAGTTCTAGGGGATTGATGACCTCAGAAGTTAAGTTCCATAGCGCTCAGAGCCATTTGAACCATTGACATTTTCCAGCATTAGAATCATACGCTACTGGTCATCAAAATTGTTACACCAAGAAGAAATGCAGATGACGAACGGGTATTCATTGGACAAATATATTATACTAGAACTGACATGTGACTATATTTTCACGCAATTTCGGTGCATAGATCCTGAGAAATCAGTACCCAGAACAACCACCTCTGGCCGTAATAACGGCCTTCATACGCCTGGGCATTGAGTCAAACAGAGCTTGGGTGGCGTGTACAGGTACAGCTGCCCATGCAGCTTCAACACGATACCACAGTTCATCTTGAGTAGTGACTGGCGCATTGTGACGAGCCAGTTGCTCGGCCACCATTGACCAGACGTTTTCAGTTGTTGAGAGATCTGGAGAATGTGCTGGCCAGGGCAGCAGTCGAACATTTCCCGTGCCCAGAAAGGCCTGTGCAGGACCTGCAACATGCGGTCGTGCATTATCCTGCTGAAATGTAGGGTTTCACAGGGATCGAATGAAGGGTAGAGCCGCGCGTCGTAACACATCTGAAATGTAACGTCCACTGTTCAAAGTACCATCAATGCGAACAAGAGGTGACCGAGACGTGTAACCAATGGTACCCCATACCATCACGCTGGGTGATACGCCAGTATGGCGATGAGGAATACGCGCTTCCAATGTACGTTCACCGCGATGTCTCCAAACACTATGCGACCATCATGATGCGGTAAACAGAACCTGAATTCATCCGAAAAAACGACGTTTTGCCATTCGTGCACCCAGGTTCATCGTTGAGTACACCATCGCAAACGCTCCTGTCTGTGATGCAGCGTCAAGGGTAACCGCAGTTATGGTCTCCCAGCTGATAGTCCATGCTGCTGCAAACGTTGTCGAACTGTTCGTGCAGATGGTTGTTGTCTTACAAACGACCCCATCTGTTGACTCAGGGATCGAGACGTGGCTGCACGATCCGTTACAGCCACGCGGATAAGATGCCTGTCATCTCGACTGCTAGTGATATGAGGCCGTTGGGATCCAGCACGGTGTTCCGTATTACCCTCCTGAACCCACCGATTCCATATTCTGCTAACAGTCATTGGATCTCGACCAACGCGAGGAGCAATGTAGCGATACGATAAACCGCAATCGCGATAGGCTACAATCCGACCTTTATCAGAGTCGGAAACGTAATGGTACGCATTTCTCCTCCTTACACGAGGCATCACAAGAACGTTTCACCAGGCAACGCCGGTCAACTGTTGTTGTGTATGAGAAATCGGTTGGAAACTTTCCTCATGTCAGCACGTTGTAGGTGTCGCCACCGGCTCCAACCTTGTGTGAATGCTGTGAAAAGCTAATCATTTGCATATCAGAGCATCTTCTGCCTGTCGGTTAAATTTTGCGTCTGTAGCACGTCATCTTCGTGGTGTAGAAATTTTAATGGCCAGTAGTGTATTTTACGATTTATGTTGCTCTTCGATAAGTAATTCTCTAGAAGTAATGACCGGAATGGGTTCTATCTTTTCTTAAAAGACGTGACTTAATTTTTTGGTGCTTCACTCAGTCATGTTTCGTTTTATCTGCTTTGCGTACGAATATTTCAATTTAAATACTGATAAATTCTTGTGGTACAGCCTAAAATTATGCCTACGCTGTGAAGAATCATATTTTCAAAGTCTACAGAGCAGTTTGTGAAATTTCGGGAAAGCATCTAGTAGTAACGAGCTTTTTGACGTTTTCCCGGAGGATTGAATATTCCATCTTCTTTCGAGAGTGCACCCGTGATATTACTCACTCTGATATCGATATTTCGGCTGACAACCTTACAGCCATTCACAAGTCGCTTGCAGGATTTTTAAAACACTTTCTACTGTGGACTAACGAGCACGTGTCAATGATACACTGTTGGAAACAAGAACGTCAGTCATAGGTAAAACTTCACGCCTCCAAGGATACAGCTGATTCTGTACTTGCTTTGTTTCACTCCCAGAGGCGTAAAGTTTTATCTATGACTGAAGCTCTTGTTTCCAATAGCTTTATCTTCGGAGCATGCGCGTTATTCCACAGTGTAAAGTACTTTAAAAATCTTGCCAGCGACTCACCTCGAGAATAGCTGGAAGTTTGTCCGCCAAAATATCGGTAACAGAGTTAATAACATCCCACGTTGTAGTTAGCTTCCTTCGCAGATATTACGGTTACTTACATCCTAGCCTTTTGACTTCATTCAGAACTATCACAGTGGTGCAGGCATGGGCGTTTAATGTTTGCAGTAAACGATAGAGTTCATGTGACCATGGCTAACAAAACTCACTGACGTTGATTATAGAAGCAAAACAAAATGTAAAACAGAATGTCCGAATACTAAATCTTATCAAAAGGGAAACTGCTACGGATTTGACTGCATCTGACGATACGGAGCTGTATAAAATCCACCTTGTTTTCACATCTATATCTATATAGCAGACTGATCACACTAAGTTACCTACCCTTCACTTCCACTCGACTAAGTAAATGCCGGGTAGGTTCCTTTCAAAGGGCACGGCCGATTTCCTTCCCCATCCTCGAGACAGTCCGAGCTTATGCTCCGTCTCTAACGACCTCGATGTCGACGGGACATTAAACCTTACTGTTTCTTACTTCTCCTTCTATTCATGGATAGTACTCGAAAAGAACGATTTTTGCTGCCTCTCTGTATAAGTCAGAACATAACTAAAGGTCACTAGGTAAGATGTGCTATCATACCCAAAAGTATCCGAACGACTTGAATGGCTATTCGCCTGATTTGCATGCAGCTCACATAACCTAGCTATATTACAGGTCCTCTAATCTCTTTGCAGTACAGTCGTTTTACTATCCAAATAGCATATCACAAGACAACACTAGAGAAAACTGTTCTTTAAGGTAACCGGTCAAGATGCAAATCGAAACTACGGTGTTACAAATAATAGGAAACGCGTCATTAGAGATGAGACAGTAATTGATGCTTTTAAACTCAATTTTATTACAGTAAGTTATATTTCAAAATCACTACCATACTCTTTAGAATTTGAGTTAACTAACTCCATCACATTAGTCATTCCGACAATCTTTAGTCGAAGCATTTCTTCTCTTTCAAATGTTTTCCCACACCTGTGTAACGACGTTCCTGATACGAGTGGTTTGCCATAAACTGGATGTTGAACTAACCAGTTAAAAGCAACTCCTTCTCGATCGTAAATTTAATTTGGGCCAGTTCGAAAGCGGTTTCCCTCAGTACCCCAGTGCGAAGTTTAATTTGGCAGCCTCATGTTGCTGTTTCTACATTTTCTCAACGGCTGATTTTTGTCCATGCTTTCCTTTCTCGTTGAGACGGCGACGAATTGCCCTAGTTTCTGTGCTAATCCTGAAAGGGTCTGCATCACTGCAGTTTAGTATACTGTTGTCTTGATTCTGTGGACGTCCAGGGCTATGACGACGGTTGATGAGGCCTTCCTCCGCCATCCTCTTCAGTTAGAGATGTATCGTAAATTTTCTGTATATAAGGACATGGGAAATGACGCTGATACAATATCCATCGCCATAAAGCGAAAGAATGCCACCTTTAATCAATTCCTTGAGCTGTGACATTCCTCAAGTAAGAACTTATTGACAAGGCTGGAGGAAACGATGTCTTTACAAGATGTGTAAGTAGGCTCTTTAGGTTTTTATGTTGGAAACGCCACGTAGCGCTCTGTATGAAAATCACTGACTGTGCTGTGTGAAGGCTGTGGTTGGTTTGCATTGTAGGAGTAATATTCGCCATTGTAGTTTTGGGCAGTCGGCTGTTAACAGCACGTAGCGTTGCGCAGTTGGAGGTGAGCCGCCAGCAGTGGTGGATGTGGGGAAAGAAATGGCGGAATTTTGAGAGCGGGTGATCTGGACGTGCGTCCATCAGAGACAGTAAATTTGTAAGACTGGATGTCATGAACTGCTATATATATTATAACTTTTGAACACTATTAAGATAAATACATTGTTTGTTCTGTATCAAAAGGTTTCATTTGCTAACTATGCCTATCAGTAGTTAGTGCCTTCAGTAGTTAGAATCTTTTATTTAGCTGGCAATAGTGGCGCTCGCTGTATTGCAGTAGTTCGAGTAACGAAGATTTTTGTGAGGTAAGTGATTTGTGAAAGGTATAGGTTAATGTTAGTCAGGGCTATTATTTGTAGGGATTATTGAAAGTCAGATTGCGTTGCGCTAAAAATATTGTGTGTCAGTTTACTGTTGATCAGAATAGGTAAAGAGCGAAATGTCTGAGTACGTTCAGTTCTGCTCAGCTGTTTGAAAATCATATAATGTAAGAGGTTTATCGGCATAGTAATTCATTAAGTTTTCTAAGGGGACGTTTCAGATGGAGAGCACTTCCTTCGCCTCAAAACTTAAGTTGATTCCCCATTACATGCTTTAAAAAAAATTTAACAAATTAGTTCCTTGTGGGAATTATTTAGAGTATCGTGTAAATTTATTTGTTATACAAACATCAAATGTAATAAAAATAATGACGCCGTTTTCAGAGATTAAAGGTAAAATTTAGATTCATGTTGTGATGCAGGTCATGTTGCTCCAGCTGTTGTATTTTAGGGAACTATGTTACTTCACATATTACACCCCAGTAGTCTATGATAGCGTTTCCTACAAGTGGAAGGATAATGGAGTTGGTAAAGTGGTGATTTTGTAATGTCTTGCTATCGGGTTCGACTTCTGCGCTGCTACAACATTTAATTCGTTGTAAACAAAGAATTGTTAGTTTAGGAGGACAACATCAATTGCAATGTTCAGAGTACTCGTAGCAACGTAAACATTTGTGTATATGGCTTCCAATGCTCATTAGAGGACGGCGAGGACAACCGTTCTCCCGTGGCTTCCCTATTATAAATACAACTCAGGTTGAAGATGAACTCAGCCCGCGGTTGTAAATCGTTGTGTTCTTTTAGCAGTGCCGTACCGTTAGATGTTAAATCCGGCTTTAACTAATGATTTCCACACCTACAAGACACAACGTGTGATACCTCTGAGGCAAATCATAACTCAGTGCTATAAGACGAAAAGATCGACCTTGCCAAGACTATGTAAACTTTGTTTATAAGCCTTTTCCTACCTGGACAATGAGGTTTTATTATTCGGTAAATTTGCGAACGTTGCTGCTTAAGATTTTTTGCGATTAAACTAAATTCCTTCACCTACGACTACGTTAAAAGAAATCGTCAAGACAGCACTAAGCACCGGTTTGTAAAGCGATTGCTCACCGCATATTGCCACACTTCTCTGGTTGGAAGGGAAAAAAAATTAATGAACGGAAAACTAAGAAAGGAGGAGCGAAATTAAACCTTTCATGTTGGGAAGTCACGTGACTTTTATTTCAGTGATTACAAAACCAAGGGAAGCGAACAATGAAATTGGTAGTGCGAGCACATTGTCGGTGTTAGTATGAGATTGCAATACCTTGGGCCTGAAATGATGCAGAGCCAGTTTAGGTCAAGAATATACAGAACTGAAAGCCACGGCAGTATTAAATTCTGCAGTTCGTATGCGTTGCTTGCACATGAAATTACTGGCGTAGTATACTTACAGATCCCAATAAGTCAACTGCGTATTTTCCGGTAAGAAACAGCAATGGTAAACAGTCTTCGCTACATCAGTTTACTGAACTGCTGTTCCACGGAGTTTGAATTTCTGGTTGGCGACTGAATGTAAAGCCAATGAGTCGAATGCCAGTTTTGCATCGTTGAATTTTTTTTTACATTGTTGAAGTGAATATTACAGTTACAGTAATTCTCCGAAAATATGAACATGGATCGCCTAAAATGGATTTATTGGAATGAAAGCAAATGATCTTCTGCCGTATTATCTTCCTTTTACTACTTGAAACAGATGGCATCGTCCAAGTCACCTGGGGAGAATGACCGTAACATTTAACGGTAGTCCTTAACATCCTGTGTTTTTGAAAGCGGTGTTTATCATCAGTTTTAGCATTTTACAAGCGTCGTTGCTCATCGCAAGTATATGAAGTAGTGCAACGCAATTTCTGTTATGAAGTAACGTCTTCATCAGTTAAGTTAATTTTAATGTAATCTAAGGCATTAACATTCGCTGGCTTTGAAGCTGGTGTTCACCGCCATTAGCTGCGAACTAAATATTTGCCTGTTTTGGGCAACTGCTTCTAAAAATGGCCAAGAAGAGTTAAATGCTTCCTTCAAGTATGCGTGTAGCAGCAGCAGAATGAAGACGCGAATAGCGATAACGATAGCATTAATCAAAGTACTTGATAACTTCATACTCTGCAATGGCATTTCTCGATCTAAGAAATTTCTTGAAAGAGTGAAAATTTCAAAATGGCTTCAAGTCGAGGCTGTGATGACTAAAAGCGTCTTTACAGCATAATTTCCACGTCATAAGCCTGCTGATAATTAACCAGCTAACACAAAACTGAATTTTTTTTCACCTTGTCTAATGGTAAGCTAACTGCGTCACATGTTAAGACACAATAATGAATGTAGTAATAACAGTGGGCTTCAGTGATCTCGTGAAATGATCTTGGTTTCTTATTTTCGAGGCATGTGCTCGCTTCCCACTTTCGTTATGAACTTTAAACAAACACGAACATATCTCCTACTCGTCAAGTAATGCCAAGTGTAAAACGTCAGGTTGCACCGTAGTTCAGAATCCGCATTATAAACATCGTATTCCTTCGCTAGCAACTGGTGAAGTGCCGGGAGTCACGAAAAACAGAAAATCCGTCGCCTGTGAGCTTCCTTACGGTAGACTCTTTATTTTATTTAATGAGCCAATAATGATTTCACGTCACAGGGTTCTTACTATGTTTGAAGCTGATACGCTGAAAACTCGCGTGCTGGACTAGTATTCGTGTTCGGATTTCCTCTTTCTGAAGCACACGGAACGATACAGTGCGATCATTTCGTTGGTCTCTCCAATATTGCAGACTCCTCTAGGTCTCCACGAAAGGCATATGTGTGGATACGAATCCTGGTCCAGCACGAAAATATTCATGGTTTCATTTCAAGCCCGAACTACCAGTGCTAAACAATTTTCATTTTTAATGTCTTCTCATGTGTTGTCAACAGTAACGATAGATGCCGTTATTTCTGGTCAAACATACACAAATCTCACTACTGGTTAAAACAACGGCGGTATGTGTCGTGTTCGATTCCCGAACAGGCAAAAATTTGTATCCTCATTTCAGATTCAAACATCTCGCTGCTGGTGAAGAAATTCGATAACTAACATCTGATTTTACTTAAGTATCTACATCTACATCATACTCCACAAGCCATCTAATCGTGCATGGCGGAGGGTACTTTCGGTACCACTATCTGATCCCTCCAACCCTATTCCACTGGCGAATAGTGAGTGGTAAGAATGATTGTCGGTAAGCTTCTGTATTGGCTCTAATTTCTCGAGTTTTCTTCTCGTGGTCAATGCGCGAGATGTATGTAGGGGTAAGTAGTATGTTGTCTGATTCCTCCTGAAAAGTGCTGTCCCGAAATTTCAATAGCAAATCTCTCCTTGATGCACAACGTCTCTCTTGTAACGTCTGCCAGTGGAGTTTGTTTAGCATCTCCGTAACGCTCTCTCGCCAGCTAAACGATCCCGTGACAAAACGCGCCGCTCTTCTCTGGATCTCCTCTATCAGTCCTACCTGTTAGCGATCCCAGATAGACGAAAAATACTCAAGAATCGGGGAACAAGCGCCTTGTAAGCCACTGCTTTCGTGGATGAGTTATATTTCCATAAGACTCTTCCGATGAATCTAAGTCTTGTGTATGCTTTTGTCACTATCTGTTTTATATGGTTATTCCACTTAAGGTCTCTCTGGATATTTGCGCCTAGATATTTTACGGCAGACGCTGTATTCAGCTGTTTGTCGTCAATAGTGTAGCTGCACAGTAGTGGATTCCTTTTCCTGTGTATGCGCAATGTGTTACATTTATCTACGTTCAGGGTCAACTGCCAGAGTCTGCAACCATTCATCAATTCTCTGCAGGTAGTTCTGCAAAGTTTTACTATCTTCTGGTGTTGCTACTTTGGTATAAAGAACTGCATCATCTGCGAATAGCCTTAAAGAGCATCCTACGCTTTCTACTAGATCATTTATATATATTGTGAAAAGCAACGGTCCTATCACACTTCCCTGTGGTACTCCGGATATTACCTTATCTCTGTCGATTTAGATCCGTTAAAAACGACGTGTTGAGTTCTGTCTGCAAGAAAGTCTCGAATCCAGTCGCAGGTCCGAACCGATACTCCGTAACTTCGTACTTTTTTCATTAAACGGCAATGCAGGACGGTGTCAAATGCCTTACTGAACTCAAGGAACACGGCATCAGCCTGAACGCCGTTGTCAAAATGGTTAAAATGGCTCTAATCACTATGGAACATAACATCTGAGGTCATCAGTCCCCTAGACTTGAACTACTTAAACGTAACTAACCTAAGGACATCACACGCATCCTTGCCCGAGGCAGGATTCGAACCTGTGACAGTAGCAGCAGAGCGGTTCCGGACTGAAGCGCCTAGAACCGCTCGGCCACAGCGGCCGGCCGTCGTTGTCCACTGCGCTGTGGATCTCGAGGAACAGAGCGAGCTGAGTTTCGCAGGACCTCTGTTTGCGGAATCCATGTTGTTTTTTATAGAGGAGCTGTTCATTTTACAAAAACGTCGTAATTCTTGAACATAAAACATGTTCCATAATTCTACAACAGATTGACGAAAACGATATACGTCTATAATTGTGTGGATCTGTCTTACGGCCTTTCTTAAAAACGGGAATGACCTGCGCTTTTTTCCAGTCGTTAGGTACCTGTCGTTGCTCAAGCGATCTACGATAAATTACTGCTAGAAAGGGACAAGTTCTTTCGCATAATCTTTACAGAATCTTATAGGTACCTCATCTGGTCCTGAAGCCTTTTCACTTCTAAGCGATTGTAGCTGCTTTTCAATTCCACAATCGGTTATTCAATATCTGGCATTTCGACGTTCGCACGACGATTGAAAGGAGGACAGTGTTACGATCTTCCGCGGTGAAACAACTTCGGAAGACCGAGTTCAGTATTTCGGCCTTCTCTCTGTTATCTTCCGTTTAGGTGCCGGTGTGGTCGCTAAGAATATGAATAGGTGATTTTCACCCACTTATTGATTTTACATACGACTAAAATCTCTTAGGCTTTTTACTCGGGTCAGTTGACAACGTCTTACTTTCGAAATCATTGAACGCGTCTCTCATTGCTCTCCTTACGCTTATTTTCGCTTTGTTCAGCTTTCGTTTATCAGCTAGATTTTACTTCTCTTGAATCTGAGATGAAGTGCCCTTTGTTTACGTAGCGCTTTTTTGGCACGGATATTAAACCATGGTGGATCTTTCCCATACCTTACTCGCAACGTACTTGTCTAGGGCATATTGAACAATGCCTTTGAATTTTTTCCATTTGTTCTCCACATCTTCGGCCTCATCACTGAATATTTGATGCTGACTGCGGGTATATTCCGAAATTTTTATCCTGTCACCCTTGCTGAGCAAATATATTCTTCCTACTTTTCTTAACTTTCCTTGTAGGACCCGTCGTCATAGATGCTGTCACAGCCTTATGATCACTGATACCTTCCTCTACGTTAACTGTTTCGATACGTTGAGGTCCGTTTGTTGCCAGGAGGTCTAAGACGTTACCCTCAAGAGCTGGTTCTCTAACTATCTGCTCAAGGTAAGTTTCGGACAAGACATCCAGAACAATGCCACACGATTCACTGTCTCTGGCACCAGTTTTGATGGCATAACACTCCCAATCTATACCTGCCAAGATGAAGTCACCCCCTATTACAACGGCATGATCAGGAAAATTACTAATGATATTCTGCAAGTTCTGTCTGAAGTGCTCTACAACTACAGATCCTAACCCAGATGGTCTATAAAAGCACCCGATCACCATTTTTGACCGTTCTTTGATACTCAATTTCACCCAGATTAATTCATATTCGGAATCCGTGATAACCTCACTAGATTGTATCGAATTTTTTACTGAAATAAACAAGCCGCCACCATTGGCGACTAACCTATTCTTACGACAAACACTCCAGTCCGAACTTAGGATTTCGTTGTCATTGACGTCTGGCTTCAACCAGCTTTTTGTTCCCAATACTATATGTGTATTATAACCTTCAATAAGCGATACTGATTCAACAATCTGATTACGTGCTGGGTTAGAGTAACCGACACAAAACTTTACATTATGGCACTTCGTTTTGAACACGTGCAAACTTTGTTACTTGAAATTATATTAAATGTTTTTCGTGGTAAATTAACTGGGAGAGAAGGGTCTTGACATGATTCTAGGCAGATTAAAAAAATTTTTAAGTTCAGATTTGCTAAGTGATACTGGGGAAAACTTCCATATTTCATGCTTGTTATGCCTAATCGCCAATGACGAACGTTGCTGTGATCGAGCTTCGTTCAGGCACGAAAACTTTGCTTAAGTAGAGTGGCTATAGGTGCTTAGTTTCAATCCAGATCCAGAACAAAAAAACTCGTCATGTAGTTTAAAGTTCAAGCATGTGGACAAATAATTACTTGTAAGTACAGAGAAATTACTGGTGATACCACGTTAATTTTCCATAGGATGTCTGTCGCTCTTAATCGCTTTGCTTTTAACTGGTTAGTTCAGCATCCAGTTTAAGACAAACAACTCGTATCAGGAACGTCGTTTCGCAGGTGTGGGAAAACATGTTAGAGAACAAAAATGCTCTGAGTTGTCAAAACACTTTAGGAGTCCAGTTATTGTATCAAAGTATTTTATTCATAAAAATATTTAATTTTGACTAAAGATTACTGGAATGACTAATGTGATGGAGTTAGTTAACTCAAATTCCAAGGAGTATGGTACTTACTGTAATAAAACTGAGTTTAAAAGTGTCGTTTAGACCGTCAGTAAGAGAGCCGCTCGAGTTTCTGCTGCTAATAAGGCGAATACATTGCCTCGATTATTACATATTTTTACGAGATTCAAACAGGAGCTACTTATTTTCGGTTATATGTGTAGTTAATAATATACTTTTGTAATTTCTTGCGTGTTTGAGTGCTTACTAGGAACATTGGTTGGTTGGTTGGTTGGGGAAGGAGCCCAGACAGCGTGGTCATCGGTCTCATCGGATTAGGGAAGGATGGGGAAGGAAGTCGTTCGTGCCCTTTCAGAGGAACCATCCAGGGATTTGCCTGGAGTGATTTAGGGAAATCACGGAAAACCTAAATCAGAATGGCCGGACGCGGGATTGAACCGTCGTCCTCCCGAATGCGAGTCCAGTGTCTAACCACTGCGCCACCTCGCTCGGTTTACTAGGAACAGTCTTTTATTTTAATAACAGTGTAGCGTAGAGTTGTTATCGATCCTTGTATCGACGCTCTTATCGTACAGGCTTTTGTTTGTTTTGCTTAGAACAGCTCAGTGTCGATTAGACCTTAGAACAGCTCAGTGTCGATTAGACCGTCAGTGACAGAGCCGCTCGGGTTCCTGGTGCTAATAAGGCGAGTACACCATTTCGTTTATTACATATTTTTACGAGTTTCAAACAGGCGCGACTTCAGAAATGGATAGGAACTGTGGCTGCTGTGAACAGATACGAGCTGAGTTGGTCCCTTCGCTCACAGCTCCAAGCAGTGTTGGCTTCCGTCACACAGCTTGAGGCTGCTGCCAAGGGGCATCGGACGCGGGGATGCGAGGGACATCGAGCAGGACCCACGTGTCCACCGATCGGTCCGCTGCAGTGCTGCCCCACGTACTGCCTGCACTGAGGTTGACCCCTCATCCGTGGTCGAGTGGGAGATCATTCCAAAGTCTGTCAGGCAGCCAAAGGCTTACAGAGGGGCCGATCGTAGGGCCTCCCCAGTTCGTTTGACGAACAGGTTACGGGAGTTATCTGTGACTGACGAAGTCTCTGAGCCGGATGCAGTCGTCCACCCTGTTCCAGAGGAAGCTTCTCGGCCCACAAGGTCTGGGCATTCACAGAGAGTGGGTTTGCTGGTAGTTGGGAGCTCCAACGTTAGGCGCGTAATGGGGCCCCTTAGGAACATGGCTGCCTACGAGGGAAGGGAATCCGGTGTGCACTCCGTGTGTATACCGGGGCGAGTCATTGCGGATGTGGAAAGGGTGCTTCCAGATGCCATGAAGAGTACAGGATGTTGCCGGCCGCGGTGGTCTCGCGGTTCTAGGCGCGCAGTCCGGAACCGCGTGACAGCTACGGTCGCAGGTTCGAATCCTGCCTCGGGCATGGATGTGTGTGATGTCCTTAGGTTAGTTAGGTTTAAGTAGTTCTAAGTTCCAGGGGACTGATGACCACAGCTGTTAAGTCCCATAGTGCTCAGAGCCATTTAGTACAGGATGCAGCCAACTGCAGGTGGTGGCATATGTCAGTACCAATGATGTGTGTCTCTTTGGGTCGGAGCAGATTCTCTCTGGTTTCGGGCGGATAGCGGAAATGATAAAGAATGCCAGTCTTGCTCACGAGATTAAGGCAGAGCTCACCATCTGCAGCATCGTCAACGGAACCGACTGTGGTCCTTTGGTGCAAAGCCGAGTGGAGGGTCTGAATCAGAGGCTCAGACGGTTCTGTGACCGCCAGGCTGCAGATTCCTTGACTTGTGCCATCGGGTGGTGGGTTTTCGGGTTCCGCTTAATAGGTCAGGTGTCCATTACACAAAGGAAGCGGCTACACGGTTAGCGGAGGCTGTGTGAAAGGGACTGGGTGGTTTTTTTTTTAGGTTAGAGGGTCTCAGGAAACCGCAGAAAGGGCGTCCGTCTAAAAGGGAAGATAAAGGACAGTAAGGTAGTTGTAGAAACGATCGGTATTGTAGTTGTGTTGGGAAAGAACCAGAGCTCCAAGCCCTAATAGAAAGCACTGAAGCTCAAATAGTTATAGGTACGGAAAGCTAGATAAAGCCGGAAATAAGTTCAGCCGAAATTTTTCAAACATCCTAACAGTGTTCAGGAAGGATAGATTAAATACAGTTGGCGGAGGAGTATTTATTGCTGTCAGAAGTGGCTTACCTTGTAGTGAAATTGAATTAGATAGCTCCTGCGAAATAGTGTGGTTAGAGGTTATAATTGACAACCGGAATAAACTATTAATTGGACCGTTTTACCGACCCCCCGACTCAGAAGATATGGTTGCTGAACAATTCAAGGAAAACTTGACTCTCATTTCAAACAGATACCCTATTCATACAATTATAGTCGGTGGCGACTTCAATCTACCCTCGAAATGCTAGAAAAATTATACGTTTAAAGCCGGCGGCAGGCATAAAACTTCATCTGAAATTGTACGGAATGCTTTCTCAGAAAATTATTTTGAACAATTAGTACATGACCCCACTCGAAGCGTAAATGGTTGCGAAAGCATACTTGACCTCTTAGTAACAAATAATCCTGAACAAATAAGGAGTATCATAACGAATACAGGGATTAGCGACCACAAGGAAGTTGCTGCTAGGCTGAATACCGTAACACCCACAACCATCAAAAATAAACGCAAAGTACGTCTGTTTAAAAAAGCTGATAAAAAAGTTCTTAACGCCTTTTTAATAGACAGTCTCCACTCCTTCCGATCTGATTACGGGGGTAGAAAAGCTATGGAATGATTTCAAAGAGATAGTATCGATGGCAATTGAGAGATATATACCACATAAATTAATAAGTGATGGTACTGATCCGCCATGGAACACAAAACGGGTCAGATCACTGTTGCAGAAGCAACGAAAAAAGGATGCCAAATTTAAAAGAACGAAAAATCCCCAAGATTGGCAGAGATTTGCTGAAGTTTGAAATATAGCGCGTGCTTCAATGTGAGATGCTTTTAACAATTTCCACAATGAAACTCTGTTTCATAATCTGGGATAAACACAAAGAGATTCTGGTCACAAATAAAGCACACCAGTGGCAAGGCGCAATCAATACCTTCACTGCTCGATAATAATTGTGAAGTCACTGATGACAGTGCCACTAAAGCAGAGATATTAAACACGGTTTTCCGAAACTCCTTCACCAAAGAAGACGAAGTAAATGTTCCTGAATTCAAATCAAGAACAACTGCCAAGATGAGAAACATAGACGTAGATATCCTCGGTGTATCAAAGCAGCTTAAATCACTTAATAAAGGCAAGGCCTCCCGTCCAGATTGTATACCAGTCAGGTTCCACTCAGAGTAGGCTGATACAATAGCTCCATATTTAGCAATTATACACAACAGCCCGCTCATAGAAAGATCCGTACCTAAAGACTGGTCAATTGCTCTCGTCACACCAATACCCAAAAAGAGAAGTAGGAGTAATCCGCTGAATTACGGGCCCATATCACTAACGTCGATTTGCAGTAGAGTTTTGGAACATATACTGTATTTGAACATTATGAAGTACCTCGAAGAAAACGATTTATTGACATATAGTCAGCACGGATTCAGAAAATATCGTTCTTGTGGAACACAACTAGCTCTTTATACTCATGAAGTAATGAGTGCTGTCGACAGGGGATGTCAAATTGATGCCATATTTTTAGATTTCCAGAAGGCTTTCGACACCGTTACTCACAAGCGTCTTCTATCCAAACTGCGTGCCTGTGGAATATAACCTCAGTTGTGCGCATGGATTCGTGATTTCCTGTCAGAAAGGTCTCAGTTCGTAGTAATAGACGGAAAGTCATCGAGTAAAACAGAACTAATATCCGGCGTTCCCCAAGGAAATGTTATAGGCCCGTATTTTTCCTGATCTATATTAACGACATAGGAGAGAATCTGAGTAGCCCTCTCAGATTATTTGCAGATGGTGCTGTCATTTACCGTCTTGTAAAGTCATCAAATGACCAAAACGAATTGTAAAATGATTTAGATAAGTTATCTGTATGGTGCGAAAAGTGGCAATTGACCCTGAATAAAGAAAAGTGTGAAGTTATTCACATGAGTACTAAAAGAAATCCGCTAAATTTCGATTACGCGATAACTCACACAAATCTGGAGGCTGTAAATTCAACTAAACACCTAGGGATTACAGTTACAAATAACCTACATTGGAACGATCACATAGATAATGTTGTGGTTAGAGCAAACCAAAGACTGCGATTAATTGGCAGAACACTTAGAAGGTGCAACAGATCTATTAAAGAGACTGCTTACACTACACTTGTCCGCCCTTTTCTGGAATATTGCTGTGCGGTGTGGGATCCGCATCAGGTGGGACTGAAGGATGACATCGAAAAAGTTCAAAGAAGGGCGGTTCGTTTTGTATTATCGCGAAATAGGGAAGATACTGCCACAGACAAGGTACGTGAATTGGAGTAGCAATCATTAAAACAAAGACGTTTTTCATTGCGACGGGATCTTCTCATAACATATCAATCACCATTTTTCTCCTCCGATTCCGAAAACATTCTGTTGGCACCCACCTACATGGGGAGAAATGATCATCACGATAAAATAAGAGAAATCAGGGCTCGCACAGAAAAATTTAAGTGCTCGTTTTTCCCGCTCGCCGTTCGAGAATGGAACGGTTGAGAGACAGCTTGAAGATGGTTCATTGAAACCTCTGCCAGGCACTTAATTTTGGATAGCAGAGTAATCGCGTAGATGCAGATGTAGATGAATTACTGTCTCATACCTAATGACGCCTTTCCTAGTATCTGCAACACCGTAGTTTCGATTTGCATCTGAACTGATTACCTTATAGAGCAGTGTTCTCTAGTGTCCTCTTGCGGTATTCATTTTGTTGTGTAAAACGACTATACTGCAAAGAGGTTAGAGGACCTGCAACAAAACTACGCTATATGGACTGCATGAATATCAGGCGAAATGCAATTCAGAGCGTTCGGATACTTTTGGGTATGATGACACATTGGATGCACAAAAAAATTCTTAGTTTTAAAGCGTTGGCTTTCGTAATTTTGAACCAAGGCTCTCTCTTGTTTGACTTCCAAAGGCAGACTCTGAAGACCTCTCCTTGCTAGCAAAGCGCCGAGTCATCCTCTCCTTAGGGGGTCATTTGGATGCGGTACGGAGGGGAATGTACTCAGCACACAGCCTCCCAAGCCATTAGCAGCTTTCTGATCTTTGGGGCCGCTACTTCTCGTTCAAGTAGCTCCTGTTATTGCCAGGCGGTAGGTCCAGAAAGTGCTTAACCCACGTGGGGATAAACTCACAGTAGGTGAACGACTCTAAGGATGTTTTCAGCGAGACGAAGCAGCAGCACACACCTCCTTGATAGTCTTGTCACTAGTGCATGAGGTGTTCGCCAAGGAGAGCGCAATCAGGAGAGGCAGGGCAATCTCCTGGCCACCTCGATAGCCTGATCTCTCTTTCTGTGATTTTAATCTCACGCGTCAGAAGAGCTACAGCAGAACAATGAAAACGCTATTGCTGGTATCTCTCATGCAGAGCTGTTACACGTGTCTCACAGATTGATAAATCGAGCACATCGTTGTATCGATGTCCATGGTGACCATTCCCAGCACCTTCCGTGATGTTAATGAACAAAGGTTAATGACACGTCAGTAAATATTTTGGGGCTACTTTTATTTTGACCAGGTTGTAAGAAGTTCGACGGCTGCTGTTGGAGCTACAGTGGTTCACTGAAGTCTTCTGTCTTCACTTCTGAACTTGAACTAAGCGATATGACACAGTGGTTAAAGCAATAGACTCGCTTTCCACAGCTGAAGTCATCATTTGGCCATCTCGGTTAAGATATATCGAGGTTTCACCAGATCGATTGAAAAAAAGCCATAATGATTCTGTTGAAAAGGACACGATCGATTTCCTCCCTCATCCTGATGTAAGTTTCTTTACTTTGTGGAATGTAGCAGCTGAGTATTAACAGAAAAAATTAACAATATGTGTTGTAAGGAAGAAAAAAATATTACGAAATTGATTGGTATTTTGCGAATCGACGTAAGCCGTTTGTGAGAGATGAAAATTTGTACCCTACGTGGACTCGAACCCTGATTGCATACTAATCGTGAGTTGTTGTCTTAACAGCTTCGGCCATCCGAGGACGCCTAAGGCACCGACCCAAACTTCTATCATGGAGTCCACAACCCTTACGCTCGCACATTTTGTGATTCCCGCACAGGGAGAGACAAATATTTTATCGTTATTTTAGTCTGTCAAGGCATGGGTACGTCAGTGGTGGCTACTCTGTCTGAAGGACACTGTAATATGAATATAGAGACACTACATAAACACATACTAGTGCATTGTATCTATCAATGAAGGAAGATTAGGTTGTAACGTCCCGTCGTAAGAGACGGAGACAAGCTCGGGCAGGGCAAAGATGGGGAAGATAATCCTGGCATTCGCCTTGAGACTATGGTTTTCAACCTTTTTAAATTTCTGGCTCCCCTGACGGACTATGTTGTTTGTGTGATTCCCCTGTAGGATACCTTGAAAAACTGAAATAACTAATTAAAAAGTTAATAAAATATTCATCATCTCAGTGCGACACTTGAGCTTGCTTTTTGCTACACAACTTGTCAAATCTTGGTACCAAATGAGGTACAGGTACGCTCATTTTCTTCTCCACACAAAGTCTTGATCTGTACTTGGGTTTAATGAGAGCCACTGCAGAGAACCCACTCTTACAAAGATAGGCGGTCGCAAAAGGAATTAATACCTTCAGTGATTCCTTGCTCAAGGTCGGAAACTCTTTCTTACTGAATACCAAAATGTTGCCAATGTAGTTGAAGAAAACTTCACTTTTAGTGAAGAATCTACCAAAAGTTCTCTTCTGCAGTACTGAACTCAGAAGGAGAATCATTACTGAAGGGATTTAGAGCCCTCTGAAACCTACCATATTTTTTAGGAAAGTATTTTCCAAAACTAACATGAAGTTCAGAAAAATGTCCTTAATTACGGAAAAAATAGCTGCAGTAAGGTTCATCTCATTGTCTTTCATAAAATGCTGCAAACGTGGAGGGTAGTCCAATTCTCCTCCGTCGTGCATTTTTCTCTTCCAAAGATAAAGCTTCTTTTTGAAGGCCGAAACTTTGTCAATAAGCTGAATGAATTGAGCTTCACTACTTTGCAGAGATTTGTTCAGTGGGTTTAGTCTCTCAGATACACCAAAGTAAGTATGCGACCTTTAATAGAAACTCAGTGTTTAGAAAGCACGTATCACTGATATGATTCTCTTCTTCCTAGTAAGAACAGATTTGTCGCTTAAGTAAAAAAATAAGCAACAATAAAGACCCACCCCCACGAAGCCAACGAATGCTGCTATAAAATAATCCGACAAATCGTGACACATTTGGCTACAAATCTAGCTTCCTGAGAGCGAGTTTTAATAAAGTTCGTCACGTTTAGGAAGTTTTCAGTACAATGCTGCGCAGCAATTACTTCCCTATGGGTAATGCAGTGGGTCCATATAACATGAGGTGCTTTGTGCTTGTAGGCCACTGTAACGCCCCAACATCAATCACGCACCCTCGGTACATACACCAACACAGTGACTCCAGTTAATTTGATTTTCAGTCATGACATTGCCCACTATTTCGAACAAATCTTTGTCTGTCGAACCTGCAGTGATTTCCTTACAAAAAAGAAGATTCTCCATCATTTCGTTACTTTTTCATCAACAAATCGCAAACTAAATTGCTATCAATGGCCTCACAAGCTGCAAGCCAAAATCGCTCTCTCTAATTTTTTCTATAGTTAGTTCATCTAGATCGTCTCCTAAGTCTTGAATCCGACGACTAATAGTAGTATCAGACAAAGCAATAGGCGAAAGCTGTTTTGTCATCGACTCCCCAAACATAATAGTTACCATGTCAACAATACACAGTAGAATTACTTCTTCTGCAGTCGTACTAGTTTTCTTACATTTTGTTACTCGGTTAAACTACAATGTAGGACACCAGAAGTGCTTTACTAGAGATTTTCGCCTGATTACATAATAATGATTTTTGTTCTTTTATTTGACTCAAGTCTGACCACATCATTCTATGAAAAGTTCCTAAATGACGCTTTCATTTTCTAGGTAGCGTACATTCAACAGAAAGTACTTTCAAACACAAAATAAAATATGGATGACTTTCATTGTTCACAGCACTGCATGCGAAATCAAAATCAAAGTAGCTATCATCGTATATTCTGTGTTTGCGTTTCCTAACTTCATTACCATTTTCCTTGTTGTCTTCAGCAATTTCTCGCTTTTTCAATCCACTTGACAAATTTAAAAAACTTTTCCATAGTTGATTGCCTTTATCAACTAACTGAAAATGTCACAATATAGGGTGAATATTAATAAAACAGACAAAGTGCAGCGACGGATTCCTGACTGGAAAAGGAGATCCTATGAACGTGTGTTCGGAAATAAACAGTGTGTGTGCAATGACAACAAATCGTCCTGGAACACAGTACAGAGCTACGACGCATCCACGTCACAACACATGTCCAAAGTGGCCTCCATGGGATGCAATGCATGCGGTTGTCATGCAGGATACTTATAATGTACTTTGGCTTACTTGCCTGGAGCTTTTGCTAGGGTTCGTCTCAATATCCTGTAGAACCCAGCCCTCCAACTCAAGTGTACACATAGTAGGCTGCCTCCCTGCACATTCGTCAGCCTGAAAGGACCCATGATCACACAAACGCCCAAAAAGGACTTGAAATGTTGTATGATGTGATTGGTGTCTGCGAGGATACTTGTTTTGGTATAGCAGTGCTGCCTCTCGACTGTTTCCACCTGCTTGGCTGTACACAAACACCATCTCACCTTATTCCCGACATGAATACCTGACCATTCTGATGCTTACAGTATGGTGCATCAGTCACATAGCCTGCAATACACAAGAAACACACAGTACGTGGCCAGCGGAACTTTCATTCGTCAGTGCCATCTACTGTGGCAATCACACATTTCCGGAAGTAGTGGGACAAAGTTTGTGTCACCACACTTTGCGAGTTACCTACAAGTATACATTCAGGGGCAAACCTACTGTTCTCTTTTGATTGACAGGTCATTAACCTATTGTTCTGCTAAGAGGATTATGACAACCTGGGGATAATCTGCCCTTTTGATTGACAGGTCCTTAACCTATTGTTCCCCCATCCATCCCCTCCTCCCCCTCCACCTCCTCCTCCCCCATCCCTCTGGGAACTCCCCTCGCCGATACAAGCGCACTTTTGACATCAGTTTGATAGACTAATTAATTAAATCAATCAATTAATTAAATCTATGCTCTGTGCTATGGAAACGCTTCAGCTCTCCCCCTCCCCTCCACCTCCCGGAAACTGACAGGGAAAAGACTCAGTTCATCGGCCATTTGGAGGGAAATCGTTGCAGTGTATGGAATATTGTTTAAACAATTTAGACAATATCTGTTATATTGTTTATTTAAACAGTTTATGGGATGGAAGGTGATATATGGAATATTTAAACAATTGCGATGCTTTTTCAATCTGATCGCGCAAGGAATAACATACTTACACTGTTCAAAATCTTCTGCGAAGCATGTACCGTCCACCATCCTGCACCAAGTGCCGGCTCTCACAGCTGCACACAGGTTCTCTCAAAGCGGTACGTTCGTTAGTGGGCGCTCCAATCGCTGGTGTCCAAGAGTGCCCACTCGGGTCCCACAACTGACAGACTGGATGTCACGCTAATAACCGAACAAAAGCATCAGGAGGCAAGCCTTTGGCACTTGACACTCGGGACATTCCTCCCTCTCTCTCCCTGTAGCGCCCCACTGCCGAGCCTACACGCACCGTCGGTTGTGGTCACACTGAACCGCAACAAAGCGGCGTTTACCCAGTAAACCCATGCGGAATATCGACACATGCGAGATGCCTTCCTTCCAAGGAAAATGCTTGACTGAGAATAGATTCTGCCATGGGCTCTAAGCTGCCGTCTGTGCTAGAGAGAAAGGAACTCATGACGGGAAATTCAATTATGTAGCATTGGATACAATGTTTATTTACAAAATTCACTTCTATTTGGTGGGAAAAGCTCACATCCAGCAATTACATAATTACACTGCTGCAGATTGGAGGTGTCGTCTTACTGGAAAATTTTCATGTGTGCACTAACCTTGACATGCAGGGACCGACTGCGATAGTTACAGAGCCAACACCAGAGGACGTCTGCCCATACCCATTGCTGCATCCCTCCCCACCCACGCAAGAAACAATTGGTAGGAAAAAGACTCAATCTGTGCTGGAGAGGAAGGATTTCAAATCAAAGTCAATATATATTGATACATATTCTTCATTCAATCAGTCTGCAGGAGACAGACGGTGTTCTCCTCCCCCCTCCCCCCCTCCTGGGTAAACATTATGATGGAATGAACTGTGTTATGGCAGCCACCGTTTGGGGTCTGTTTCGTGTGTGTCTATCGTCAGGGCACCGCCACGAAAGTCAAAACAGCCCAATGTCCTAATTACAGATCACGTTACTAAATGCCAGTGACCACAGACTGGATATCGGCCTCCTTTGATATTCCAGCCCCCAAACAAAGCATCAAGTGACCTCATTCTGCTGATCAGCAAATTCCAGACTCGCTGCCTGTCTCTGTCGCTTTCAAGAGGCCACTCCCTGCTTGTCTGTGTGAACCAACGTCTCCAAACATGAAGATGGAGGTTTTCATCTCTCTTCCTGTTGGCTAATGCAGGAAGCAAAGGGAAACCTGACGTAATTTCGATATCAAAAATAGAGTAAATTAATCCATTTGGGCTACCATGTCACATTAACTGTTTAACAATTTACAGGATCCAAATAGATCGCTTAAAACACTCACTTCCGCCTTACGATGACCCTTTTTCATAATAAAACATATTTTTAACGCTTAAGTATCACATGCAAACGTTATGCAAATAAAATAATGAAATTTCCCTCACAAATAGATTGTAGCACTAAATATATTCGAGGTCTTGTAAGCATCTAAGTTTGAGAGCATTAACACCCTCCTCCACCACAACGCTCCCACTAAATATATTTGGTGATAAAAGTTCTTAGAATCACACAAACTCGCGACCATGAAGTGCGCCACAGGCGGACTACAGGGTAGCCCCATCTGCTCCAGTTGGGAGAGAGAGAGAGACCCACATCCACGACGGCCACGCTCACCCATACCGAATACATGCGTGCACTGGATACAACTATCGGAAACAATAAATTGATCAATCGGGAATTTCACGTCGCGATTGGGTTTTAAATGTACTATAGAATTCGTAAATTTGTTCTCTCTGCTACATACGGAAGAAGAAGAACGAGGAGGGTTCCACTGCGTGATAGGATAGAGATGACAGCAAATACCACTGCAAGACAGAGTCCACTGCGATGTATTGAGAATAGCTAAACACGACACACTTAAGCCACGACCCAGTCCATAGCAGTAGCTGCCGTGGGCAGATGTCGAAGATCGCTGAAATACTAGCAAATACCGTGACACACTTCCCCGACGTCCACATGTGGCGTGCTCGTCCACCAGTATACCGCCAGCTCCGACGATCAGTGACCTGAGGAAACTGTAGCCGCAGCCGCATTCGTGGAAGGGCGTGCATGCCAGTGTGCACCACTAGCGGCCATGGAGGGTATCCGGGGATGATTGGAGTCCTAGAAATTCGGATGTTATCTATACGTCCAACGCAAACAAGCACCATTTTGAATCTTGGTTCAAATGGCTCTGAGCACTATGGGACTTAACTTCTGAGGTCATCAGTCCCCTAGAACTTGGAGCTACTTAAACCTAACTAACCTAAGGACGTCACACACATCCATGCCCGAGGCAGGATTCTAACCTGCGACCGTAGCGGTGGCGCGTTTTCAATCTTCTCTCATGCAATACACAATGATCTACCTCTGTTGCGCACACCCAGCGCACTGGTCATTCCGCCAGCATTGCCGCAGTGGGCAAGATGAGACAGGTCGGCACATTCTTTGTATGCGGTCCAAGCTGAGCTAATCGATTACTTCTGGTTCCCGACCCCTCGAGACAGCCAGCCGTGGTGCACTGCGAAACAAGCAGCTGCAGCTTTGACGTATACAGTAGTTCTAAACATTTCCACCATGACATAGACCCACTTGTTTAAAAAATCTATTTTACCCAAAGCAAGGCAGCAATGTTGTTGACCGTACACCTCGAATTTCTCACGCAAAATGTAGATCTATCCATTTTATACGAGTTATTTTCGAAGATAGAAGAAATCGGACCGTACACGTGTTTTCACATCGCTAACGTGTCGTTACTTGTTGTGAAAATCATTTACAGGGTATTTTCCATCTAAGTTTTCATTTATCAGGTAGAAAAATATCTTTCCTCATTTGTCATGTCCTGCATCACAGGACTAGAATATTAAACTTAGTTTTGGCTCATGATGGAGTGCTAAGATTTACAACTGTCACAGATCAGCTCCCCACTTTAAGACTCTCTCTTAAGGTAACATCGCAGACAAGCTGCAAATATAAAGGCGGCCGCGGTGGCCATGCTGTTCTAGGCGCTTCAGACTGGAACCGCGAGACTGCTACGGTCGCAGGTTCGAATCCTGCCTGGGGCGTGGATGTGTGTGATGTCCTTAGATTAGTTAGGTTAAGTAGTTCTAAGTTCTAGGGCACTGATGACCTCAGATGTTAAGTCCCATAGCGCTCAGAGCCATTTCAACCTTTTTTTTTTTTTTTTTTTTTTTTTTTTTTTTGCAAATATAAGGTTCAAAATGGTTCAAATGGCTCTGAGGGCTATGGGACTTAACATCTGAGGTCATCAGTCCCCTAGAACTTAGAACCACTTTTTTTGCAAATATAAGGTTCGAAATGGTGTCCTCGGTGGCTCAGATGGATAGAGCGTCTGCCATGTAAGCAGGAGATCCCGGTCCGGTCACACACTTTCAGCTGTCCACATCGAGGTATATCAACAACACCTATCGGCAGTTGAGGTTGTCAGTTAGTAATCATTTAAAACATTCATATTTCTTTACGTACTACACAAATATGTAATAAAAATGGGGTTCCTGTTTAAAAAAACGCAGTTGATATCCGTTTGACCCATGGCAGCGCCATCTAGCGGGTCAACCATAGCGCCATCTGGTTTCCCCTTCAAGTTAGACGAGTTTCTGAGTTTCGTTCTTTGTAGTTATTTGGTTTGATGCTTATTTCTTGAGATATTTGGCCCGGTCACTATCAATGGACCACCCTGTATATTTACTGGCTTGCATCACGAACACGTAGCGGCAGTTCAGGTGCTCCTAGAGAAACAAATGTGAAAAGAGTCCTTCAATTGGAGGTCGTAGTAACTAGACATCATTAAAACCACTTCCTGCTGTGAAATGTTGTACCGACTGCGAGCAAAACTCAAGAATTAATCAAACAAGAGCGTTGTGAGTGATCTCTTTCGTAGGTAACTTACCCTTCCTTCAAATTATTCCTGTGAATGAGAGTCTGGCATCTGATTTCTTCAGAGTCAGATTTATATAATGAGTCGATCTTCAATCGCTGTCGAGAAATACATCTACGTACTTGAAGGTGTGACTGATTCCAGCGATTAATTGCCATGGCATAGTACAATGATATCGGATTTTTTCGTCCATCTACCCGCATTCCATTTATTAATGTAAAGAATCATCATTCTGCCAATCTTTGCACCAGTGGTTGATCATCTTCAAGCCTATCTCGTTTTGTAACAAGTTTTTAACAATGTCAGCTCCATGTACATAACTTCGTCGTCTGCGAACAGCTTCATACGATTAAGACGTTATCTGTCATGTCAGTTATACACCATGTATCATAATTAATAGTGAAAACTGATACGATTTAAAGTATGCGATAATATAAGCAAAAACGTTCCAGTAAACATGAGACTGTAAACGAGTCGTTTGTGAAATAACAGCGAATGTTTTGTTACGATCTGCCGGTGACTTGGGTATGAAATATTGCCGCAGTTACTACAGCTGTACGCATATCACCCCGATACGTCGTGCAGGTGTGTTGCTATCATCACAGTTCGTGAACCAATCGGTAGGTCATCCCCAACGTTGTTTGTAAACATAGACACAGTTACCATGAGCGCTGCCTATGGATAGAACGCCTGACTCTAATTGGCTCTGAGCACTATGGGACTCAACTGCTGTGGTCATCAGTCCCCTAGAACTTAGAACTACTTAAATCTAACTAACCTAAGGACATCACACACACCCATGCCCGAAACAGGATTCGAACCTGCGACCGTAGCAGTCGCACGGTTGCGGACTGCGCGCCTAGAACCGCGAGACCACCGCGGCCGGCCCTGACTCTGACTCACTGCAGCATTTCGGTTGAAAGTAAAGCAGCGGTACTGGCGCATTTGAGACGTCTGTGTAACAGCAGAGTGAGCAGCCACCATGCCACGGAGAACAATCACGACCAATGATCGTATCCGCATCATCACATTACGCTGAGAAGGCTTGTCAATCAGAGGAGTTGTTCGATATGTGGAGTCAAAGTTGTGTGCGTATATGGAATCGATTCCAATTGGCAGGTAGTTTTGAGGACTTACAATGCACAGGCCGCCCTCTTTTGAGAGGTGCACAGGATGATCGATATTTTCGACTCGTGAGTCAAAGGAACCGTGGGCTGAGTGCTCCAGAAATGAAGTCGGCATTCGAAGAGGGTACGGACGTCATGTATCGCATCAGTCTGTTAGGAGAGGATTGTATGATGTGAATATCCGCTCCTGGGGAACATGGCGGGCACCATGTCGTACTCAACGATGCCATGGACTTCGTTACAGATGTGCGAGGAATCATGCAAAATAGGTGCCCCAGGATTGCCGTCACGTGTTGTTTACGGACGAAACTCGAACACTTTATAAATTCTGTAATACATCTGAGTGATCTATATGATAGTTACGCCAGACGTGATCAATAATTGTTACTGTCTAAGATTTGACAGCAGTAACATGCACGACAAACTGAGTACTGTGTAGTCGGACGGAATTCATATCCAATCGTATTAACTGACTCGCATGTTATTCTATACAGAAACATAACGTAAACAGTATTATATTTATGCTAATATAGGAGTATATGTAGTTGTAGAGATTGATGTACATAATCGCAGGCAACGTATTTGGAGACAATCCAATAATATCCAACACCTCCAAAACTGTGTCTCACATGTGCAACAAGGTGGTGTGGAGTGATGTTCTGGGGTGGCATTAAATGGAGCCACTGTAAATCTCTCGTGGTTGTTGAGGGGAGTGTCACTGCTCTAAGTGCCGCGCGGGATTAGCCGAACGGTCTGTGACGCTGCAGTCATGGACTGTGCGACTGCTCCCGGCGGAGGTTCGAATCCTCCCTCGGGCATGGGTGTGTGTGTTTGTCCTTAGGTTAATTTAGATTAAGTATTGTGTGAGCTTACGGACTGATGACCTTAGCAGTTAAGTTCCATAAGATTTCACACAGATACTGCTCTCAGCACAGGGACGAGATTATGGAATCTATAATAAAACTGTATTGCCAACATTTTGATGGATGACAACTCGTGTACTCGTCGTGCTGTTCTCGTGAATACGTTCCTTCAGCACTCTGGGATTACCAGAATGGAGTGGCCTGCCCGTTTCCCCAACGTAAACTCAATCGAACATGTTTGAGATCGATTGAAACGAACTGTTTTTGGATGTCGACAACTACCACGTGCTCTGGAGAATTACGCAGAATCGCCATTGAAGAGTGGGCTAGTTTGGGACAGGGCTCTGGCTTGATGATCTCACGGTATGCCGCGATGGATTCAAGACTGCATCCGAGCAAGGGGACGTTCCACAACGCACTGACGTTGCCCAGGAGTACTGTGAAAAACCCTGAATGGGAAAAAGACGATTTTGTCGATAAACAAACCGTTCCAACATATTCCGGAAACCAGATACATCTGACTGCATAATTCACCGCCATTCCTTCCACCCAGGATCCCATAAAGAGGCATATTTCCCTGATAGGTTAATCAAATACACTTTAGATGAAGCGAATATTAATGCTAATATGCATACTCTGAAGAAGGTAGCATTTAACAGTATTATGACCCATAACTAGTTATGGAATTATACTCAAGCACGACAGAAACGACGTACTAAGGACAGAAATCAGCTCACATTAGAAAAGAGTGAGCAAACAGAAAAAGATAAGTTTATAACCTTACCATGCCGGTGTCATATTTCCGGCAAAATAAGTCGTTTATTTCGAGAAAATAGGTTGTAAATTAGCTTCAGTAGAGAGAATAATGTAAGACCACGTCTTATACACAGTTATAGGTAAGAGCGAAAAAGATAGCCGGCCGCGGTGGTCTCGCCGTTCTAGGAGCTCAGTCCGGGGCCGCGCGACTGCTACGGTCGCAGGTTCGAATCCTGCCTCGGACATGGATGTGTGTGATGTCCTTAGGTTAGTTAGGTTTAAGTAGTTCTAAGTTCTAGGGGACTGATGACCTAAGATGTTAAGTCCCATAGTGCTCAGAGCCACTTGAACCACTTGAAAAAGATAACATGCCATGAGGAGGAGGAGGAGATTAGTGTTTAACGTCCCGTCGACAACGAGGTCATGAGAGACGGAGCACAAGCTCGGATTAGGGAAGGAAGGGGAAGGAAATCGACCGTGCCCTTCCAAAGGAACCATCCCAGCTTTTGCCTCAAGCGATTTAAGGATGGCCGGGTGAGGGTTTGAACCATCGTTCTCCCGAATGCGAGTCCGGTGTGCTAACCACGGCCCCAGCTCGCTCGGTACATAACATGTCATGTGTATATAAAATGACATGTAGTTAATGTGATATGTCTTATGTCGGGCAAAGAGGGAGAAACTTCAAAACGAGATTTAGAGAACATATTAGTAAAAAAAAGGCAGATTATTAAATATTCTAGAAGAAATTGAAATATACACACATATGAAGAAACAACAGGGCAACATACTTAGCGAATAAACAGAGTTACGGAATAATATATGTAGACAAAATTTCAACGCCGTTTTAACAGAATAAGTTCGGTTTGGAGTCTCTCCATATCCTGCATGTAAAACTGTCTAATTTGATATGGTATGGTGGATTACGTTGCAATTTTATACCTTCTGTACATTATATCTTCATATGCCAACTGTCCAAACATTTTATTTCACATATATGAGTGCATGTCACAGACGTAAACAGGGTGGTCAGAAACAGTCTGAAAAGCTTGTAATGGTGTTGCAGAGGATGTTGTGCTCAGACATACTTGTTCAGAAAAAAATTCTCAACGTTCCGCCGTTTCCGAGTTATTTAGCACTGAGTGGTGTCGCCAAACGTGTTCTTCGTTTCCTTTCCTCAAACCGAACAAACATAGCTATTACTCACCTAGCTTAAATTTATCACTTCTGAAAAAGGCACATTTTAACTGCTAATTAGCATTTCAACAATGTCTATGCATTACCGCATTTTAGCGCGTATGAGTGCTTGAATTTGCGCGTGCAACGACCTGATTAGCTCACATCAATGCTAAATAACTCGGAAACGGCACAACGTATCGATTTTTTTCTTAACAGTTATTCCGCAGCACAACATCCCCTGCAACATCCTTACAAGCTTTTCTGACTGTTTTTGACCACCTGTATGCATACGATCTCAGAAATAACAAAAGACAGGTTGTGTATACTCTTTGATCTGTCAGTTCCATGATACGCTATATGATAGTTACGCCATACGTGATCAATAATTGTTACTGTCTAAGATTTGACAGCAGTAACATGCACGACAAAATGAGTACTGAGAAGTCGGACGGAATTCATATCCAATCGTACTAACTGACTCGCATGTTATTCTATACAGAAACTTAACGTAAACAGTATTATATTTACGCTAATATAGGAGTATATATAGTTGTAGAGATTGATGTACATATAGTCTTATGTTCCTCTGCATCAGATGCCACTGACGATGGGTTATGAACCCGATATACCTGTTCGGCAAATAAAAGTTTCAACTGCAGCTCATGGTGTTTAGAAGATGTCCTTTCATAAATATCTAAAAGCTGCAGAGAAGCAAACATTCAAGATTTCTAAATTAATTTCACATGTAACCAACAGCTCACATAAAACAGGTGCCCCTACAAGAACAAAAAGTGTCAAAGATATAATGCTATAGCAACCTGCGTGGCTTACTTCACATTTCACACTTCTTCTCCTGAAGTAAAAGTGGTGTTTTTTTTTCCTCACTTACATAACGCAACATGCATGGCCTCACCTCACGCACACGCTAAATTCCGTCTATATTCAAGGGTAGGTCGTACACTCAGCTTGTGGGCTACTTCTATAGCAACTCGTCCTCCAGAACCTCTTCGACATTACAGAAAGACCCGCATTTCTTCCTTCAAGTTGCAGTACAGTCAAATCTCGAGACAACTAACTGACACTGAATGAAGAAGATATTGACAGCATGGCCATGCATTAAGGGAGACACTACTCTCCATCAGCCCGATACCTTACAGGGCTTGATTTTATATTATTCTATGCTGTACTGTTTCATCATTTGTGTTCTAATGAAAATAAATTTGATATTTTCAGTTCAGGAGTATCTCAAAACAGTGATGCAGAAACAGTAACATTGTTAAGTGTTTTTATTGTTTTCTACAACTTTGTACACTGTGTTCAAGAAAATAAATAATACACGTTTGCAAATTTTTTAACATTTGAAATATGTTCTCGAGAACTGTTGAACTTCCTATCTCCACTGTTCTGCTGATAAGATAGTAGTTAAAGTTTATAGGAATGTAGGTCCTTGAAACATTTGTATGAGTGCAGATGGAATGGATGACAGTCTTGTATACATGGTGTTTCCGTAAGAGCGTGCAAAAATGTAATAGGGAATAGAGAATGCTCCACCGAACAGTTTGATACAGCGAGTCTGGGGTCAGAGAAGCCAGCTTAAGAAAATATGGAAATAAACCCGTCTACCGGTGTGTCTAGCATTACTGTTTTCCAGCTTATTTGCAACTAACATGCGTACAAGTTTACACGTACTGTGCTGTTTAGTTACATGTACGAGGATTGGAACTTAAATAGTGGCAACTATTTATTGACAACCGATGCAAAAGAGTTACATGTTTGCACCTGTTCCTGTCCTTCACAGTAGTCACCACCGTTGTGCAGAACCCCTTGCCAGCGATGTGGAAGGCGTAGTATACCGTTAATAGAGCCTGTTCTGTTGATTGTGCGAATGGAGTGGTCTACTGCCTGTCGAATCTCTGGAATAGTTCTGAAGCGAATGCCACGACGCGGTTCCTTCATCTTCGGAATCAAATCAAAGTCACAAGGACTTAAGTCCGGGGGGGTGGGGGAGTGGTGTATTGTGGATGGTACAGTACATCCCAGTCCCATCGACCGAACACAGCAGCCACAGCTTGCGCTGTATGCGTCCGCGCGTTGTGCAAAATGATGGGTGGGTTGCGGAGAAAGTGTCGCCGCTTCTTTCGCAAAGCTGGTCGCAGGCGATGCTCCAAAAACGAACAATAAAACTGTGCATTGACTGTGGCATTCGCCTCAGAACTGTTCCAGAGATTCGACAGGCAGCAGACCTCTCCATTCGCACCATCAACAGAACAGGCTCTGCTAACGGTATACTGTGCCTTCCACATCGCTGGCAACGGGTTCTACACAACGCTGGTGACTACTTTGAAGGACAGTAACAGGTGCAAACATGTAACTCTTTTGTATCGGTTGTGAATAAATAGTGGCCACTATTCAAGTTCCAACCCTCGTATATTATTTATTTCCTGTAAGGAAACAAGGAAGACGAGCCCGATTGCTACGAAGTCATGATGCGGGTACTCTACTAACAGCAATTACACCCATATCACCCACAACGAGTCCAGGCAATGCTTATGACTGGTTTTGCACAAGGGTCGCATTGTGTCAGCGGTTGCTCCAACAATTGATTGATCTACCAGATTTCCTCCAAACCGTGCTGTTTACTGATGAGGCCTCATATGATCATGATGGTATTTCGAACACCAAGGATAGCCATGAGTTTCGTGCAAAGAGATCTACCTGAGTTGCTGGAGAATGTACCCTTGGCTATTCATGAGAGGGTATGGATGCAACATGACAGTGTACCGCCTCACTTCAGTGTGGAAGGCCGCAATCATCTCAATGGTGTATTTTTTGGTCGTCGGATTGGAAGGGGAGGTTCTATTCCATGTCCTGAGAGGTCGCTTGACCTGAATCTCCTTGATTATTTCCAATGGAGATATCTAATGTCGCTTGTGTAGAAGACCCCAGTGGATACAGAGATGGGATTAGTTGCCAGAACTGTAGCTGCCTGTGATGTGACTCGAAACGCGCCAGGGATATTTGTCAGCGTGTGTCAGAATCTTGTTCACCGATGTCACGCTTGCTTTGAGGTCGATAGCCATCAGTTTCAACACATTTTGTAAGATAGAATACAAATGGTAAGTTCATTGAACCAATGATGGTGTTTGCAGTTAAGTTTAACTAATGTAAATTAAAAAAGTACACAGTAATGTGATTTTATTCCCATAACCTCTTTAAGCTGGCTTCTACGACCCCAGATTCCCTTCCTCAATTGTTCAGTGGAGCATCTTCTATGTCCTGTTAAATTTTTGAAGGCTCTTACGGAAACATCCTATATGTGAATAATGGTTGTGGGATCTAGTTCCCACATTCTACCTGTTAGTACTTTTAGTCCATTGTGTGTGTTGTTTAGGGAGATTGGCAGGTGTGGAATCCAAGTTAGTATTTGGCGATGTGTTGGTCCTAGCTATTTTCTTGTTTCGGGTAGGTGAGTGAGATAGTTGTATACTGATAGATAAAGTTAGTTTTCCCACCATTTTTGCAGGATTGATGAAGAACGACCACAGACACCTTTACAATGCAAATGGAAAGGAGGAGAAAGGTCGGCACTTTTTGTGTTGGCGGCACAGGGCATGAGCAGGTCGTAGGAGTTGTCGCCTTCGAAAAAGCTGGAATGTTAGCCAAATGGTGTGGTTCAACAAATGCAAACATTCTACAGGACGGTATCAACATACTGGAGCCTCATTGGGAAAAAATGTTTTCGTCGTCAGTGTGACTACGTTGATAAATAAAAATGTAGACATGAAGAATAGAGATGTAGAATGTTAATAATGTTTGTTTTATTTATAAAGCTTTAAGATATTCGAAATAAAATGTGTAAGGTGTCAAGCAAATCCAACTCCTTCCATGAAAACCCTGACATGATAAGCAAATCCAGCAGTATGTCACATAGCTCCGAATAAGTCGTGACATTAAATTAACCAAAGTAATACGAGTAACGATTGAGCAAATGGAATACCACAGACTAACACAAGAATGCCTAAATGCATGTCATACCTTCCCACTGTGAGACCGACGCAATTCTGAGGGGAGACACGAGAACAGAAGCCGAGAGCAGAACCGTATTAAGTGAAGGCCCTACAATAAGAGACGGACAACCACGTTTCCAGCTAACCGCTAGGACCACCCCGCAGCCCATGTTAAAAGCTAGAGCCCTCCAGAAGAACAGTATAGATCTTACGATAACACTAAAAGTTTCACAACAGCTTCAAGTTTTAGCGTGAGACTTTTTCGCGTCTCTGTTACGTTGCAAACTTTAAAAACATTGCCTCCCCCCACGAAAAGTATAGATAGACAGAATTTTTGTAGCCAGAGCTTAAGGTTAACATTGAGACCCTGATTGGTCAGATGAAAACACAGCTTTTTTTAAAACCAACTTCTGTAAATTGTAGTAAGGAGAAATTAGGAGAAAGTTGCTTCCGAGACAGCGAGGTGAGAGGAGCTGTGCTGCCCGCCGCCCCCTGACGAACACCGACAAGGTAATGAACGCACGCGATACCGCATAACAGCGCATAAAGCTTCACTCAGAACTGCAGAAGTCTCATCTGTTACACCCTCTTTTTGCGTAATACTAGTGTCGATCGTCAACTAAAGCTCATGGTGTTCACATTTGCCACTTGAAGTAAAAATCTGAAAACTGATGATTTTTCTGTTTTATAGTTATTGAGAAGCCACATCAGCTACTGTAATTTACGACAAGTTAGATAATTAAGATTAAAGATAATTGAGGGTCACTGTAGACCATTTTGATAGTTTTCTCTTTTGTGAAACTTAATTTAAACCTAGATTATAGATGTGATATGGCATGGTCATCCTTCGATCCATTGTAGAACTTGGAAACCCATTCAGGGAATATTCGTTCACATTTTTGTTGAACACAGTTGGTTTTTACATCCCGTATTGAAACATTTCCTTTTATCAATATTGCAATTTATAAACGATGTTTTAAGAGTAGAATAAAATTATCAATGGTAAACTTAACTGCTTTTTCTTCGTTATTTTACCAGCTAACTAAAAATAGGAAAGCCTTGAACCCTTTCCACTATATGTAGTTAGTATTAAGATTCTTTTACAGGGAGTGCAGTGGAGCTGACGCTGAGATCATTTAGTATTTGGTTATATCATCGCTAGTCTCACTGAACTCTTCTGAATTCTACATGTCATGTGTGGTCTGACGTCTCCTTACCAGCAACAGGTCCCAGGTTCAGACTAGTCAATTCCCTAAAAATCACGGTCAGAGCGTCGTTGCGCGAAAGTGGTAGGGAGACACGATATAGAACAAACAGACACCACGCGGAATGTTAGAAAATGGCGACGCTGCCAGGATGGTAAAATACCATGATTGAAGGTCGACCACATGCCTAACTAGGTCAGAAAAATATCTTGTTGAAAAATTTTTGTAAAAAAATTTTTTTCCCTCAAGTTATACATAGTCTAAAACAGTAGCTGCAGTATAGTAAAAGTATTCAAGGAAAAGTGAGACATTCTAGCAGAGACAATAGCATAATTAAGTTATGAGTTTTGAAAATTGTTAGAATTAAGTTTTCTCCTTAATGCAAGCGCACAGGTGGCGGATACATCGTTGACAAGTTGGTTCTGACCCAACAGCCGGCCGCGGTGGTCTCGCGGTTCGAGGCGCGCAGTCCGGAACCGTGCGACTGCTACGGTCGCAGGTTCGAATCCTGCCTCGGGCATGGATGTGTGTGATGTCCTTAGGTTAGTTAGGTTTAAGTAGTTCTAAGTTCTAGGGGACTAATGACCACAGCAGTTGAGTCCATAGTGCTCAGAGCCATTTGAACCATTTTTGACCCAACAAGTAAGTGAATGGTTTGTCAAGTCGTGTGAAAAAAAAAGTTTATGAAACAGGTGAGATCGTATGAGCGCATGTTGACGCGAAGTAGGGCGCATGATTTGCTTTTAAAACAGAAAATAAGGGATTCGGAAAGATTAGCAATGGCAGATCGAGACCTTGACCGAATTGAAGTAGAGACCCAGCATGAAAATGGACAGAGAAAAGTGGACAGTACAACAGACTATGCAGTATCGCGAGAAATAGCACAGATAACGCACCATAACGAGGATAATGTACGTCAAGGCATAGAAAACGTAAAACAGCATACGACAGACGAGCAGGAAAGTAGAGAGACAGTCGATGAGGATTCTAACTTGCGTCTTGAATAAGTAGAACCCATAGTACAAGTAATCAGAGCTCCCTCACCACAGAGTACAAGGAATGCGAGCAGAAACGTGCCACAGCACAGTTCAATGCAATCGGTTGCGAACCAACACTCGGGCGAAAACGCAGAGCTTAGGACGTCGGAAGAAAACGCAATAGGACCCACCAATCTGGCAGAACTATTACAAAAAATTACGGAAACCATGACAAGGTAAAAGAAAGACATAGCGAACCAAATTCAACTTCAGAATGCAGAAACCACGAGACAAATGCGTGAGATTAAAGAACAAAACAAAAAAAAATTCAGTTACACCTAAGTCATATTGAAGACGAGGAAAAAGAATCTCGAGAAATGATAGGAAACTTAATAACAGGTCACAATCAATTGAGAACAGACATTGACAAGGTACAAGTGGACGTACAAACATTGCGTAATGACATTCAGGACGAGATCAAAACCTTACGTAACAACACCCAGGGAGAAGTCAAGAAACTAGAGAAACAGATAAACGTAATTACTAGACAAGCAGCAGGTACAGCGCGTGAAATTGTTGAAAACAGTGTGTTACACAAACGTATCACAAAAGCAGTGCTGAAAAGATATTATAACCGCATAGTCAAAATAGAAGCGCAAATGAAGCGACAATTTCAGAAATTGCTAACAGAGTTGTTGCAAACCATTGAAGAGCGTAGTGAACAGGATCTAACAAGCACAGAGTCTGCAACCACATCCGTATCTGTAACAGCACCAACCACATCCGTATCTGTAACAGCACTGAAAAAACAAGCAATTAACGAAGATATTACGTATTTGCGATCCCAATCACAGGCGGAAAGTAACATATGTGAAATCAGACAGCCTGCATAGCAACAAACACGTTTCGAAATTCTTGATGAACAAACGTCATCACAAACACATGCGGAACCACAAATGTATCTTTCAAGACAGTTTGGATCGTGCAATGAAGCAGCAAGGTTAGCCAGACAAGATACCCAACCAATAAGTGACAATGGAAAGCCAGGTCGCGAAGAGTACAGTGCAATGCATTCAGCTACACGTTCACAACCGATGGAAGAAAATTATTGCGTACCACTCCAACGATACTACGCAAGTGTAGGCGAAAGTTACAGTGGACAATATCCAATGGATCTACCACAACCGGAAAGAACGACGGGAGAAATGATCAGAAACAAAAGTGGCGAAGAATCGCGAATTTCATATGGAACTCCGACGAAGTACGGCAACGATCATTTCCTCACAGTCAGAAAATTTCAACACTTTCGAGAAGGACACTCATTACATCCACGAACTTTTATTGGTCAATTCCGAGTAGGATTACCAGAACACTGGACGCTAGCAGACAAATTAGACTTTATATATGCACACATGTCAGGAACAGTCGCAGAAACCATGCAGAATGTTGCAGCAACATGCCGATCGTACGAAGATTTCAGAGAGAAGTTTCTCTCACGATATTGGTCCAGTGAAGCACAGAACAGAGTGAAGTACGAATTATTACAGAACCCATATTTTGAAAATTCAGGAGAAGAGAGCCGTGAAATTTTTCCAATTAATGGCAAAGGAACGTCAATCCTTAGATGTACCATACAGAGACGGAGAGTTGATTAAACTATGCGCGATGAAGCTACCATTGAAATACCAGCAATCATTAGTAGGTCGTGGAGGCAATGACGTCGAAGCATTTAAAGGTATTCTAAGGGAACTAGAGTTCATATTTTCGGAAGATGACGCAAGAAAAAGACGAAGCGCACGTGAAAACGAAAGCAAAAAGCAGTAGAATCCACAAGACACAGTACGAAGAAACAATAATTACGAACCATGTGATAACTTCGCACCAAGAAACAACAATAGATTTCAGCAAAGAACCGGTTATGGATTTAGAAGAGAATATGGCAATAACTACAATTCACCCAGGAACGGCAACAACTATTACAGAGGGAATAACGACAACCGGAACGGGTACTGAAGAACCAATAGACCGACAAATTATCAACAAAGAAATCACTATCAACAAGCGGAGCAAGAAAGGAGAATACAGATAGAAGAGGTGGAGGTAAGACCACCAAACCCCGATAAACGTTGAAATTGACAGCTAAGCGCCCATGGCAAAGAGAATGACGCACCGACCCAGGACAATTGCAGCACCTTGAAAAGAGAAGTAAAAATCTTATCACGAGAAGAGAAGAAGGAAGAAACAAATCCGCAGGGACCAGATGAAAACGAAGACAAGAAAATAACAATATCGTGTTGGGAGGAAATTAATTGGGAGAATACTGACGAGGAAGATGAATTACCAGAGGCATGCACAACGAATGTAGGAGGAAAGGACGAAGTAATGAGTATGGCAGAGCTATTTGAGATGGAAACCAGGAAAGCGAATTCAATGAGGATAATGCACAGTCGACCGAAGGTGAAAATAAGTTACGATTGGGCACACAACCCAACGTATATAATGAAGGAAGTTATGAAGCGATAATTAGAGCATTTAGATGCGATTATGTGGAAGTAGCGACAAAGAAGGAGAAGATAGACGAGGATGAGGAAAAAGTAGAGGATGTTGAAGAAAGCGTAAATAAAGAAGAAATAGAGAAGAGAAAATAAAAGAGAGAGAAGTGGCAGTCGAAGCTTATCCTACAGAAAGCTCGAATTCACAAGGGAAACTCCTAAAAAGACTCAATGTATGATTCAGTGGAGGGTTCGCTGATGCAAGAAGAAGAAGAACAGAACCAACCTTTTCAAATTCAACCAATTGTGAAGGCCATGGTAAAGCATATCCCAGTCAATATTGTAACTGATAGCGGAAGTGAACTGACTGCGATCTCAGAAAATTTATTCACGCAGTGTAATGCCAATGAGGAATTGCCAGTTCTGAAAACACGTAAGATTAAAGTAAGATGTCCTATTAGAAACAATGCTGCGGAAGTTGCGAGACAAACAAGGTTAACTCTTTCGTGCCAAGGTCAAAAGATCGAAGCCAACTTCGTGATTATACCTAAACTAACTGTAGATTTGTTTATAGGTGCAGATTTTTTAAATGAGAGACGAGCGATAATAGATATGGGGAAAGGTAGCGTAACATTCGGGAATGTCACACTTCTCTTTGAGTAAAAGCTAAAATTATAAGAAATATCAGTTATAAACAAACAATTAAGAATGATGCGAGATAAAGAAAATGAAGAATTAGAATGGAATGCACAAAAGGGGGACTCGCCTCAACTCATGTTAGAAGTCAATAAAGAAATCGACGAAAAATTGCAAGAAGTTCAAGGTATTTCGGAACACAGTAAAAGAGAATTAGAGGGTATTGTACGAGATAAAGCCGAGGTATTTTTACCTAAGACTGGCAGTATTAAACACTTTCAGTACAAGTTTGAAGTAAAACAGCACAAACCATTTAGAGTGCCACCCTATACAATCCCATTAAGCTACAGGAATAATGTATTCCAGGAGATATCTAAAATGTTAGATGACGATATTATTGAACCAGCTACCTCCACATATAACAGTCCGCTCCATATTGTACAAAAACGAGATGGGAGCATCAGGTTATTCCTTGATTCCAGACATACCAACACAATCATAATCACTGAGACAGATCGCCCAGAAAAATTAAAGGAATTGATACAAAACTTCCACGGTGCTAAGATATTTTCATCAATTGATTTATGGAGTAGTTTCTGGCAAATAGAATTGGCCCCAGGATGTAGAAAATTTACAGCATTTATCGTATTCGGTAGATGTTACCAGTTTAAACGACTGCCATTTGGTTTAAACATATCATCAGCAGCGTTTATTAGGGGATTTAATACTATACTCAGTCCTGAAATTTTACAAAAAATTAATTGTTATGTTGATGATGTGATTATAGCAAACCCTCTTGGGAACATCACAACGACACATTAAATCAGTTTTTACAGATCATGAAAGAGCATGGGGTCATAGTAAATATAACAAAATCCAAATTTGGTAGGTGAGAGGTCAAATTTCTAGGACACATAAGTTCCGAGAAAGGGTTAATGCCCGACCCAGAAAAACTAACGGCAGTCAAAGAATTCTGTACTCCATATAATAAGAAAACTCTCAGAGGTCTCACCGGATTCTCTAAAAAATTTATTTGGATCGACTATCTCGCAACACCACACCTATGTGCATTGACTGGAAAAAACACGCCATTGGTATGGGATCAACAAGCCAATGAAGAATTTTTAAAAGTGAAAAACGCGCTAACAACAGCATCAATTTTAGCACATCCTGATCTAACACAAAATTTTAGTATGGCCACTGATAGCGCGAAAACAGGTTTAGGAGTTGTTTTATTCCAAGAATACGAACAGGCAGGGCTAAGATCATATAGAACAATTGCATTTGCCAGTCGGGTACTCACAAAAAGCGAGAAACACTATTCAGTCACGGAGCTGGAAGCATTGCCCATTGTATGGGGCTTCCAACATTTTCGATACTTCCTATTCGGAAGAAAAACAAAAGTATACACTGACCACAAAACATTAGAATTTCTGTTATCCGGCAAACAAACTCATGGGAGGTTAGCCAGATGGATGATAATACTACAATTACTACTATTACACACATACCAGGACCAGCGAATGTATTAGCAGATGCTTTATCACGATGTCCACAGGGTGCATCCAGTAACATAGATTTGGAAGCAGCAGAAGACTAGTTTACAATGTACTATATGAAACAAGTACCTTTCGAAAACTATATTACGACAGCATTGAAAAACATAGGCAAAGAACAGGACAAGGATCCCGAAATACTAGGAATCATACACAAGGGGAGAAGTAACGATTTTCCAGACATTTGACAGCACTATCTCCTAAAAAACAATGTTTTATTTTTTAGACGAAATGTTGCAACGAATGAATGGTTAATTTATATCCCAGATGAAATAATTAATAAGTACTTATGGTATACACATTTAGGTAATGGCCACTTTGGGCATAAGAAATGCTTTTTAAAAATCAAACAAACAAGCCATTTTCCTAATATGGAAAGACGAATTAGAACAGTATTACTCAAATGCAAAAAATGTATGAGGGCTAAACACGTCCATTTCCAAACCATACCACCTATGTTTCCAATAATCCCTAAAAGATTAAAATAAATAGCTGCAACAGATTTGATGGGGCCCCTCCCACAGACGAAAATGGATATATTTTCATATTTGTCGTTTTGGAACTTACTTCTAAATATGTTACCTTGACACCATTAAAACGGGCAACAGGTCTTACTATAAGTAAAGCATTTAGACAAAATTTTCTCAGACAAATAGGTCGAGTGGAACGAATAATTTCGGATAATGACCCACAATACAAATCAGTGCAATGGCAGAACACGTTAAAACAACAAAAAACAAAACCCATCTACATATCTAAGTACAAACCTAGCGTAAATCCAGCAGAATGATCTATGAAGGACATAGGCACTTTATGCCGATTATATGCAGGCAAAAGACACAACACTTGGGATACATACCTTAAAGATTTTCAAGAAGTAATAAATGAAATGCCACATAGCACTACACTACTACCTCCAGTTACTGTACTTAAAAATATTGAACCCCCAAACATAACCAGAGAAAATGTTAGATTTCCTGTTGTACCATGTAGACAGCACAAACAAGTCATAGCAACAGCACTCTCCAACATCAGAATGTTGTTGTTGTTGTCTTCAGTCCTGAGACTGGTTTGATGCAGCTCTCCATGCTACTCTATCCTGTGCAAGCTGCTTCATCTCCCAGTACCTACTGCAACCTACATCCTTCTGAATCTGCTTAGTGTACTCATCTCTCGGTCTCCCTCTACGATTTTTACCCTCCACGCTGCCCTCCAATGCTAAATTTGTGATCCCTTGATGCCTCAAAACATGTCCTACCAACCGATCCCTTCTTCTAGTCAAGTTGTGCCACAAACTTCTCTTCTCCCCAATCCTATTCAATACCTCCTCATTAGTTACGTGATCTATCCACCTTATCTTCAGTATTCTTCTGTAGCACCACATTTCGAAAGCTTCTATTCTCTTCTTGTCCAAACTAGTTATCGTCCATGTTTCACTTCCATACATGGCTACACTCCAAACAAATACTTTCAGAAACGACTTCCTGATACATAAATCTATATTCGAAGTTAACAAATTTCTCTTCTTCAGAAACGCTTTCCTTGCCATTGCCAGTCTACATTTTATATCCTCTCTACTTCGACCATCATCAGTTATTTTACTTCCTAAATAGCAAAACTCCTTTACTACTTTAAGTGTCTCATTTCCTAATCTAATTCCCTCAGCATCACCCGATTTAATTTGACTACATTCCATTATCCTCGTTTTGCTTTTGTTAATGTTCATCTTATATCCTCCTTTCAAGACACTGTCCAGTCCGTTCAACTGCTCTTCCAAGTCCTTTGCCGTCTCTGACAGAATTACAATGTCATCGGCGAACCTCAAAGTTTTTACTTCGTCTCCATGAATTTTAATACCTACTCCAAATTTTTCTTTTGTTTCCTTTACTGCTTGCTCAATATACAGATTGAATAACATCGGGGAGAGGCTGCAACCCTGTCTCACTCCTTTCCCAATCACTGCTTCTCTTTCATGTCCCTCGACTCTTATTACTGCCATCTGGTTTCTGTACAAATTATAAATAGCCTTTCGCTCCCTGTATTTTACCCCTGCCACCTTTAGAATTTGAAAAAGAGTATTCCAGTCAACATTGTCAAAAGCTTTCTCTAAGTCTACAAATGCTAGAAACGTAGGTTTGCCTTTTCTTAATCTTTCTTCTAAGATAAGTCGTAAGGTCAGTATTGCCTCACGTGTTCCAACATTTCGACGGAATCCAAACTGATCCTCCCCGAGGTCTGCATCTACCAGTTTTTCCATTCGTCTGTAAAGAATTCGCGTTAGTATTTTGCAGCCGTGGCTTATTAAACTGATAGTTCGGTAATTTTCACATCTGTCAGCACCTGCTTTCTTTGGGATTGGAATTATTATATTCTTCTTGAAGTCTGAGGGTATTTCGCCTGTCTCATACATCTTGCTCACCAGCTGGTAGAGTTTTGTCATGACTGGCTCTCCCAAGGCCGTCAGTAGTTCTAATGGAATGTTGTCTACTCCGGGGGCCTTGTTTCGACTCAGGTCTTTCAGTGCTCTGTCAAACTCTTCACGCAGTATCGTATCTCCCATTTCGTCTTCATCTACATCCTCTTCTATTTCCATAATATTGTCCTCAAGTACATCGCCCTTGTATAAACCTTCTATATACTCCTTCCACCTTTCTGCCTTCCCTTCTTTGCTTAGAACTGGGCTGCCATCTGAGCTCTTGATATTCATACACGTGGTTCTCTTCTCTCCAAAGGTCTCTTTAATTTTCCTGTAGGCAGTATCTATCTTACCCCTAGTGAGATAAGCTTCTACATCCTTACATTTGTCCTCTAGCCATCCCTGTTTAGCCATTTTGCACTTCCTGTCGATCTCATTTTTGAGACGTTTGTATTCCTTTTTGCCTGCTTCATTTACTGCATTTTTATATTTTCTCCTTTCATCAATTAAATTCAATATTTCTTCTGTTACCCAAGGATTTCTAGCAGCCCTCGTCTTTGTACCTACTTTATCCTCTGCTGCCTTCACTACTACATCCCTCAGAGCTACCCATTCTTCTTCTACTGTATTTCCTTCCCCTATTCCTGTCAATTGTTCCCTTATGCTCTCTCTGAAACTCTGTACAACCTCTGGTTCTTTCAGTTTATCCAGGTCCCATCTCCTTAATTTCCCACATTTTTGCAGTTTCTTCAGTTTTAATCTACAGGTCATAACCAATAGATTGTGGTCAGAGTCCACATCTGCCCCTGGAAATGTCTTACAACTTAAAACCTGGTTCCTAAATCTCTGTCTTACCATTATATAATCTATCTGATACCTTTTAGTATCTCCAGGGTTCTTCCACGTATACAACCTTCTTTCATGATTCTTAAACCAAGTGTTAGCTATGATTAAGTTAACATCAGAATAGCAGCCATTAAAAGAAAAGAAAGAGGAGAGAGAACAGCAATTAAAAGAACATTCTCAGTAGGCCAGAAAGTATTTGTAAAAACACACTATCTCTCCAGCAAAACAGAAACACAAAATACATAAGTTTTGCGCTGCATACAAAGGACCTGTCATAATTATCCGAATTGCTCATGATAATGCTGTGGAACTAATGAACCCAAAAACAGGCAAAACCTTAGTATTTCACCATGTGAGCCATATCAAAAAGTTTGAAGATTAATTTTGTTACTGGTAAATAATCAGCACAATATTTCAAGATTATGTTGCAGATAAGATCGTCAGGAGAAAGAAGAATGAAGAGAGAGGAAGGTGGGAAAAAGAAAGTTGTTTCAATAAAAACAAAAACAAAAATAACACCAATAGTACCATAGATTAAGGTGAAGGAATAAAGCATAGATAGTCTAACAGCATGAAATACTAAAATGCTATACCCCATGACACTAAACAAAAATAAAAAAAAAACGAATTTGAGGATTCTTGTATAAGTTAAGACTCAAAATATCTTAGAATTGTAACATGGAAAGGGCGCCGAAATTTGTTAAGCCTTTAAGAAGGCGTAAAACAATGTAGGTACTAGACATATGTTAGATGATTATAAGTAAAACTTTTTGTAAGAACCATTGTAAAAACTCCAGCAAGGACGAGATTCAACGACCCACTAGTTGCAACGCAAGAAGTATCGAGAAAGAAAAGGATGTAATTAGCAAGACATGATTCTTACAAGGCAGAAGTGTCGAGAGAAGGGAAAGAACAGCGAGACCAACAGAGGGTCCTTTCTGTAGCGAAAGTGGGCAGTAAATAAATATGCTGCCAAGCGGAACCGTAGAGTGCTAGAACCCTGCAGAGACACGACAGGACACTGAATGCCAGAAGGGACCGGTGCAGGGTCAGACAAGCAAACACCCGGCTTTCACTGCTCGTAAACCCTGGGACGCCCCCGACTCAGAAGAGCGAGCAAAAAACGGCCTGACGAGAAGACCGCTTGGGCAAGCCACCACTGGCAAAAAATGTGTGTAAAAGTCACACTACTGCTATTAAACAGTACGCTGATGCACGAAACTGAAGAAAACGTGCACAAAGTAGAAATGACATGTCCAAACCATTTATCAAACTGTTACTAGGAGGATAACTTCACAGTGACTAGTTATCAATAAATATTTCCATATCCTGAACAGAGAAGAACCAAGAAACAAGTAAGAAGCAGAGAAAAAGCAGGAAGAACAGAAGTTGATGATTCGCAAGATTGAGACAAGGAAGAAGATGGGTGAAGAATAGATGACATACCTTCCCAAATCCCTATCCTATTGTAAACTAGTCGTCTGCGAAGTATTACAATGAAAAACGACCACTTTCAGCGACACATAACGATGACTTTCACGCATACAAAAAATGGTTCAAATGGCTCTGAGCACTATGGGACTCAACTGCTGTGGTCATCAGTCCCCTAGAACTTAGAACTACTTAAACCTAACTAACCTAAGGACATCACACACATCCATCCACGAGGCAGGATTCGAACCTGCGACCGTAGCAGTTGCACGGTTCCAGACTGCGCGCATAGAACCGCGAGACCACCGCGGTCGGCTTCACACATACAAAGCCAGTAAACCACGAGATTCTGCACTCACAGCTCCATTGCATTATGGGACCTCCACAACAGCAACACACACTTGCAAAGCCAACAAGGAACGACGAACGAAGCTGTACATCAAATGCTTGCCCACATCCATCTCGCTCAAGTCCATCACCTTCGTGCAAAAACATTCACCAACCTCATGCTTAAACATTTATAGGATTGTGTGAATGTGTGAAATCAAATTATGTGATGTAGGAACTGAGCAAAAGAAACATGTGAAAAACAAAATAAGTTAAGCACACCAGACAGCTAATAAACTACAAAATAACAGTCATTGATTATGGACTTAAGTAAAAAATAGACTATCGATAAAAATAAGTCATTAGTTCTGAAATGGACAGTATATAAAGAACAAAAGTAAGGCATAATAAACATTAAAACTATATGCTACTTCTTTTCTCCTCAGAAAAATAAAACAATAACTATATTTTACTTATTTTCTCCTTATAAAAACAAAGAATAAAAAATTATCTTGTTGGATGTTTTCTTTTTTTTTTTAACATTTGTACCATTTGTTAGGATAATATCTCAATACTTGTGTATGTATATTTCTTTGTCAAAGCAATTCTTGGAAATAATTCTTATTTGTTAGTGTTACAATGTTGAAATGAATGTCTAGAAACAAAAACATTTTACTTGTACATGATATTTAGAAAATGTGTTAGGAATTGATTTTACTGAATTACTACATATATAAAAAAATATATATTTCTAAGAAAATCGATGTGAAAGACTCCTCACTTTCGATAACAAACTTCTTAAAAAACAAACTTCACACTTAAATAAAGAAAGAAAATAATTAAAAATCAATAAAAATATTCTCCTCTTGTCATTTTTGAGAATAATGTGGAAGAATATAAAAATATAAATTAGTAATACAAACTAGCATAGAACCAGAATAATGTGGCTGAACAGTAGGCAACAAAATTTAGATAAAGGAATAATTTTTGACTGACTTAGACAACGATTCAATCATTGCCTAAATTCAGTGCAAAAATTAAGTTCAAAGGGTGGTGATATGTAAGGTGTCAGGCAGATCCAACACCTTCCATGAAAACCTTGACACGATAAAAAAATCCAGTAGTGTGCCACATAGCTTCAAATAAATCATGACATTAAATTAACCAAAGTAATACGAGTAACGAGTGAGCAAATGGAATACCACAAACTAACACAAGAATGCCTAAATGCATGTCATACCTTCCCACCGTGAGACAGACGAAGTTCCGAGGAGAGATACGAGAACAGAAGCCGACAGCAGAACTGTGTTATGTTAGAAAACTCAACGATAAGGGACGGACACCCACGTCGCCAGCTAAGCGTTAGGACCACCCCCCAGCCCATGTTAAAAGCTAAAGCCTCAGTGTGAGACTTTTTCGCGTCTCTGTTACGTCAGGACCCCCCCCCCCCCCCCCCGCCCATGTTAAAAGCTAGAGCCCTCCAGAAGAACAGTATAGATCTTACAATAACGCTAAAAGGACCACACCAGCTGCAGGTTTTAGGGTGAGACTTTTTCGCGTCTCTGTTATGTTGCAAACTTTAAGAACATTGCCCCACCTCGAAAAGTATAACGTTTCTCATTGGATAGACAGAATTTTTGTAGGCGGAGCTTAAGGTTAACATTGAGACCCTGATTGGTCAGATGAAAACACAGCCAGATAGCTTTTTTTTTAACCAACTTCGGTAAATTGTAGTAAGGAGAAGTTAGGAGAGAGTTGCTTCCGAGACAGTGAGGTGAGCGGAGCTGTGCTGCCCGCTGCCCCCTGACGAACACCAACAAGGTAATGAACTCACGCGATGCTGCATAACAGCGTATAAAGTTTCACTCAGAACTGCAGAAGTCTCATCTGTTACACCCCCTTTTTGCGTAATACTAGTGTCGATCGTCAATTAAAGCTCATGGTGTTCACATTTGCCACTTGAAGTAAAAATATGAAACGCAATGATTTTTCTGTTATATAGGTGCTGAGAAGCCACATCAGCCACTGTAATTTCAACAAGTTAGATAAGTAATTAAAGATAATTGAGGGTCACTGTATGCCATTTTGATAGTTTTCTCTCTTGTGAAATCTAATTTAAACCTAGATATAGATGTGATATGGCATGGTCATCCTTCGATCCATTGTAGAACTTGGAAACCTATTCAGGGATTATTCATTCACATTTTTGTTGAATGCAGTTGGTTTTTACCATCCTGTGTTAAAACACTTCCTTTTATCAATAGTGCAATTAATAAACTATGTTGTGTGAGTAGAATAAAATTTCCAATGGTAAACTTAAGTGCTTTTTCGACGTTATTTTACCAGCTAACTAAAAATAGGAAAGCCTTGAACCCCTTCCACTAAAATTTAGTTAGTATTAAGATTCTTTTACAGGGAGTGCAGTGGAGCTGACGCTGAGATAATTTAGTATTTGGTTATATCATCGCTAGTCTCACTGAACTCTTCTGAGGTCTACATGTCATGTGTGGTCTGACGTCTCCTTACCAGCAACAGGTCCCAGGTTCAGACTAGTCAATTCCCTAAAAAACACGCTCAGAGCGTCGTTGCGCGAAAGTGGTAGGAAGACACGATATAGAACAAACAGACACCACGCAGAATGTTAGAAATGTTGAAGACAATAATTTTCAGAACACGCTCGTATATGAAATTACCTGACATGCTCTAACTATATGTTCGGCTATCAGTCACGATTGTCAGATATAAGTATCTGTGGAGCGATTTGAGATATAGTGACCTCATAAATCTGACTGTGGGAAGTTAGATCCCGAACTCTGATTTTTTGAAAGAATCCCAAGCAAGTATAATTCAGATGCGAACGTGACCAATTACAAAACCGTCCATCAAGCAGCCGTTGAGTTGATTATAGTCTGGGATACATAGGAAGTTGGATTAACAGAGAGGAGAAACAATGTTCTAAGAAAAGCTACACGTTTCGCCACTGATTTGTTTTATTCGTCATGAAAGTGTGACCCAAAGTTTCGACAATTTTCATTGCGAGACAATATATGCCTCTCCATACAATATCCAAATGACACCATAGGCAGAGGATGGCACGACAATAGGTCTTACTTCTAAGCAGAGGAACGGCCCTCACCTCCAGGTACTGCTACCGTGATCGGTGACATCAGTCGTCAGTTTTAATGAGAGAGAAATCGAGAGACGAAATGAGGAGCGTGAGAAGGTGAACAAAGAATAGAAATGCAAACGCACTTTCCGTTGATCACATCGAGTACGATTTCATCCCTGCAACTGCTCATTTGGTTCTCCCGCCCGGAACGGCTGAAGACAGCTGTTACTTCCTACGATGAGTCTCTGTTGGTTACGTCGAGGTTTCCAGTGACGCAGTTGTATCAGGACTCCTAAAACACATGGCTCTACCGTTCACTCATACGAACTAATAACCCAGCAGTCTTCTGTCATTGGAAATGCTGAGCGAAGGAGTTCAAGTAGAGTCTACCTACTCTGGCAAAGAAAAAGTAGCAAGTATGATCACGTAAAACACAAATAAATGGTGTTGAGATTTCGTCGGAGTTTATTCTAGGCTTTTCTGGTGTTCAAACTCTGTTTTATTATAGCGCAGGCTTTTATTTGCTACATAGCTCGTTTCGCATCATTTTGACAATAAGTTCTGCGTTGCAGACTTCGCTGGAGGTTTTACCAAACCGCTTCAAAGCTTAAAATCATACGAAAACAGTTCTGCACACGTTTCCTACGAAATGTGCTTCACATGAAACTCGACTACGAACATGCACTTCTTTTATTTTGGACACCATTTTGTGTTGCATTCAACTGGCCATTAAACACGTCTGCTCCTCTCAATCACTCAAACGTTATGACACGACAAATTACATGGGACAATGAATGTGGGAGATGAGAACGCACAGACATGTGGCAGCAACCGACTGGTGCATTTTCTGTGAAAGGCAGCTCTCTTGTTCAGAAACAAGGGTCAGTTCCACATCAGTACTATAATCTTCCTGGCCAGTTTTATTTTTCCTACCCAGTAATACACTATCATCTATATTCCATAAGGTATTACTAGCAGAGTTCACCTGTGGAGCCGGCCGGTGTGGCCGTGCGGTTCTAGGCGCTTCAGTCTGGAACCGCGTGACGGCTACGGTCGCAGGTTCGAATCCTGCCTCGGGCGTGGATGTGTGTGATGTCCTTAGGTTAGTTAAGTTTAAGTAGTTCTAAGTTCTAGGGGACTGATGACCACAGATGGTAAGTCCCATAGTGCTCAGAGCCATTTTTTCACCTGTGGAGGAAGTTCCACGAACCGTGACACGTCTATTGAACCTAATCAGCGAATCCGTCCGCTGATAATTTGTGTCAGTGATAGCAGTTCATAACTTCCCACTGTGCTGTCTGCCTTCTGTAATTTTTTTATCCACTTGTGCACATTACAATTAGCAATATTGTTATTTCTGTAGAAATTGTGTAGCCTTCTCTAGATTGACGCAGCTTGCAGGTCATCTGTGCACGTCCATAACAAAACTAGAGAGGTAAGTGTATTCTAACGCAATGTGCATTATGAAGAATGAAGAATTTATGATCACTTTTATGTTACTTTCGGATCTCTCGAGGAATGTTTTAATCACTGACTTCTTCCTCTTTTAATGCAGTCTTTTATCCCACAAATTTCCATAAGTTCAAGTTCTCCCAAATATGCAGTACAGTTATACCCCTTGATCCACCGTACAAGGCATTGGAGAGGGCACTTCGTACCAATATTAGTAATTTTCTATCCTATTTCATTTACATACTGAGTGAGGAAGTAATACTGTCCACAAGCTGTTGCAAATCATTAGGGACAAAGGTAAACAATACTCTAAGTGCATTGAGACACCTAACTTATAGTCTTAAATGAAAATTTAGATGTTTATTGATGTCAGAAACTTAAGTGTTATAGTCAAAACTCACACTGATAGCAACTGTTCAGTGTGACAACCGCCCTGGTTTTGGAATTTTGTGAGTACGGCTCTGTTATAGTTGCTTCAAGCGTAATTTGTGGAGAATCTCTATGACACTCTCGTGCAGAATAATCAAACCAGAGATGAATTTCAGTTCTCCTCTGGTTATTTTCTGTACCTTTCGTTAATCCAGGTTGGTAACAGTCCCAAATCGGCGAATGGTAGTCGAATTAAGATTCTGAAAGCGATCGCGTTGATGGATGAGATAATTGTACGTCCTCACAATTCTTCCAATAACTCTTGAATGTGGCAGGGCAAGTTATGTGCCATTTCACAAAGAAATTCCGAAATACTGAAGGTAATGACTGATTCCAGACAATCACATAGTCAGACGATATCGGGTAATTTCGCCTACATGTGGGCATTATATTACACGTATTCACGTACAGATCTTTGTACCACCTTCTGATCACCTTGAGTCTGTCTGCAGTTCTAAACACGTTTTTAACGATGTCATCTGACTCTGCAAAATTTCATCGTCTGCGAACAGCCCGACTGGACTACCAAGATTGTACACAGAAGCGCCAAAGGAACTGGTATAGGGGTGCACATTCAAATACAGAGATATGTAAACAGGCAGAATATGGCACTGCAGTCGGCAACGCCTAAATATGACAGCAAGTGTCCGGTGCAGTTGTTAGATCGGTTATTACTGCTACAATCGCAGGTTATCAAGATTTAAGTGAGTTTGAACGTGGTGTTATAGTCGGCGCACGAACGACGGGACACAGCATCTCCGAGGTAGCAATAAAGTGGGAATTTTCCGGTTCGACCATGTTCATATAAACAATAATCGTTTCCGAACTGTTCCTCCACTGTACGCAATACACAATGCTCTAACATGATTTCCGGATTTAACGCTGTTTAAGCGCAGTAAGGGACCACACTCTAACGTACCGTAACACCACCTCATCCGGAATTCACTACACATGATGGCAGGTATGGTTCGCTCGGCATTCGCCAAACCCAAACCCTCCAGTAGGATTGACACAGAGTACAGCGCGATTCATTACTCCAAATCATTCGTTACCTGTCGTCCACTGTCCAGTGGCGTCTCTCTTTACTCCATCTCGAGCGGCACTTATCACTGTCTACAGAAATGAGTAACTTATGAAGAGCTGCTCGACCATTGTACCCCACTGTTTTTAACTTTCCACGCACAATCATTGTGCTACCTCAACTGCTAGTATCCCTTTGGAACTCACGAGTGATTCCTTCAGCTACTGTCACGCGATTTCTTCCACAGTGCTCGACGGCCCTGCCCGTCGTTGTACGTATAATGTCTGCCTGGTCTTGGTTTCGTAGTGGTTATTTCTTCGCCTTTCCATTTCACAATCACATGACCAACAGTCGACTTGGACAGCCTTAGAAGGGTTGAATTGCCCCTCATAAATCTATTTCTCAGGTAGCATCCTGTGACTATTTCAGTACTGAGCTAGCTCTCCTGCGCTCTCTGGTCTGATGTAACTGCTTCTCTACTGACAACACAATACTCCCAGCCTCCTTTTATATTGGCGGGTCCGCCTCTCGTCTCATTTTGTGGCCAATTTCGTATTACGTAGGGTTTTCTGGACACTTGTGATCTTTTAGTGTATACCTGAGCTGCCCGAGATACAGAAAGGAATCACGCTGGCTACTTACCCAGTGGGTTAAAATAAAACAAGATCTTTCTTTCAATGCGTTGACGCTGTTGGCTACAGTGAGTACAGACACTCATAAATTTCTCGTCAAGTTCCTCTTAAAATCGGAGAAAATTTTAGTCTATGAACTTTTTAATGTACGTAAGTCTATGTGTGTGTGTGTGTTTGTTTTATTTAGAAACTTATTTGTTAATCTACGAGGCTGAGACTTGTTAGCCGCTGTAATTGTTGAAGTGTCTGAAGTTCAATCATTAATGTCACTGATGTGCCAACTACACTTCAGTTACACATTAATATGTGATGAAGATAGATTGATGTTTTAGCTGAAAGGCTGTATTAGTTTGCCCACCAGAGGGCAACAGAAGAAAAGAAGATACAGGCCACGCATTTGGAAAGACCGCGGCTGAATTTTCCATCTGACCATCCACAATAAGGTTTACCGCAGTTCCCCTTAATTGCTTGGGCCAAATACCGTACTCGTTACTTTCAAATGGTCGGGACCGATCTTGTTCTCTGTTTCAGATGAGCTGTGCAGTGGAATCTGTAACAGACGAAAACGTGACTAGCCCGTTGCATCCCACAGCACTGTACGACTCGTGCTGTGTTGCGTGATGTATCAGGCAGTCAATACGGTTGTGGTTTCCGCATTCAGGACATACCTCTGATGCTACAAAAGCTGGTTATCTTGGAGGCGTTGCAGAGCCTTGCGCTGCGGGAAGAAATACCACTTCTGAGAAATGAAAGGCACAACGCGTTCCGAGAAAATAGCTACGCAGATACTCTCGGTTGCAGATAACTAACTTGGAAAGCGTTACGTTGATGAAGCATCTGTCCGGATTCCCAGCGACTTTAGTGAGCCGCGACGTGCTCCATGGGTAAGACTGGAATTCCTAGAACCCTGCTCGACGGCAGAGGAACGCAGCGTTGTCTGAGCTTTGTTCTGTAACAGCTGCCGAAAGTCACGCGATTGTGTCGAGTGGAAGAGCCGGCCGAGCGCTCATTTCTTAAAATATAAATAGTTTGAGCAGGGTCAGAAGTTATTCTTATAGTAACAACTTGGTCACGGACAACAGTAAACACCATTAAGATGCAAACTATTTTCCTCAGACTACCTTGAATTGTAAGTCAGCGCTTGTGCAGATTTGTTTATGCTCTGCCATATAGTCCTCCTGTCAAATCAAGGTGAAACAGACTGTTATCAGTGGTAGCTGCCACGTAAACTGAAGCACATTACAGTCACTAATCCGTCTTTGGTATGTAATGCCATAACATAAACGCGATTCCAAAGAGATCGTAGGATTTGTTTCCACATGCTTTTCCTAACCGCAAATTCTTCTCAGTTTCCTTGCCAAAAACTAGTGCTTTATAAAGTTAGTGATCAGCAAAACCTGTGACCAACTGTTAACTGATATATGCAGTATTCTTTTTCGTGTGTTCCGTTTCCATGTAAGATAAATGTGTGCGAAGAAAATAATATTGTAAAAAAATGTGACGAATTGTCCAAACAAAACGAATTATTGATCTACAATCCATAAAAATTAGTAACTAGTATGTGTAATAAAAACATGGCTCCACTGATGATAATGCAGATGCATTGAAATATGTTTGGGCACGAGAATTTAGAACAAGTTGGCAAAAACAGACGGTACGCTGTCCCATGAAATTAGTCAACAACGACTAAAAAAAACCAGCTTTCGTTAAACAGACATTTATTCGTATGTTTCTTTTATTGCCGTGTTATGGTGTACTCGGTTTTAATTATTGTAGAGAACGTTGATGCAGTTATTACTGTTCGTCAGATATTTTTTTATAAATTTGCCTTTTACTAAACACAAAATGTTTTTCGTTTACCAAGACGTGTCGACGCCCATGTGACACCTTCTCTGGCCCACAATTTAACTCTTAATGGAATTTATTTACATTTTAAACATAATGTACTTGTTTCTTTGGTAAATTGTGAACTGTCCAGTCACATTAATGTGACACTGCCTGTATTTGAAGTCAACGTGTAATAACGATTCACGGACGGCAGGCGTCAGCGCTAGCAGTGGAAGGATACATGAAAAAGTGTGCCGGCCGGTGTGGCCAAGCGGTTACAGGCGCTTCAGTCTGGAACCGAGCGACCGCTACGGTCGCAGGTTCGAATCCTGCCTCGGACATGGGTGTGTGTGATGTCCTTAGGTTAGTTAGGTTTAAGTGGTTGTAAGTTCTAGGGGACTGATGACCTCAGATGTTAAGTCCCATAGTGCTCAGAGCCATTTGAACCATTTGAGCCAAAGAAGAGTGTCGGGCGGGGGGGGGGGGGGGGGGGGGCAGAAAATAGTGCAGTCGGAAGTCACACGTAAGTATGTGTCTATCATTGGGGGCCATGTCCACCCCTGCACGCAGTCTGGATTTTCCTTGGCTCGATGGCATAGACCTGCAGGACAATGCAACGTGTCACAGAGCCCACAGCGTGCGTGAATGGTTCGAAGAGCGCCAGAATGAGTTTACCTTATTCCTCTGACCACTAAACTCCCCAGATTTAAACACAATCGAGAATTTGTGGGACAACCTCGATCGAACTGTTCGCCCTATGGCTCCTCATCCCAGAAACCTAGCGCAGCTGACGACGGTACTGGCTCCACATCCCTGTTGTACCTTCCAGAACCTCACTGACTCTCTTCCTGCACGTGCGTGTTGCAGAAGGTAGTCATTCACGCTTTTGACGGATGGTAACATTACTGTGACTGGACCATGTAGATTTTTAGCATATTAGTTTTCTGTCACATTGCCCTTCCAGAGTAAGTTGCAATTGATATTCATCCACTACACAGTTACCCTAATAAACGGAACATTAGTCAACACACTTTAAAAGCATTGTCTTGCTACTGTCAGAAAAACAGATGTCGTATAGAAGTACAAACTAAACTCTGCCTAGACAGGCCACGAAGGCCCAATGGTACCGACCGGCCGTCGTGTCATCCTCAACCACAGGCGTCACTGGATGCGGACTTGGAGGGGCATGTGATCAGCATACCGCTCTCCCAGCCGTAAGTCAGTTTACGAGAACGGAGACGCTACTTCTCTATCAAGTAGCTCCTCAGATTGCCTCACAAGTGCTGAGTGCACACCACTTGCCAACAGCGCTCGGCAGACCGGATGTTCTCTCATTCAAGTGCTAGCCCAGCCCGACAGCGCTTAACTTCAGTGATCTGACGGGAACCGGTGTTACCACTGCGGCAAGGCCGTTGGTTCTATAGAAGTACAGCAGATGTAATTAATCCTAATGCAACAAAGTAGATTGTTACCATGCAAAACACATATTTTCACCACATGCCAGGATCATAATCTTGCTCTTAGAATTGCATTTCTACCACTAGTGCATTTTCTCTTCCACTTACTAAAATAATATATTGTGAGTTTTGAATAATGCGTGTAATATGGGTACAGCTACGCTCTGCAGAGGCGCAACCGTTATTCATAGATAGTTTGATAATCCATTTACTTTGTAATACAGTGAACGACGCAGTCTAAACATGTAGGTTTATTCACCTGTGTATTGCTTTACTTCACAGAAATCCTGACGTTACTCATTGTTAGTGTGACGATCCATTCATTTTGTTTATTTAATTTGTAGTGTATGTTCCTGTAGACATGCATGTCTGTAAATTGTAAATTGTAAAAGTGCATGTCTGAAGAAACAGACATTGTAAAAGTAAAGTAAGTACTACAAGCCCCGACGGGCATGAACGATGATAATAACATTGCTCTTGATTCCTCGTAGTCTCATTCTCCCTGTTGCGGGAGTCATGTAACGTGTGAGCATTAGGGCACGCAGTCAGTGTGGTATATGGATATCTGGATCTGTCTAGGGAGTGGGTGCGGATAGCCGAAGTTGTTAAGGTGACCGCACACGATAAGCGGCATACCCGTATTCGAGTTCCAGTCTGGCACAAATTTTCATGTGTCACAGATCAATAGTATATCTCTGCCTAATACATTTGATGTCAAAGAATTCGCAATCAGGGTATACATTTCGTAACATTTATTATGTAGTACAGAAAACGACTTAATGTAAAAATATAGGTTTATTCGCCGGTCTGTAGCTATACTTCACGGGTACCCTGGTGTTACACATGGGTCGTATGATAATCCATTTATTTTGTAATACAGCGAACAACCTAGTGCTCAAATATAGAGTTTTTCTCCGGTCTACAGCAGCATTTCGCACATACTCCTAGGTGCGCTGATAGTCTATTTATTTAAATTATTCAGCGACCGAACTATGTCCCTCGGTAGCATTAGTGTCGCCTGAGTACTTATTCCGCCAGCGTGTTCGTGATATTAGCGGTGCTTATTTCCCGAATGAGGACCAGTCATAGATTTTCGATCAGAAAATAACTGGTGGAAGATTCATCTAAACTCTTCCGTCCCTACACTTCTAAACATTCATGGTGGTGTCTGTTTGTTCTATATCGTGTCTCCCTACCACTTTCGCGCAACGACGCTCTGAGCGTGTTTTTTAGGGAATTGACTAGTTTGAACCTGGGACCTGTTGCTGGTAAGGAGACGATTGACCACACATGACATGTAGAATTCAGAAGAGTTCAGTGAGACTAGCGATGATATAACCAAATACTAAATGATCTCAGCGTCAGCTCCACTGCACTCCCTGTAAAAGAATCTTAATACTAACTAAATTTAGTGGAACGGGTTCAAGGCTTTCCTATTTTTAGTTAGCTGGTAAAATAACGTCGAAAAAGCAGTTACGTTTACCACTGGAAATTTTATTCTACTCACAAAACATCGTTTATAAATTGCACTATTGATAAAAGGAAATGTTTTAATACAGGATGGTAAAAACCAACTGCGTTCAACAAAAATGTGAACGAATATTCCCTGAATGGGTTTCCAAGTTCTACAGTGGATCGAAGGATGACCTATGCCATATCACATCTATAATCTAGGTTTAAATTAAGTTTCACAAAAGAGAAAAACTATCAAAATGGTCTACAGTGACCCTCAGTTATCTTTAATAACTTATCTAACTTGTCGTAAATTACAGTGGCTGATGTGACTTCTCAATAACTATATAACAGAAAAACCATAGCATTTCAGATTTTTACTTCAAGTGGCAAATGTGAACACCATGAGCTTTAATTGGCGACCGACACTATTATTACGCAAAAAGGGGGTGTAACAGATGAGACTTCTGCAGTTCTGAGTGAAGCTTTATGCGCTCAAAATTGCGGCATCGCGTGCGTTCATTACCTTGTCGGTGTTTGTCAGGGGGGCGGCGGCCGGCGCAGCAGCCATCCAGCTCGCCGTCTCGGAACAAACTCTCTCCTAACTTCTCCTTACTACAATTTACCGAAGTTGGTTTTTAAAAAAAAGCTATTTGGCTGTGTTTTCATCTGACCAATCAGGGTCTCAATGTTAACATTAAGCTCCGCCTACAAAAATTCTGTCTATCCAATGAGAAACGTTATACTTTTCGTGGTGGGGCAATGTTTTTAAAGTTTGCAACGTAACAGAGACGCTAAAAAGTCTCACGCTAAAACCTACAGCTGGTGTGGTCCTTTTAGCGTTATCGTAAGATCTATACTGTTCTTCTGGAGGGCTCTATCTTTTAACATGGGCTGGAGGGTGGTCCTAATGTAACAGACACACGAAAAAGTCTCACGCTAAAACTTGCGGGTGGTAGTGGCCCTTTTTGTGTTATCGTAAGATCTATATTGTCCTTCTGGAGGGCTCTAGCTTTTAACATGGGCTGGGGGGTGGTCCTTGACGTAACAGAGACGCGAAAAAGTCTCACGCTAAAACGTGCGGGTGGGGTGCCCTAGTGGTTAGCTGGCGACGTGGGTGTCCGTCCCTTATCGTAGGGCCTTCTAGCTTAACATGGTTCTGCTCTCGGCTTCTGTTCTCGTTTCTCCCCTCGGAACTGCGGTGGGAAGGTATGACATGCATTTAGGCATTCTTGTGTTAGTCTGTGGTATTCCATTTGCTCACTCGTTACTCGTATTACTTTGGTTAATTTAATGTCACGATTTATTCGGAGCTATGTGACATACTACTGGATTTGCTTATCATGTCAGGGTTTTCATGGAAGGTGTTGGATTTGCCTGACACCTTACACACTCGCCAAATCAAATACAGAGTGTCTTAAAATGATCTTTGCAACTTTCATTACTTATATTTAAAAATGAGAATGGGTAGAAATGTGCGGTTTGTGGAATAATTTTGAGACACACTTTAAGTTTTAGTAGCCATTTAACAGAGTTCAATGTGTGCGCCATCTGTAGCATGCAGTACATCTAAACGATATTTCAGTTCCTCCCACGTACTATGATGCGATATCGCATTTCTTGCAGGTTTCGCCCTGGGGTCTGGTAGAAACTATCTTTCACAAAGCCTAATTGAAAACAAATGTAATGGGGTCATGTCTCGAGACTTTCGGGGCCAGGAAGTAGGTCCCTTCTGCCAATCCAATGTGCTGGGAGTCTTTCGTCCAATGCCTTCCTAACCATGGAAGCCCAGTGAGGAAGTGAGGAGGGCCCCCACCCTGCAGCAGCATGACGTCAGGCTGCAGTTCTTCGACCTGTGGAAATGTAGACTGTTCCAACTCGGATAAGCAGTCGAGGCTACTGACTCCTCTGCAAGGAAAAATGGTCCCTCTAGACGATCATGAAGCAGACAACACCACCCGTTTATGTTTGGACTGCCGCGCACAGTCTCCGTGCAAAAATAGGGCTTCACACAGCACAAGACCCTCACATTGCGTTGGTTTACCTTCCCAGACACATGAAAGAAAGCTTCGTCGATGAAAGTCACCTGTTTCAGATAGTCTGGGTCATCACGGACGCGCCTCAGAATCTCAAATGCAAATGCTTTGAGCTTTGGTCTGTCATCAGGTTGAAGAGCATGCAGCTGCTGCACCTTGTACGCATGAACCTTCAGTCTCTCGCGTAACATCCTGTGCAGTGTGATTGGTGGCAGCTGTCGGGACGCTTGACGAATTGATTTGGTTGGGTTCCGGATAAATACCTGTTTCACTCTGCGTCACTCGTGCTCGGACAGGCAGAACTCGTCCTCTTCGTGATACTTCCTGGTTCCTTAACTATCGTTTACAAGTGTTTGGTGGTCGGGAGTGATGGTGGTATGCTTCTGTAATTTGTCTGGAAGCTCCGCTGGACCTGGGTGTCAGACGTGGCCTCTATCAACCATTCCACACACCATTCCGCCTTCTGCAAAACAAAACATAAAAATGCTTCAGGCGTGCGTGAACATGACGCCGCAAACCACATCTTTCTGACAAACTGCCTATTGGCTTCTGTCTCTGGTTCTTCGGCCGACGTTCATCTAATGATTTTTCTGGCGTTTCGCCAGCGCGAGTGGCTGGCATTGTCAAAGCTTCACCCTCCATTGCCGGTGGTGAACTGGAGAGCAATGGAAGGCGAAGCTTTGACAATGCCAGCCACTCGTGCTGGCGAAACGTCAAAAAAATCATTAGATGAACGTCTGCCGAAGAACCCGAAACAGAAGCCAATAGGCAGTTTGTCAACAAGTGGCCACGAAAGCCTTAACAATTTTGTACACATCTTTCTGCCTATCCACATATGAAATTTCAGATTATTTAAAGAATTGAACACCCATGTATAATACAGCTTTAGAAGTCTGATTAGTTCACAAGTCAGTTAATGTGTTAGATGTTTGACGGGAAGCATGTAAGAGAGAAACACTTTGAAAAAGATTTAAACTTGTGCTTAAAGTTTGTTGGAAGTTGCTGAGTGTTCTCATTATGAAACACTGTATGATTTGCGCTCCATTATACGCAGAATCTAGTTTTTGACGCGTCTAGATGTCTATGACGTCATGCCTCTTGAGCTATGTGCCGTACAATGATATAATTTTGCAGGTACATTCAGTGGTATGTTGCGATACTGTCTGCATGCTGTGTCGCGAATAGAGTGGTCGTAAGGAAGTTTAAATGGAAACGTCATATCTGAAGCTGAAGTTTAACTACATGAACAGCGAAAATGTTGTAAAGGATAAACTTTTTTTCCTTTCGTAATTCTGTGGTAGCTGTCAGTAAGACAAAGATTCGTAAGGGTTCGAAATTATATGTAAAGTTTGTAGGAAATTGTGCTCTCGTTCTCAAATACAGGATGAATAAAGTCCGGGTATTTGCATTAGTTACACTGCCTCAAGACAAACACAGTTTCTAATTATAAAACTTCTCTTATTGTGTGGAACTTTCAACATAAGAGTAGTCCGCCCCCGGTAGATGAACGGTGCCGGCACGGCAGCGTGTTCGGTCAGAGGGTTAGCAGCCCTCTGTAATAAAAAAACTGAGTTAATGTATCAACAACGAACTTAACGGGTAAAAACGTCATCGTGACGGATTGTCAATCCTCTGGGCCCGGGTTCGATTCCCGGCTGGTCGGGGAATTTTCTCCTGCCAGGGACTCGGTGTGGTGCTGTCCTCGTCGTCACCCTTACATCCTCCATCGACTGCAGGTCGCCGAAGTGGCGTCAAAATTGAAAGACCGGCACCCGGCGAACGGTCTGCCCGAAGAGGGGCCCTAGCCATACGATTAAATAAAAAAAGCATAAGAGTACACCTCTTATGACTACATATGTTTAAATTGCGCCAATAATTACGGGAAACACTGAGAACCAAATTTTTGTTCCCCTGCTAGGTGTTAGGCAAGCTGCAACTGGAACTAGGTTCCGGCTTCTGGGATAGTCGCTTAGTCACGTACATACGCGATCAGAGTTGTACAAATAATTTTGGAACACGTTGTACAAGTTGAACTGAGTGTGGTTCATCACGTAATTACAAGGATTTTTATGGTCCATGTATAGTTTATAGAGGGACTTTAATTCAGATGCAGCACAACAGAGAACAAGCGATGAAAAAAAGAAAGAAAATGCCTAATTTTTGTTTGTGATTCCGTTAAAGACGAGCTCATGAGGTACAGAGAATAAAGATGTGCATCTGATGTTAGAAGCACATGGTGTTTCACTTACTATGCAAGCGTTGTTCAGTAGCGATTACCCTTGTAGGCAACAGGTTATGATCCGGCCCCTGGCAGGCGGCGTATTGGTTTTAGCTGAACTGGAGACCTCAGAACTCTGAGAAAATATTTGCACGATTTAGCACTTCTCACTGGTATGTCACTGACTGAAGTTCAAATTGTACGATAGAATACCAGAGGAGTAGTTACATACATTACGACAGAAAAAAAGTTCAAAAACATTGAGAGAAGTAGATTTTGTAGTGATCAGTGGAGAGAAATGTGTGCTGTACAGATAATTTTGGAACACCTTGTACAGGTTGATTTGAGTGTGGTTCATCACGTAACTATAAGGATTTTTATGGTCCATGTATCGTTTATAGAGGGACTTAAATCAGATGCAGCACAACAAAGAACAAGCGATGAAAAGAAGAAGAAGAATCCCAAATTTGTGTTTGTGATTCCGTTAAAAACGAGCTCATGAGGTACAGAGAATAAAGATATGCATCTGACGTTAGAAGCACATCATTTATTTAATAATTTATTATAGAGTTTTTGTTGAATGAGACCTTTTTAATTTGAATGGTTCTATGGTTGTTATGACTTTAATCTTGGATTGAATGTCTGTTATGTTTATGTCTTTTATTATATATATTTCTTCTTTGGCAATTTACTACACAGAGGACTAAATGTTAGGTGAATTTCCACTGAGAAACTTTGAATTATTTACGAGTTATCCGGTTTTCGACCATCATAGAGCTTAAGTGTTCACAATCATTGTTGTAAGATAAATCACTAGAAATCACTTCTAAACTACTGACTGCACATCAATATCTTCCTAACAAAACCCAATCCTGGTAGGATCGCCAATTTATACAAGATGCCATGCTGGTATGGTAATGTGGGAATTACCTGTGATTAATTTCTGCACCAGAAGGACCCCTGACTCAGAACAACCCTTAATCTGCACTACTGCAATGTGTGCGCAAGGGAATGTCTGAACGCATATTAATATTGTGTGGTTCTAGTGGTGAACCCTAAGTTGGCAACTTGTGATAAAACAATGAATGATATCAAACATCCCACTGAAACAGACCAAAAAATTATTAAATGAACAAGTTATATTCTCAATTGAAATGAGAAAGGTTATTCATTGAAATGACTGATTTATTGGAAATGAAACTTGCATGGGGTATGCTGTTCCATCATAATAACAAAAAACATGTCCGATAAAACACCTATAAACCACAATTACGTGAATGGTGGCTGGCTGGCAATAGTGACGTGAATGATGGGAATTCTTTACGCAACGCCTTCCTCTGTAGCTACGAACATTAATGCTATCTTGATTCTCTCTTAAGTGATAATAATTGTGAACCACGAATCTGTAAGACTGGGCTAAATACGTTAATTGATCAAGTACTGCCGCAAATCGAAGCAACACTCTGTGGAGGGTCTAAAGCCCATTGAAAATTCTCTATGTTCCAGAGCTGCAAAGATGGTCGCCACAGACAGCTGCCTGTTTTGAGTGAACCCCGTGCTCGGCACTGCTAAATGCGGGTGTCTGTACGCAGACTCGAACGTTGGACCCCACCTCGATCGCCACTCCTGGTCGAACCCTCCGATCTTCACACCATGCCGACCCCAGACGAACTCTACTAAAAATATTTCCAAAATCCACTGCATTCGGGAGGACGACGGATCAATCCCGTGTCCGTCCATCCTGATTTAGGTTTTCCGTGATTTCCCTAAATCGCTCCAGGCAAATGCCGGGATGGTTCCTTTGAAACGGCACGGCCGACTTCCCTCCCCGTCTTTCCCTAATCCGACGAGACAGATGATCTCGCTGTTTGGTCTCTTCCCCCAAACAACCCAACCCCAACCCCCCCGAAATCCACTTCTTTCAAAAACACTCCACACAGAGCACTTCGAAAAATTCAAACTACCAATTACACGCAGCAGGATTTTTCAAAGATATTTCCCCAAAAATTACTGACACCACTAACAGGTCTTCTGACGTCACCGTCTGATTTCCAATCATGACGCTTATTTTCAGCGTGGCTGGGAAATCGCTTGATGTGGGAACCTAAACATCGCAAAAAAATATATTGTCTGCGCTGGTGACATACTGTTGGGCAAACAGAAGCGCAGGATCATCTCAGATTCTGAGGAGAAACATTTTACAATGCTAGGAGATGCGCTTCTCTTAAAAGAAAATAACCTCGGCCGGCTGGCCCGCAAATATCTGCAGATTCCGAAAAACTTTTTCTCCCCCCCTCCCCCCCCCCCCCCCCCCCAATGAACCATGGACCATGCCGTTGGTGGGGAGGCTTGCATGCCTCAACGATACAGATAGCCGTACCGTAGGTGCAACCACAACGGAGGGGTATCTGTTGAGAAGCCAGACAAACGTGTGGTTCCTGAAGAGGGGCAGCAGCCTTTTCAGTAGTTGCAGGGGAAACAGTCTGGATGATTGACTGATCTGGCCCTGGAACACTAACCAAAACGGCCTTGCTGTTTTGGTACTGCGAACTGCTGAAAGCAAGGGGAAACTACAGCCGTAATTTTTCCCGAGGGCATGCAGCTTTACTGTATGATTAAATGATGATGGCGTCCTCTTGGGTAAAATATTCCGGAGGTAAAATAGTCCCCCATTCGGATCTCAGGGCGGGGACTACTGAGGAGGACGTCGTTATCAGGAGAAAGAAAACTGGCATTCTACGGATCGGAGCGTGGAATGTCAGATCCCTTAATCGGGCAGGTAGGTTACAAAATTTAAAAAGGGAAATGGGTAGGTTAAAGTTAGATATAGTGGGAATTAGTGAAGTTCGGTGGCAGGAGGAACAAGACTTCTGGTCAGGTGAATAAAGGGTTATAAATACAAAATCAAATAGGGGTAATGCAGGAGTAGGTTTAATAATGAATAAAAAAATAGGAGTGCGGGTAAGCTACTACAAACAGCATAGTGAATGTATTATTGTGGCCAAGATAGAGACGAAGCCCACGCCTACTACAGTAGTACAAGTTTATATGCCAACTAGCTCTGCAGATGACGAAGAAATTAAAGAAATGTATGATGAGATAAAAGAAATTATTCAGGTAGTGAAGGGAGACGAAAATTTGATAGTCTTGGGTGACTGGAATTCGACAGTAGGAAAAGGGAGAGAAGGAAACATAGTAGGTGAATATGGATTGGGGCTAAGAAATGAAAGAGGAAGCCGTCTGGTAGAATTTTTCACAGAGCGTAACTTAATCATAGCTAACACTTGGTTCAAGAATCATAAAAGAAGGTTGTATACATGGAAGAATCCTGGAGATACTAAAAGGTATCAGATAGATTATATAATGGTAAGACAGAGATTTAGGAACCAGGTTTTAAGTTGTAGGACATTTCCAAGGGCAGATGTGGACTCTGACCACAATCTATTGGTTATGAACTGTAGATTAAAACTGAAGAAATTGCAAAAAGGTGGGAATTTAAGGAGATGGGACCTGGATAAACTGACTAAACCAGAGGTTGGACAGAGTTTCAGAGAGAGCATAAGGGAACAGTTGACAGGAATGGGGGAAAGAAATACAGTAGAAGAAGAATGGGGAGCTCTGAGGGATGAAGTAGTGAAGGTAGCAGGGAATCAAGTAGGTAAAAAGACGAGGGCTAGTAGAAATCCTTGGGTAACAGAAGAAATATTGAATTTAATTGATGAAAGGAGAAAATATAAAAATGCAGTAAATGCAGCAGGCAAAAAGGAATACAAACGACTCAAAAATGAGATCGACAGGAAGTGCAAAATGGCTAAGCAGGGATGGCTAGAGGACAAATGTAAGGATGTAGAGGCTTATCTCACTAGGGGTAAGATAGATACAGCCTACAGGAAAATTAAAGAGACCTATGGAGAAAAGAGAGCCACTTGTATGAATATCAAGAGCTCAGATGGAAACCCAGTTCTAAGCAAAGAGGGGAAAGCAGAAAGGTGGAAGGAGTATATAGAGGGTCTGTACAAGGGCGATGTATTTGAGGACAATATTATGGAAATGGAAGAGGGTGTAGATGAAGACGAAATGGGAGATACGATACTGCGTGAAGAGTTTGACAGAGCACTGAAAGACCTGAGTCGAAACAAGACACCCGGAGTAGACAACATTCCATTAGAACTACTGACAGCCTTGGGAGAGCCAGTCCTGACAAAACTCTACCATCTGATGAGCAAGATGTATGACACAGGCGAAATACCCTCAGACTTCAAGAAGAATATAATAATTCCAATCCCAAAGAAAGCAGGTTAATAAGTCACAGCTGCAAAATACTAACGCGAATTATTTACAGACGAGTGGAAAAACTAGTAGAAGCGGACCTCGGGGAAGATCAGTTTGGATTCCGTAGAAATGTTGGAACACGTGAGACAATACTGACCTTACGACTTATCTTAGAAGAAAGATTATGGAAAGGCAAACCTACGTTTCTAGCATTTGTAGACTTAGAGAAAGCTTTTGACAATGTTGACTGGAATACTCGCTTTCAAATTTTAAAGGTGTCAGGGGTAAAATACAGGGAGCGAAAGGCTATTTACAATTTGTACAGAAACCAGATGGCAGTTATAATAGTCGAGGGACATGAAAGGGAAGCAGTGGTTGGGAAGGAAGTGAGACAAGGTTGTAGCCTCTCCCCGATGTTATTTAATCTGTATATTGAGCAAGCAGTAAAGGAAACAAAAGAAAAATTTGGAGTAGGTATTAAAATCCAGGGAGAAGAAATAAAAACTTTGAGGTTCGCCAGTGACATTGTAATTCTGTCAGAGACGGCAATGGACTTAAAAATAGCAGTTGAACGGAATGGACAGTGTCTTGAATGGAGGGTATAAGATGAACATCAACAAAAGCAAAACGAGGATAATGGAATGTAGTCGAATTAAATCGGGTGATGCTGAGGGAATTAGATTAGGAAATGAGACACTTAAAGTAGAAAAGGAGTTTTGCTATTTGGGGAGCAAAATAACTGATGATGGTCGAAGTAGAGAGGATATAAAATGTAGACTGGCAATGGCAAGGAAAGTCTTTCTGAAGAAGAGAAATTTGTTAACATCGAGTATAGATTTAAGTGTTAGGAAGTCGTTTCTGAAAGTATTTGTATGGAGTGTAGCCATGTATGGAAGTGAAACATGGACAATAAATAGTTTGGACAAGAAGAGAATAGAGCTTTCGAAATGTGGTGCTACAGAAGAATGTTGAAGATTAGGTGGGTAGATCACGTAACTAATGAGGAGATATTGAATAGGATTGGGGAGAAGAGAAGTTTGTGGCACAACTTGACTAGAAGAAGGGATCGGTTGGTAGGACATGTCCTGAGGCATCAAGGGATCACAAATTTAGCATTGGAGGGCAGTAAAAATCGTAGAGGGAGAGCAAGAGATGAATACACTAAGCAGATTCAGAAGGATGTAGGTTGCGGTAGGTACTGGGAGATGAAGGAGCTTGCACAGGATAGATTAGCATGGAGAGCTGCATCAAACCAGTCTCAGGACTGAAGACCACAACAACAACAACATCCTATCGTTTGATAGGGCCTGAAAGTTAAAAGAAAGGACTCCAGCTAGCATTGGGAACAATACACCGCACCGTGTCAACAGCAGAACGTTGGGGTAGTTTTGTGACTCCTCGTCGTGCTGGGCCTCGCCCAACCCTCTCCCCTGACTTGCAAGTGGCCAGCAGTCCCTGAGTGCTCCCTACCATTGTACCTTAAGGCGGTCCCTGCGGTAACTGTTCGGGCATCGCTTCTCTCCCCACACAGCAGAAACACAACAGATAAGGAAAATTTGTTCGTCAACAGAAGAACAGACCCATCACCACTAATTACCCGCAGTGCAACTAGATACCGACGCAAGCAGTACGCAATCAATGTCAGCCCACTTTATTAAAAATCTTAACGATAGTTAAAATAAAAGAGGCAAGCCCTCAGGATTTGCCGTCGTTCAGTATTACCGACGACAGTGGGACTAAAGCGAAGTTACTAAACGCAGTTTTCCGAAATACCACCACCCAAAAAAGAAGGCGAAATAAATATTCCAGAATTCGAATCGAGACTAGCAACCAGCATGAATAACTTAGAAGTGGATGTCATTGGAGTACGGAAGCAGCTTAAATCACTTAATAAAGGCAAGTCTTCCGATCTAGACTGTAACCAATTAGGTTTCTTTCAGAGTATGCTTCTACAATACCTCCATACTTAACAAAGTTACAAAGGTCGCACAAAGATTCAAAAAAAGAAATAAGAGTAATAAGTTGAATTACTAACCCGTATCACTGACGTAGATTTATTGCGGGATTTTGGAAAATATATTGTGTTGAAACATTATGAATTATCTCCAAGGTAAGACACATAGACAATACGAATTAAGAAAACATCGCTCTTGCGAAACACATATAGCTCTTCAATCGCACAAAGTAATGCGTGCTATCTACAGAGGCTCTCAAATTGAGGCCACATTTCTAGGATTCCTAAAGGCTTTTGACACCAATTCTCAGAGATTTCTAAAAAAAAACTGCGTGCCTTTGGACCATCGTCTCAGTTGTGTAACGATTCGTAATTTCCTATCAGAAAGGTAGCAGTACGTTGTAATGATCAAATAAAACAGAAGTGATTGTTGGCGTTCCCCGAGGAAGTGTCATAGGCCCTCTGCTGTTCTTGATCTATATAAACTACTTAGAAGACGATCTAACCAGCACTCTTAGATTGTTTGCAGATTATGCTGTCATTTAGTGTCTAGTAAAGTGATCAGAAGATCAAACCAATTGCAAAATTACTTAGATACGGTATCTGTATGATGCGGAAAGTGACAATTAACTCTAAATAGCCGGTCGCGGTGGCCGTGCGGTTCTAGGCGCTGCAGTCCGGAACCGCGGGACTGCTAAGGTCGCAGGTTCGAATCCTGCCTCAGGCATGGATGTGTGTGATGCCCTTAGGTTAGTTAGGTTTAAGTAGTTCTAAGTTCTAGGGGACTGATGACCTAAGATATTAAGTCCCATAGTGCTCAGAGCCATATTGGACTCTAAATAAGGAAAAGCGTGAGGTCATTCTGATAACTACTAAAAGAAAATCGTTAAATTTCGGCTACAAGATAATCACACAAATCTAAAGGCTGCAGTTCAACTAAATATTAGGAATTACAATTATGAAGAACATAAACTGGAACGAACACATAGATAATGTTGTGAGGAAGCCAAAACGAAGACTGCGATTTTTGTGGCAAAATACGTAGAAGGCGCAACAGATCTAGTAAAGATACTGCCTACCCTACGCTTGTCTGTCCTCCGCTAGAGTATTCTTGTGTGGTATGGGATCCTTATCAGGTGGGACTAACGAAAACATCGAAAAGCCCAGAGAAGGGTAGCTCGTTTTGTATCATAGGAAAATAGGGGAGAGAGTGTGACGGATAAGATAAGCTGCTGGGGTGGCAACCATTAAAACAAAGTCGTTTTTCGTTCTGGCAAGGTCTTTTCAAGAAATGTCAGTCAACAACTTTCTCCTCTGAAAGCGAAAATATTTCGTTGACGCTACCCCATATAGGGAGAAAACATAATCCAAATAAAATAAGAGAAACCAGAGTTCGTGCCGAAAAATTTAAGCGTTCATTTTTCCCATGTGCTGTCAGAGAGGTAACGATAGAGAAATAATCTGAGAGTAGTTTGTTGAACCCTCTGCCAGGCACTTAAGAGTGATCTGTAGTGTATCATGTAGATGTACCATTTCTAAGTCATCTACAGAATCCAGATCTTAGTCCTATACAGAATGTTAGAGGAGGTGAACGGCATTCCGCTGGCTGCCACCAAAGACATCCAAAGTTCTGAACAATTCTTCCTCTGGAATGATATTAGCTGCCCTCGAAACGCCATATAGAGAGCATGCCAATTTACTATCAATCATGAGTGAAAACTGGGCGGAAAGATGCTTCTTGTTCAAAGTTTTATTTTTGGTCGGAACATCAAATCAATGTTTGTGTCGACAGTATTCCCTCAACTGAGATATTAGGGGCTACAAAGCTGTAGATGTCGGCACTCGTTGTGTATTAAGAAACTCTCTCCTTAAATCTGCAACTCCGCTGACTTCGTACACCGCCTCACTCATCTGAGGATACGGGATACGGATATTATGGTCAGATGCGACACAGTCTTCCTCTTTAAAAGAGTCCAATTTCCTTGGGACTAATCGCGGTAAAGTTCTGCAGTTGTTTCACCGAGCTTTCTACGTACGTTCTGTCACCTACTTCTTTACTATACGAAAGAAAATACACACATTAAAAAAATCTGAATCAGCCCAGTTCCCAGAACTTCTGAAAATAGACGTTGACTGTGGATATTGTATGACAGACACATTCCCTTTGACTGTTCAGAGATGTCACTAAACTCGCCCAAAGATGTAAACAACCATGCATGGTTCAAATGGCTCTGAGCACTATGGGACTCAACTGCTGTGGTCATTAGTCCCCTAGAACTTAGAACTACTTAAACCTAACTAACCTAAGGACATCACACACATCCATGCCCGAGGCAGGATTCGAACCTGCGACCGTAGCAGTCGCACAACCATGCATGAGCAGCGCCTATTAGACGGAGGGGGCCCGACAACCAGTCAGTTCCAGTCATTCCACCAGGAAGGAGGTACACGGCTCGTGTTGTCTGTAGCTCATCATGCCTAGACGGTCCATACTGGGGTTCGATCGCGTCCGCATTGTTTTGTGCCAGAAGGGCTCTCAACGAGGGAAGTGTCCAGGCGTCTCGGAATGAACCAAAGCAATGTTTCATATCAGTGCACACTCCGCTGCAGAGTGAAAATCTCATTCTGCAAAGCAATGTTATTCAGACATGGAGGAGATACAGAGAGGCCCAAGGGCTACTACTGCAGTGGATGACCGCTACCTACGGATTATGGCTCGGAGGAACCCTGACAGAAACGCAACCATGTTGAATAATGCTTTTCGTGCAGCCACAGGACGTCTTGTTATGACTTAAACTGTGTCCAATAGGCTGCATGATGCGCAACTTCACTCCCGACGTCCATGGCGAGGTCCATCTTTGCAAACACGGCACCATGCAGCGGGGTACAGATGGGCTCAACAACATGCCGAGTGGGCCGCTCAGGATTGGCATCACGTTCTCTTCACCGATGAGTGTCGCATATGCCTTCAACCAGACAATCGTCGGAGACGTGTTTGGAGGCAACCCGATCAGGCTGAACGCCTTAGATACACTGTCCAGCGAGTGCAGCAAGGTGGAAGTTCCCTGCTGTTTTAGAGTGGCATTATGTGGGGCCGACGTACGCCGCTGGTGGTCATGGAAGGCGCCGTGACGTCTGTGCGATACGTGAATACCATCCTCCGAGCGATAGTGCAACCATATCGGCAGCATATTGGCGAGGCATTCGTCTTCATGGACGAAAATTCGCGCCCCCATCGTTGATGAGAGATGCGAAGAACATCAGCGACATATCAGAGTAAAACAACCAAACATATCAGCTGTGCCGGCCGCTGTGGCCGAGCGGTTCTAGGCGCTTCAATCAGGAACCGCGCTGCTGCTACGTTCGCAGGTTCGAATCCTGCCTCGGGCATGTATGTGTGTGATGTCTTTAGATTAGTTAGGTTTAAATAGTTCTAAGTCTAAGGGACTGATGACCTACGATGTTGAAGTCCTGTCGCCGAACACAACCCCGAATATAATCATGAAATGAAACGCGATGAGACCAGTACCGAGGTGCAAACGCCAAGTTTCTGGGACAGTATGATTAGGGAATCTATCGAAATTAAGATGCCAGAAAAACTAATAAACAGGTGTGGCTGTTTCAGTTTAAATAACGTTTGGTTTTCAGCATTCAGTTTACTAAAATTTCGCCAGTCATAACATCTACCGGAGTTGGAAAACACGAAGAGAATTTGTGTTTCACTGAACGTCACTGCGAGCTCCGAAAAAGCAAAAAGTATCAGAGGGCGCAGTGGGTATCGAGAATCGCACTTGGCTATGAATAGCGGCGTGAGACCAAGAGTCTGGTTGGAATCCAGGCACCGAGAACACTTAACAGCAGAAGTCACAGAACCTGAGTAAGACAGATGGGTCGATCATCTAAATATTGTGCATAAAATGGAAACAACAACTCGACAGAACACTCGGATGCACACCATTAATCAGTCGCACCAAGAAAGCCTGAGAGACCACAGTATTATTATTACGATTATTACTGTTATAATTGTGTTGAAGTGAAAAAATCAAACATTCCATAATGTTAGGTTGGTGCATAAGTTCATAGTGTTTTTGTTCGGCGGTGGCCATATGTGCATCTCTGCCTGCTCGTCATCAATTGGCTCGTGAACAACACCGAATGGTTCTTCGCCTCAAAACCAGTTGATTTTTACATTCGCGGAATGGAAAAGTTACCGCAGTGTTGGCAGACTGTAATAAATAGTGAAGGCGAATATATTATTGATGAGTAAAGTCTCTGTTATCTGTATCTGTGGTGTTTATTTAACTTATGGAAAAGCTCTACTAATTTATGCACCAACATAATATACTACCAGTGCTTTGTTGTGTAAGATGTGTTTATACGATTTACTTTACGCAACTAGGGGACGGGTAATGTATGTTGATAAATCCAATAACTGGAATGTAATACGTTTGTTGCTGTGGTTGAGACTTGGCAGTTCATTTGTCAGTACATTTGACTGCGCAAAAGCATCGAAAAGGCACGAATCTTTGCAAGCGCCCCGCCTGGTGGCGAGCTGTTGCGGAATGCCGAGTGACTCAGTGCGCCCCCCTTGGCAGGCATTAACTGCCAGCAGGGGAGATAGCGAGGCGAGAGACGAGCTAATCAGCGGTCCTGCACGCCCACCGAGCCAGCCGTCGGCAGTTCGCAGCTTCTGCAACGGAGCTGCAGAAAGAGCAGACGCCATTCCCCCATCCCATTTAGCATAAAAAGAAGGTGTCGGAAGTTCGAAGGTCTGGCCAAAAATGGCAGCAAGGTGTGTAAAGGATCACATTGTGCACTGTATGCCTGCAGACATAATTCAATATTCTACCTCCTGTTACAGGACACATCGAGTTTCCCAATCAGTGAAGTATCCGCTATTTTAACACCAAAAACGACAGCGATAAAGTATGAAAATAAGCCCTCTTCAGGGCCCAAATTTACAGTGAAGTCTTTTAACACTGAAGGCATATCATCCTGCAAAGGAGAGTTGTTGAGTCGACTTTGATGTAGCATGCATTCAAGAAACCAACCAAGATAGCAACCAAATAAGACCGGGTATTAGGGTATGCAACTAGTACCTGAAACACCACGCAGCAAGCATGGAAGTGTCATACTCACATAGCCTGATACCTTGACCTTGTCAATAGTTTTTGCATGGAAAAATGAGATAGATATTGTAAGAATCTAAATTTCCAGCTCGATTTAAGACACTAAATTATTTTTCTCGTTCAATGGACCGAACAACTCCAGAAATCAGAAAGTAAACTTTGTGGTAGGAGATTTCAATTATCACAATAGCGGAGATGTGAGGTCAGTGATGACAATGGTGAATTACTTCTACATCTACATCCATACTCCGCAAGCCACATGACGGTGTGTGGCGGAGGGTACCTTGAATACTTCTGTCGGTTCTCCCTTCTATTCCAGTCTCGTATTGTTCGTGGAAATAAAGACTGTCGGTATGCCTCTGTGTGGGCTCTAATCTCTCTGATTTCATCCTCATGGTCTTTTCGCGAGATATACGTAGGAGGGGACATTATACTGCTTGACTCCTCGGTGAAAGTATGTTCTCTAAACTTCAACAAAAGCCGGTACCGAGAGCTACTGAGCGTCTCTCCTGCAGAGTCTTCCACTGGAGTTTGTCTATCATCTCCGTAACGCTTTCGCGATTGCCAAATGATCCTGTAACGAAGCGCGCTGCTCACCGTTGGATCTTCTCTATCTCTTCTATCAACCCTGTCTGGTACGGATCCCACACTGCTGAGCAGTATTCAAGCAGTGGGCGAACAAGTGTACCGTAACCTACTTCCTTTGTTTTTGGATTGCATTTCCTTAGGATTCTTCCAATGAATCTCAGTCTGGCATCTGCTTTACCGACGATCAACTTCATATGATCATTCCATTTTAAATCACTCCTAATGCGTACTCCCAGATAATTTATGGAATTAACTGCTTCCATTTGCTGACCTGCTACATTGAAGCTAAATGATAAGGGATCTTTCTTTCTCTGTATTCGCAGTACATTACACTTTTCTACATTGAGATTCAATTGACATTCCCTGCACCATGCGTTAATTCGTTGTAGATCCTCCTGCATTTCAGTACAGTTTTCCATTGTTACAACCTCTCGATATACCACAGCTAGAACAATGGGCAAATGTTAGTGAGTTGTCTCTTATTCACAGTTGCCACTTTCATTTAAAAATTTCTGTTGGCGTAGAGGATTCAATCCCGATATGATTTTCGTCATTAATAGCATAACACAACTCATTGTCGACATAGATCAATCCAGTGCAGCTTCACTCTGCTATTTGACCACAGTATGTACCCTGTGGCCGCAGTTATAACTTCAAGAAAGGGGATTGGCCAAAATTTTGTGTTACTTTGGACACTGATACTGAACATCAAGCCAGTTCCTGCAGTATATGACCTCTTCATTGATGCTGTTAAGAAGTATTCCTAAAAATATATTCATCGTTGGTGTAGCAGTATAGGAAGAAGTGATATAATGGACCCCAATTTGTTTTTTTCTTATTTTATCCTTACTGCCACCATTCCTTTTCTATTTACTTCAAAACTGCTAAGCATATATTGTGACATGGATTTTAGTTATTTATCATATAACTTTGAGATATTATACATGACACAAAGAAAGGAATTTTGTTTTATGGAACCGCAGGTGATCTGAGAGAAAACTGTGCTTGCAATATGAGCCCCATGAGATACATTCAAAGAATTAAACAACAAATTACCAGAAATACACCTTTTTGAAACTGATTATTGGGATAAGTTTGTACGATGCAGATATTTTATTGAAGACGGTCTCCACACTTTGCTGTCTTTTATAGGCCATTTCCTTGCTCGAAAATGCCTTGAAATCTTTCTCTACGAGGCTAATGTTGTTAAAATTTGTGATCTTATGTGTTGTTGGTTCGTATTGCCAGCACCAAAGGGGCTCATAATACCAGTGTCACCATCTCTGTAAACAAATTATTTATTTTATTTTGCGTTCGATATGCCAGATGCATTACAGTGCTATACACATTCAGCATGGGAAACTTAATTAATATGCAAATATAACAAAACATTATTCGTCATAAATTTAGTTATACATATTACAGTACTTATAAACCATGTTGCATACAAGTTGTAATCTGCCAAACAAAATTAACAATTAAACAGAAACACTTAAATTACAAAGGCAATAAATGTCACAGTCTGTGAGTCTATGCAGATCCTCTAGAGAACCGTCCCGAAAACCATGAATTTCACACTCGATTATTAGCCGCATTGTCTGTATTTCGCCGCAGTCACAGTGAGGATCGTCCACCTAGTCCCACTTGGCCATCAGCTCGTTGAACCGTCCAACACCAGTTCTCATTCTGTTTAGTGCCACCCAGGTTCTTCGAGGGATGTTGAAGCCAGGAACACGATCAGCCGGGTTCTTAATGAGGTGTCCATTGTTAACATCTGCTTGTTGCAGTAGGTGCTTCCATTCTGCTATGGTGTCCCGATTGTACGAGGAGTGGTCCCAGGAGGGATTTCTTGACTTTAATCGTTTCGGGCCATGCACATCAGCGTGTATTGGGAGAGTGGTGCCTGCAGCAGTTTTTTCATTTCTCTTTGGATTGCGCGTTGTCTACTGAGTGAGGGAGGTTCAATGTTTGCCAGCACAGAGAGCCATGGTGTTGGGGTAGGTCTCACTGTTCCAGTTATTGTTCGCAAGATGCCATTTAGGCGAACATCTACTTTATTGACGTGAGAACTGTTGGCCCACACAGGGTCACAGTATTGTGCAACGTTGTTGACTAGAGCCAAGGAGTGCGAAGTGTCTTAGCTTTACTTCCTCAGGTAGAGCTTGCGAGCTTCTATATGATATTGACTCTGCCTCTGAGTTTTTGGCTGACATCCCGCAAATGTTCTCTGAATCTTAGGCTACGTTCCAGTCTAACACCCAGGTATTTTAGTGCTATTCCATGTCTTATACTGTGGCCTGCTATATTCAAGCGCAGCTTCCTGTCTGCTTGTTTCTTATTCAGGTGCATCACTGTGCTTACTGTTTTTGATGCATTAAGGTTCAGTTGCCAGGTCCTGTATTAGTTATGACGTTGCACCAAGTCAGAATTTAGGCCTGATTCCAATTGTTCGAATGAATAGCCATGAAAAGCAATAGCCAGATCATCGGCATATGCGAAGTTCCGTGATTTGAGTTCCGGCATAACAGAGAAGTACAAATTAAACAGTAAAGGAGCTAGCACAGAGCCTTGTGGCAGTCCAGTATTGAGGATTCGTGCTTTGTTTGTTTTTCCGTGAAGATGTACTCCTTGTGGATAGCATATTACAAAAGAGCTTTAATAACTTCTTACATTTGACTACTGTAGCAAGCTTATACAGTAATCCTTTAAGTCATACTGTGTCGTACGCAGCTGAGAGATCTATAAATACTACACAGGTCTTTTCCTTGTTCTGAAAACCACGTTCAATATGCGTGGTTAGTGCCAGGACTTAATCGCAGCAGCTCATCTTCGACCTGAAACCAGCTTGCTCCACGGTTATTGCTGTATCTATTGGGGGGGGGGGGGGGGCATTCTCTTTAGGAGAATTTTCTTGAGAAATCTGTACACCACAATATTAATACTGGAACATTACTCTTAATACGTGTGTAATACGGGAAATATATCATAATTGTTATTTACACAGGCATAGCTGTTGTAATGTTGGCAGAAATCGATATCTCTAAAAATTCTTGTCGGCAGTGAAAACAATATAATCTCATTGCTCACTGGCAAAACTAGTCACTGCGTCAGGGCGCACTACAGGCGTAACTACGTACTAGAGAATGCTTGTAATTGAGCCGTTCCATGGAATAACAACTTAAACTCTAGTAAGTCTTGTTTCCCTTTCCTCTAGCTATTAATTTCACTGCTCACCGGCAGTCAGAACATCTTCTAGAAGCATCTGACTGCCGTGTTGCGCCAAGTTGTTTCACAGACCGCTGTACAAGTACGCAAACAACTTCCACGTCGCTCGAACCTGTGTTTGGTGTGCCCCGTGCTGAGAATTATTTATTAGTGATAGGATGTGTTTAACGATGAACATCACATTGGAAGCTAACAGAGACTGTAAGAAAATATGGGAAGTGATTCATATTATACACTCAGTACAGAGAGTAAACATGACATCACCCTATTGGAACGAAACGCAAAATTCAGAGTGAAGTGAAAGAAAGACGCTGTGAAAAAAAAAAGATAAATTCTGGACAATGTCCTAATACACCGAAAAATGCTGTGAAAGTAAATTCTAAGAAATTAGAAGTCCGTAAACAATGTTGCGCTAAGGAATGTTGTACAAAAATAAACCCAAAAGATCAAGAAGAGTCCCATGAAATATTTTAGACTAAAGGTAAAAAGAACACACAAGATCTATTAATTTTAAATTTAATTAAAGACAAAAAATATCTAGAGTAAGGGAGGGAAAATGCGCGCACGTGGAGAAAACGGCCTGTTTACTTCGTGTCGTTAGTGTTGTCGATACTGCAATCCCTTTGGCTTTCATAGTGGGATGAAATTAGTGGCAGGAAAATGGCAGAGCAGGAGTTAAGAGCCTCAAAACGAAAATTGCTCGAGTCATTACTACGTTTCAACTCATAGTGGGCAGAAGAGTAATTTTTTATTGAAGTACAAACAGGCCCTCAGTGTCTGTTTTTTAATGTTATTTTATCGGCGTGGAAAGGATACCGGGTGCCGCACGGGATTAGCCGAGCGGTCTCTGGCGCTGCAATCATGGACTGTGTGGCTGGTCCCGGAGGAGGTTCGAGTCCCCCTCGGGCATGGGTGTGTGTGTTTGTCCTTAGGATAATTTAGGTTAAGTAGTGTGTAAGCTTAGGGACTGATGACCTTAGCAATTAACTCCCATAAGATTTCACACACATTTGAACATTTTTGATACCGGGTGGTTATAAAGTGTAGCTACCCACAGAGTTCCAGTGTAGTTATCGTACGGCAGCGAAATTTGGCAGGTACTCTAAAAATGGTTCAAATGGCTCTAAGCACTATGGGACTTAACATCTAAGTTCATCAGTCCCTAGACTTAGAACTACTTAAACCTAACTAACCTAAGGACATCACACACGCCGGCCGTTGTGGCCGAGCGGTTCTAGGCGCTTAAGTCCGGAACTGTGCTGCTCCTAAGGTCGCAGGTTCGAATCCTGCTTTGGACATGGATGTGTGTGATGTCCTTAGGTTAGTTAGGTTCAAGTAGTTCTAAGTCTAGGGAACTGATGACCTCATATGTTAAGTCCCATAGTGCTCAGAGCCATTTTTGAACATCACACACATCCATGCCCGAGGCAGGATTTGAACCTGCGACCGTGGCTACAGCGTGGTTCCGGACTAAAGCACCTAGAACCTCTCGGCCACAGCGGCCAGTGGTAGGTATTCTAATGCGATAATGCGGAACCGATTTACTCTGGAAGGAAATTAGTTCCAATTTTGATAACCAGGTGCAAATCTGGAGCTGTGAATGCAAGAAACACGGTTAGAAATATTTCCATCAACAATGGATTAGGCACGGGACGTGTGCACATAGGTCAAAGAAACGAGAAAGGCATAACGTTGGCTTTATTAATAAATGGCCGCTTACACAGTTTATTCAATATGAACACCAAATCTACCATGTTTCACTGCCGTCCGACAATTATAGGCCACAATGGACCTCCTTGAGTAACTGCACTTAATTTGATACAATGTAAAGTGATATTTTCAACTCCTGCAGGAGAAACTCGTGAACTTTCGACGCTGAGGAAAGGAAGGCCCAATTTTTTAAGCTAGAGCGAGAAAGAGAGAAATAAGTAAGCTCATATACGAGGAGGGAGGGAGGAAATTAGTTTTTAACGTCCCATCGACAACGAAGTCATTACAGACGGAGCAGGAGCTCGTATTATGGAAGGAAATAGCCATGCTCTTTCAAAGAAACCATCCCACCATTTGCGTGAACCGATCTATGGAAAACAGGGAAAATCTAATTCAGGATGGCCGGACGCGTGTTTGAGCCGTCGTCCTCCCTAAAGCGAGTCCAATGTGCTAACCATTGCGCCACCTCGCTCGGTTAAAAGTTCATATAGACACATGACATTTAGTAAAAATATTACCATTATTTACAAAGCATTACGCGGTTTTGCCCTCGATTTTCCCTCTTCCTTGTAATGTAGTTACAGGAAGAGAACCAATCCATCCACAATGGTGGTGCATCGAGAGTGAGCTATCACATAGCTCTTCAAACGCCGAAAATAGAGCGTTATTTCATTGATGGTTAAGAATGTTTTGTTGATACCGCAACAAATTTGTGTCCAGCGACTAGTCTGGTTTTCGAAACAGTTCCTCTTTCACGGAGATCAGTTTGTAGACGCATCAAAGAAATGTCGAACGGCGTGGAAACGCAACTGAAAGATAAGAGTAAAGATTTGTTTTTTTTTCTCTTTGGATCTGTATGAAAGCAAGCCTGTACTCCTTGCAATGGAAATGAGAGTTTGCCGTCATTGGCCGGGAGGCCCTTTACGGGGCAGGTCCGGCCGCCTTGGTGCAGGTCTTATTACATTCCACGCCTCATTGGGCGACCTGCGGGCCGGATGGGGATGAAATCATGATGAAGGCAACACAACACCCAGTCGCTGTGGAGAGAAAATTCCCGACGCAGCCGGGAATCGAACCCAGGCCCCTTAGGACGGCAGTCCGTCACGCTGACCATTCAGCGATCGGGGCGGAAGCTGTAATTATTCATTTAGAGCTAATGCACGGTACAGCTACGACCGATAACATTTTTTCTTGCTTGGGAATCATTAGTGATGAATATTACTATTGTTGGGAAAGATTTAGTTTGATTACAGCAGATGGAGCTACTGCAATGATTGGTCAAAAGTCTGGTGATTTTGCTTCGATAAGGCACTAGGTGAAAGAAGTTCGTATCCAGCACGGAATACAAGCGATACATTGAGATAGCGTTAATCTGCAGGCAAAATATGGTCAAAGAAGTGGCGTCGTGGGCTTTGTTGTAGAAACAGTTAATAAACTGAGATCGCACGGTTTGGGACATCGGCAGTTTAAATCCATCCCGACAGAGCCGGGACGTGACTATGGCGAAGTACCTTATATTTGAGAAGTACGCTGACTGTGTCGAGGTGTTGTTTTAGAACTTGTTTTTTCAACTTTCTTGAAGACATAGTACTGTTCATGCGCCAAGAAGAAACGCAGTAAACGAGTTTGATGACCTCCAATGGGTATCAGATTTTGCACTTATGCTGACCTTGCAAAGCATCTGAATGTCTTGAGCACAATTTTGAAGGGTAGACATAAACTAATTACCTATGTTTTAGGCACTAGCTTTGATTTTAAAAGAAAATTTGCTGTTGAGGATAAAGCAACTTTCATAAAGGTCATTTGCGCAAAGAGACATCGAGCGAAAATTTGGATGGATTTGTTACGGTGCCTTAGGCTTTGTTACGAAACTTTGACAGTATATTAAGTGATGTGAAATTGACTGTAATGCTTTTGCAGCTCCTTTTGCAGTGGACGTTGGAAGCGTGCCTCCTGAAATTCAGTAGGAGATCTTTGACTTTCAGTGAAGTCGTGTGCTCAGGGAGATGTTTGACACTGCAGAAAATATTGAAATGTTTTATAAGAACTTAATGAGTGTGAATTCCTAAGGGACCAAACCCTAGACTTACACACTACTTAGACTAGCTTAAAGTAACTGATGCTAAGAACAACACATACACCCATTCCCAAGGGAGGACTCGAACATCCGGCGTGATACAAAAACTTCTCTCACTTGTTTCGAATAGCTGCTCGCGTCTGGAGTATGCTCAGGACTACATACTTGTGTGAAATTTTTTTCAACAGTGAAATTAACAAAATCTAAGCATAGGATTAGCCTTACTGACTGGAGTAACATGTTTGATGACCAGTAATCCCAGTCAAGGCATCTACAAGCTAGTGAAAAAACATTTAAAGGCAATAGCAGAGTGATGAAAACAGACGTTTCTATCTTTTCATAAGTAGTAGGGCTGCTTCTAACTTAACACTTCTCAGTGAGATTACATGTATTGAGTTAATATATGTTTAATAAAGGACCATGTGTTCTTTGCTTATTACTTTACGTCTGTTTTGTATTTGTGGCCAAGAAATTAAGTCGACGAGTGTGCTGTTTTTCTATTTCTTGATCCATGCACCGTCCCCTCCGCCCCCCCCCCCCCTCTCCCGGCTCCAAGTCCTCGCCATGAACTGAACTGAACGACGGACTTTGGAACATTTCGTTTTGTATGTGATTGGTAACAACGTGTGCAATGCATTACCTTGCGGCACTGCAGTACTCGTTACGGCATTACACGGTGAAAAGATTACTCTTTATTTTTTACTCTGGCGCTGTGTTGTGCCTCTATCGAACTGCAGGCGGTGAAACGCTTTTCTACCGTCTGCTGGTGCAATCTGAACGTGTTTATCTTCTTTCAGTTTTCGAACGACGATGAAAGGGTACATCCACATTCCCAAGAAAGCGGAACACGCAGTACGAGCGGATCGCCCAGGGAAAAAGTCAAAAATAAAATTTCACTCATGAAAAAAATATGAAAACAGCAAGGCTATTTTACTACTTGTAACTGACATACGAAGCCTGATGTGTCAAGATGACGCAAAAATTATGCACACCAGAGTAACTTTATTTGCTTTTCTTCACGACGGAATTGGTGTAAGCGAACTGTTAATACTTTTTCATTCAATGGCACTTTTGTGTAACACAGTATCGGTCTTTAAGGCTACATTTCCACACGCTCGTGTTATACTCTATCGTAAGTGTTTACTGCGTTGTCATTCTGTAATAATTATGACAAAGCGAAGAATCCTAACGTGACTACAAACTCAAGCGTCAACTATCGATCGTGTTGTATCGGCAGCCTGCAGTCCCGTTCACGAGTAGGCGTAAGGGACCGCGAGCTGCGTGCGCATCGTGCCCGCACGGTGATACATATCCCACAGCGCTAGAGTGACCAGCCCTGATCTAGAACATCTAATGACACCCAGTCTTGTTGGAACCTTAGCTCTTCATTTATTTATCATCTCAAACAGAACAACACTAGTGCTGTAGTCTGTAAATCTACACAGTTTGCAAGTTACCGAGAGTCGTTTAAAAACAAAATGGGCTGAAGGCATGAATTGAAGTTTGTGTTACGGAGAGCATTGTAGTAGAGTAGTCCCTGCAGCTGTGTTAGCCATACTACTACGCTGTATAATGGTTAGTACATCTGCATAGAAAGCACGAAACCTGATTTCAAGTCCTGGCCTTGGAGTACATTTTATTTCTTCAGATTCTATCATTATCGATTTTTAAAGACGTTGAATGCTGGTTCTTATAGTAGGATATGGTAGAGGGAAACACTGCAACAGACTACATAAAATAGCAACTGAAATATAGGAAATGGTCCTATCTCATAGGGACCAGTTTCCTTCCCTGTCACAATGACCAATAAAGTAAATTTTGTTGGTTCCTAGAAGATGCAACAAAAAAAGATTCAGATTCTGTTTCTTACTTTTTGTAGGATTTCGTAAATAATAAACTTGAAGCTATAAACAATATTAACACCATTAAACTGTTTTCGGATTAGTGTGTAGGACATAATAAATTTATAAGGTTATTAAGATTTTGTACTTACCTTTCAGAATCAAAAAAACCTAACCACACGACACGTTTACAGTTAGAGGACGGTCATACAGTTAATGCGATCGAAACTTTGGCCCATATGGAAATAGTCTAAGAGATATTTAAAACATTAAGAACGAGTGTCCATATAATTCAGTCCTTCAGAACTTCAGAGTTATATTGGCCCTTAATTTCCTCTCGCCGGCCGTAGTGGCCGGGCGGTTCTAGGCGCTACAGTCTGGAACCGAGTGACCGCTGCGGTCGCAGTTTAGAATCCTGCCTCGGGCATGGATGTGTGTGATGTCCTTAGCTTAGTTAGGTTTAATTAGTTCTAAGTTCTAGGCGACTGATGACCTCAGAAGTTAAGTCGCATAGTGCTCAGAGCCATTTCAACCATTTGAAGTTTCCTCTCGTAGTTTGATGGATCCCGTTATCAGTATATTGTGTGAGGTGCGGTGCCCATATTTTCATGTTTCACTTACTCAGATCGTATTATTTGTAAGATGGCAAGAACTATGCCCCTTACATGAAGTCATTAAAGATCACCTAACTCACGTTGAGCGAACAGCAGGGCTGAACAAAATGACTGACAAGGCACAATGCATCTTGTAGAGGGTATAGTATGGACGTATTTGGTCGGCGCTGGGAAGCGATGCATAATTAACGCGACTTGTGCTGCAATTGATGTAAGTGGTTTTGCTGGAGGGGAAACTGTGGCGAAAAGCGGACTGTGAGAAGTCTCCGTAGGGATCTTCCGTTCCCAGCTTACCTAGAGTGCGGACGTGGCGTTCTTTACTCGGCTTGCCTGTGAAAGAGTGAGCATCTCTGCAGTTTAGGACTTAGCAAATGGAACGATTGAGCTTGGAGATAGGAAGTTTTGGTTCAGCTATGTACTGAGCAAGATAGCTAGGAGTGAATAGATGAGCGGAGCCTTGCAGCACCACGAGGTGGGCCGACGTCCACACAACGACGCCGCTACGCCACGCTGAATTCGTTGATATTGCGCCCGCTCCGGCCACTGATTAATTTGTTGGATCACGTCGGCCTAGTTTCCACGAGGGTTTCATGGGCCGTGTATTTTAGAATTCTTCGCATTACGTCAGGGTCAGTCGATAGGAATTACTTCACGCAAACGCAATTTATTACCACTGCCTGTTAGGAGAGTCATGTAATGTGATGATTGAGGGTCGTGAGTTAAAATAAATCTGTGCTAATCGTCTGCATCTGTTTTCAATCAAGTAGTTGAAATCCCAAGTCACTTTCTTAATTAATTTTATGTTTAACATTTGCATCTGGTGTTCAATAGCTGAATGTAACATCAATGTGCACCCCTTTTTAATTAAAAGGGATCAATTCTGAATCAGTTAATGTCAACACTGCCACCGCAGTTCAATCAGGAGTCACAGGGCCTTATTACTTTCTTTGCATTATCCGACATTGCGGCAGTTTTGCACTCTCTGTTGATCTGTTAGGCAGTTACCTGGGGTAAACACACACCAAAACCAGATAAGTGACGGGTGGGGTGTTACGTATTATTAACCATAATAGAAGCATCACAAAGAATAAAATTTATACACTGACGTAAAAAAATCGCAATACCAAAAAGTAATTAATGTAGAGTAATAGAAATTGGTACTACATTTGTCTAGGTAACGTATTTAAGTGATGAACATTTCAAGATCACAGGTTAATATTAACGCGAGATAAGTCATTAGAAATGTGAAATTCTTGTACATTAATAACCGGTGCTACCGCCAGAATGTTGACTGTAAGCATGCAAATGTGCATGCCTTATGTAGTACAGGTGCCGGGTGTCAGTTTGTGGGATGGAGTTCCATGCTTGTTTCACTTGGTCGGACAGTACAGGGACGGTCAATACTCTCTGTAAATGACGCTGAAGTTGTCGCCTGATGATGTCCCACATGCGCTCGACTGGAGGTAGATCTGGTGATTTAGCAGGCCAAGGCAACATCTCGACACTCCGTAGGGCATGTTTGGTCACAACAGCGATATAGGGGCGAGCACTATCCTGTTGGAAAACTTCCCCTGGGATGCTGTTGATGAATGGCGGCACCACAAGTCGAATCACCAGACTGACTTGCAAACTTGCAGTCAGGGTGTGGGGGATAACCACGACAGTGCTCCTGCTGTCACGCGGATTGCAGCCTCGAACATAACTAAAGGTGATGGATCAGTGTGTCTAGCATGCAGACAAGATGGTTGGAAGTCGTCATCAGGCCTTCTTGTAACTAACACACTGCCATCACTGGCATCGAGGCAGAGCCAGCTTTCATCAGAAAACACAACAGACCTCCACCCTGCCCTTCAATGAGCTCTCCCTTGTGGCCATTGAAGTCACAAATGGCGGTGATTTGGGGTCAGTTGACTGCGCGCTTCAGGGCGTCTGGTTCGGAGCTGAACTCGAAATAACCGTTTTGTAACAGTTCTTTGTGTCTGTGGTGATAACTGCTGTTCAAATCGCTGCTGCAGATGCAGTACGATGCGCGAGAGCCATACGCGGAACTCAATGGTCTTCCCCCTCGGTAATGCCCCGTGCCGTCCATTCTTGTGGCCACCGCTGCCAGTAATCAAGTTCCTATCAAGTCTTTCTGCAATATCGGAGAAGGAACATCCAGCTTCTTGTAGCCCTATTACATGACCTCGCGCAAAGTCAGTGCTGTGTTGATAATGACATCGTTGCCGCCTTAAGGCACACGTGCAGCCTCAAAAGTAACTAACACTCACGATCGCTACAGCGTGTATTTAAAGTAAATTTGGCCTATATTCTCATAGGGCGCTGCTAGTGACATTATTATGCGATTGGCGTGAAATATGAATAGACGTTATCATTCAGACGTCGAAACAAGCCTTCCAACTTTCGTTTATGTCACACAACTCCTTGTTATTGCGATTTTTTTCCGTTAGTATATTTCATGATTAACAAAAAATAATAAATTAAGTTCAAACACTAAACTATACAATTTCTGTCCAGTAATGGGTCACGCCCTCTCCACAGGGCTGCGATGATGTAAGCTTTTCCCTGGAACACTGTCAGACGCTGCTGAGTGGTAGAACAGACACGAGAAGAGGTGCCTTTGTACACGCTTGTACGGTTCCTGTGTGCCAACGAACACAGCTATTACTAATATACAATTAAACTACCACGGACCTAATCACATTTCGCAAAAATCTGAACGGGCTGGGTCGCCATGAGCGACCAATCATGATGGTAGAAGAAGTGTAATTGAAAGTTCGTGACTCGTTATCAGCGCAGCAATAAATAATCTGTATAGCAATCTGTGGTGTAAACCAGTAGTAGACAGCCATGTTCGAGTAGCGTGTCACAAGGATGATGTACAGAGTGTTTACTCAGCACGAATTTGTCTGTGAAGTTCCCAACCACTGCTTATAAAGACACTAGCTGAGCGACCAGAGTTACCCAGGTATGTACTTATTCCAGCCTTCTAATGGCCCATCTCCTGCTCCTCCACTCTGTGTCCATCTTCTCCTGGCTCTCTCTATCCATCTCTTCTTCCATGCTTCTCTATCCATCGCTTCCTCCCCCTCTCATTAACTATCTCCTGCCCCCCTATGTCCATCTCCTCTCTCCCTCTCTTCGTCCATCTCCTTCTCCCACCTCTCTCTCTGTCTATCTCCTTCTGCCCTCTGTCCTTGTCCATCTTTACCTCTCTACACTCTGTCCATCTCCTCTCCTCCCTCTTTTTGTCCATCTCATCCTCCCACCTCTCTCTGTTCATTTACCTCTTTGTCCCTTTCATCCTCCTCCCTTTCTCTGTCCATCTCTTCCTCCTCCCTCTCTTTGTCCATATCCTTCTTTTTTCTTTCTGTCCATGTCCACCCCTCCCCTTCCTCTATCTATTTCCCCCTCCCCTCTCTATCCATCTCCTGCTCCTGCCTATATGTGTTTGTCGCCTCCTTCTCCCTCCCTGTCTGTCAGTCTCCTCCTACACCCTTCTACCTCCACATTATCACCCCTACCCCAGTAGTATGTTACTGGCTCTTAGCCCTACAGTATTTTTTTCCACGTAATAAGTAGTACCAAGTGTAGGTGAAATCGATCCAGGGCTTTAGGAGTTTTTTACCTGTGGCTTTGCCAGTGTACACGAATGTCACATATAAAGCTAAGCGCAAATTGAAACCTGTATGGCACGTGTGAAATGACATGACATTTAGGCAAGGTGCTAATTGGGATGCACTTAGCACGTGTGTGGTGATACATCAAAGCAAGACATGCTCATTGGGCACGTGCGCTGACAGAATCGAAGCGCGCATCCTGTAATCTTTCACAAAAGATTTTACAGAAACCATTCTGTAAGAATATTTGATTTTTACATTACTTGTAGCTTTATATCTCAGCTTCATGATGAAACACTCAACATCTCGCCAATGGTCATACTTATTGTGATAAACGCGTTTAAGTAAGACACTGCGCAAAATTCAAAAAGTTTGCAATGAAAAATAGGGGTTACTGTTATTTTGCGTTTCGTGCAAAATGTTGCTGCGTATGAAATTTAGCTAAAATACTGAATTTTTCATCAGACTTGGTAAGAGCTCTCTTTCTGTCTATGATTTCAAGAAAATAGATCATATGTAATGTGTTCACTCCTGATCGCAAATGCTCGTGAGTGAAATAGTCGTAAAATTCCTCATATCTCCTAAACCGGTAGAGGTATGGAAACGAGATTTTGGCAAATGATAGCACACAGTTCTGGGAGAGTATTTTGCCAAATCGTTAAAACACAGAACTTTCTTATCTCCATCGATATAGCAGAAGATATATTTTTTTTAATTTCTTCAATATAGTAATGTAATTTTCTAAGACTCATCGACAGCTAGTAAAAAGAGAATTTCCTAGTATGTAAATAAAACTGAAATTTCTTTTTTATGTTACTGCAAACTGACAGTGAGGATTTCTGTACGCTGTTGACCTCTCTGGTCGCCAGTTGCTAGTTTAATGAAACACTATGTTCCAGAATTCTGTCGCAATAGATGCTACAAGGTGAGTTTGTGCAAATAATACTGTATTTTGGCAAAAGAAGCTCAATTAAATTCTTTAAACAGGAGAAATGTAGCCATTACTCATAAATGATATTGCTTTTGTGAATAAGGAAAGGTTAACAACTCACACAAAAATGAATCGGCAAATCTGTTGCAGTTTTGGCATAATCCCCGTAACCCATCGTATTTTTAATAGCGAATGACTGGAACGGCAACTTATCAAAGGATTTTCTTCCTGTTCTTGATCTGAGCAATATGAAAATAATGACGAACGTGCCTTTCAGGCAAAAAACAGACCAGTGCACGCTACACAGCCTCTGCTACCCGTGTAGCCGCCGCATGTGTGTGGTGGACTGACCTATTCAGCGGAACCCGAAACCTGTAATGAAGTAATGAAACAGACAGAGAGCTTAAATGGGGAACAACGGAACAGTACTCTACGACAGTAAAGTTCAGTAGCAAGGCAGCGTTTTTCAGACGGCCAGCACTACCACTGCTCCCATGCGCTGTGCCGACGGGAGCATATGGGGGAACATCTTTCCCGCTCCCCGCCACACCTCTAGGCTACGGCCACACGAGCGTTTTTTTCACGCGCGTTTCTGCCGGCGTTCACGCCGACTTTAGGCTACGGCCACACGAGCGTTTTTTCCACGCGCATTTCTGCCAGAATCACGCAACACGCGCGGCCACATGGCCGCCTCTCTCACGCGGCGTGAAGCCCAGCGAAACGCCAGTAGTGCTTTGGTACAAGCTGTGACAACATCTACTGTGCGCAGTTTAGTATCAACTATGAGCAGAAATACATTCAACAACAACGCGGTGCTTGCAGTATGTGCTGCGTTAGTTGTACATAGGCGTCGGAAACGACGGCAGAAAAAAAATACTGGATTGATCCCATATTAAGCGACAGATCAACTAAAGGAAAGTTCGTGCTTCTACACAACAAACTGAAGGCAAATCCAGACAAGTTTTTTGAATACTAAAGGATATCAGCTAACTCATTTGAAATGCTCCTGAATATGATTGGAGAAAAATTTTCTAAAAGGAACACGAACATGAGGGGATGTATCAGTGCAGAAGAAAAACTCGCAGTAACCTTAAGGTACGTTTTATTTTTTAATTCTTTCTCTGTTTAGACATTAATATCAATTAAAAATGTTTATGACAAGGAAAAAAATCTAGATCTGAAAGACCTGACATAGTTTTTAATTATAAGTCAAAAAGTGTGGCAAAAGCGTCTTCTCTTCCTTCTGTGGACTCTCTTTGTTCTGGAGACTGTGACGAATAACTTTCGTAGTGATGTACAAAAGACTGATTAATTGCGCTGCCACTTGGTGAAGATGGTGAAGGTGAAGACGTCGGAATTGTGTAAGACCTTAAAAGTTGAAAGAATTTCATTTGTCCTCCGTTTTAAGCTTCCTAATTACAGGAAGTTGCGACATGAGGAACATCTCATTCGCATCAGGCACGTGACGTGCAGGGTGTTCCAAATGCCCTTTTAAGACCTTCACAATTTCGTCCTCGAACGTATTTTGTTTCCGCTTTTTTGGTTTTGGCCTTGAAATATTTTCTGCACTTCGAGATTCTGTTCTATCGTCATTCTCAATGACGTTCATATTCCTAGCAGTTCTGAAAAAAAACCTTTTTATAATTTAAAACAGTATCTTTTCATATTAAACCTACTAAAACAGCTACTATGTTCAACAAGTGATCTTATAATCCACAAACAGTAAGGGGTAATTGTCACTTACGTCCTTTGTTGAAGCACTCCTTCAAGGAACGTCATTTGCTTATGAAATATATATGGTTTGCTGGACGTAGCAGCATCACCACTTCTTCCTTTGTTTTCATATATTTTGTATAGAAATCTCTCATACTTTTCCACCGTTTCTGAACTTCTATCCCTAAAAGATAACGAATAAATGTATTGTAGATTTATGTAATTACCTGGAGGTCATTTAATTTCTCCCTACTTAAAATGAAATCATTTAACAGGTTTGTGTATGAAACAATTTTCTACTACCAAGAAATATTTTTTCCATTTATATTTTACACAACGTGTTTTACGAAATGGTTCCCATTTTCAACTGAATTTCTGGGTGCTGTCCGGTACTGCAGTCGTGTACGAGGTGCATTCAGGTTCTAAGGCCTCCGATTTTTTTTCTCCGGACTGGAAAGAGATAGAAACATGCACATTGTTTTAAAATGAGGACGCGTTCATTGTCAATACGTTCCAGAGATGGCAGCACAGTACGGCAGATGGAATTTTACCACTAGCGGCGAGAATGATAACTGTTTTAAATACATAAAATGGCGACGTTGTCCTTACTTGAACAACGTGCAATCATTCGTTTTCTGAATTTGCGTGGTGTGAAACCAATTGAAATTCATCGACAGTTGAAGGAGACATGTGGTGATGGAGTTATGGATGTGTCGAAAGTGCGTTCGTGGGTGCGACAGTTTAATGAAGGCAGAACATTGTGTGACAACAAACCGAAACAACCTTGGCCTCCCACAAGCCGGTCTGACGACATGATCGAGAAAGTGGAGAGAATTGTTTTGGGGGATCGTCGAATGACTGTTGAACAGATCGCCTCCAGAGGTGGCATTTCTGTGGATTCTGTGAACACAATCCTGCATGACGACCTGAAAATGCGAGAAGTGTCATCCAGGTGGGTGCCACGAATGCTGACAGACGACCACATGGCTGCCCGTGTGGCATGTTGCCAACCAAAGTTGACGCGCAACGACAGCATGAATGGGACTTTCTTTTCGTCGGTTGTGACAATGGATGAGATGTGGATGCCATTTTTCAATCCAGAAACAAATCGCCAGTCGGCTCAATGGAAGCACACAGATTCACCACCACCAAAAAAATTTCGGGTAACCACCAGTGCTGAAAAAATGATGGTGTCCATGTTCTGGGACAGCGAGGGCGTAATAATTACCCATTGCGTTCCAAAGGGCACTACAGTAACAGGTGCATCCTACGAAAATGTTTTGAAGAACAAATTCCTTTCTGCACTGCAACAAAAACGTCCGGGAAGGGCTGGACGTGTGCTGTTTCACCAAGACAACGCACCCACACATCGAGCTAACGTTATGCAACAGCTTCTTCGTGATAACAACTTTGAAGTGATTCCTCATGCTCCCTACTCACCTGACCTGGCTCCTAGTGACTTTTGGCTTTTTTCAACAATGAAAGACATTCTCCGTGGCCGCACATTCACCAGCCGTGCTGCTATTGCCTCAGCGATTTTCCAGTATTCAAAACAGACTGCTAAAGAAGCCTTCGCCGCTGCCATGGAATCATGGCGTCAGCGTTGTGAAAAATGTGTATGTCTGCAGGGCGATTACGTCGAGAAGTAATGCCAGTTTCATCAATCCGGGTGAGTAGTTAATTAGAAAAAAAATCGGAGGGCTTAGAACTTGAATGCACCTCATATTGTCTTTAGTATAACGTATAAATCCATGTGCAGTTTTTAACTAATGATCGACGTTTTTGCAGATTTTCGCCATTAACTATATATAAAGACAGACAATTATTTCAATATTCCTCTTGGTTTTATATATTACAATGAAGACAACAGGACAACGGAGCACCTTACACGATAAAGTACCATAGCACACAAAAATACGTTTGGCAGTGAGAACCATTTCCTGAAACATAAATAAAGAGAAAATCCATTGGCTTTCCCCAACCATTTATAACTGATCAAATCAAATTTTACAGGCATCTGGGAACTGGAACTTCAATGCGTTCTCTACATTTTGAGCTTCTTCTCGGCCAATCCACAATTGCTGATATTCTTTGAGATACTTGCACTTCCCTATGGGAGATGCTGAAAGTGGAGTATATGAAACCTGCGATTACAGAAGAGTGGAAGAATATCCGCGACCAGTATGAGAAGACAGCAGACTTTCCTCATTGTGTGGGATCCATAGATGGAAAACACGTTAGAATCGTTAAACCATGGACATCAGGCAGCGAATTTTATAACTACAAAAAGTATTTTTCTATTGTATTGATGGCCATAGTAGACAGCAAGTATTGTTTCAGATTCATAGATGTAGGGGCATTTGGTCATCAACTGAATTGGGTAAAAAACTTTACCAACAAGCCTTGAATTTGCCACAAGCTGCGCCACTTCCGAATGATCCTTGTGGACTGAAAATTCAAATAGTTCAAATGGCTCTGAGCACTATGGGACTAAACATCTGTGGTCATCAGTCCCCTAGAACTTAGAACTACTTAAACCTAACTAACCTAAGGACATCACACACATCCATGCCCGAGGCAGGATTCGAACCTGCGACCGTAGCAGTCGCGCGGTTCCGGACTGCGCGCCTAGAACCGCTAGACCACCGCGGCCGGCGACTGAAAATTCCTTTTGTGTTTCTGGCTGATGAGGCTTTTACGATGACTGACCATTTAATGAGACCATATCCCGCAAAAAACCTTACGAATAAACAAAAAGTGTTTAACTACATACTGTCACTAGCATGTCGTTACATGGGATGTGCATTTGGCATTTTATCCAATAAATGGAGAATTTTCTATCGCCCAATCGATGTTAACGTGGATGTGGCGGATACTGTTGTTCAAGCATGTTGTGTACTTCTCAATTTTGTGAGACAACATGATGGTTACAATTTTGAAGACACACTGACTTGCACAATGGAAAGTATTCCAGCACATGGGAAAAAATGAACTTTCAGTGGCAAAAGTATCAGAGATCATTTTGCTGATTACTTCTGTTCCCCTCGAGGATCTGTACCATGGCAAGATCATTATGCAAACTTCTTCGGATGAAGACTAATTTTTGTATTGGCTTGTTACCATTTTATTCGTGTATAAATTTCATTGTACGCTGTTTATAGCAATTAATAAAATATTTACTGTCTGTAATTACTTAGATCTTTGGCTTGTTATCCATTCCATCCCATTTTTCTCCCAGAATGGCCACATCACAGTGTGTATTTTTTAGGCACATTCAGCTGCATATGCGGATACAGCATGCGAGAAGTGTTGAAAATAGAGTCAGCAGCAAAGAAGTAATAAATTTAAACGTCTTACGTGAAGCGGCAGTTTTTCACGCATCTCAGTGTTAGTGACGGCATATCTGCTGAAATATGTGTTGTACAATGATATAATTTGGCAGGTACACTCAGTGGTATATGGGAGTATTGTATGCAAATTGGCCGGCCGCCGTAGCGGTACGGTTCTAGGCGCTTCAGTCGGGATCCGCGCGACAGTTGCGGTCGCAGGTTCGAATCCTGCCTCGGGCATGGATGTGTGTGATATCCTTAGGTTAGTTAGGTTTAAGTAGTTCTAGGCGACTGATGACCTCAGATGTTAAGTCCCATAGTACTCAGAGCCATTTTTTGTGTGCAAATTATGTCCCGAATACAGTCAATAGAAAAGACGTAATAAATTAAAAAGTCGTGCCTCTTGTGGAAGTTTTACTGTATGAACAGCGAAAATGTAGTAAGCGATAAACTTTTTCCTTTCATCGTTTTTGAGATCGTCAGTGAGAAAAGTTTTGCAAATGTTTGAAATTACGTATAAATTTTTTTGCAAGTCTCTAAGTGCTCTCATTCTCAGATACTGGATGACTAAAAATGGGTACTTGCGAGTCGTTAGATACACTGCTTTTTCACCCCAACTTTCACCCCTTTGACAGGTAGGACATGCGTATCCCCACAGCTATTCTTTCCAGACAGTAAATGGTATATGTACCAAGTTTTGTTGAAATTGGTCCAGTGGTTTAGGAGAAAATGTGGAACATTCATACATAAATTATCATTTACACAAATTTTTATAACATGTCCGGATTCTAGCCTCTTGGTGGTGAGACCAGGTGATTCGCCATGAGCACCGACAACCCAGAATTGCCGGACCCTGCAATTTATTTGACTCGATAAAGTAGATATCTTCTGTGGTGGAATCGGCGTCTCTGTCTGGACGAGGTACGAGATGTCCTTTATAACAGAAGCAGTCAGAAGCTTTCGAGAGGCGGAAGGTCGCCACTGCATGTGTGTGTGGGCAAGATACGCCCGGCGCTGCAGTAGCAGCCAGCAGGACACTGGCGCTCTCCGGCTAAAGGAGGACTGAGCGGCCAGTCCCAGACAGAATTATGGGCTAACTCAGCTCTTAACACCTAGGCTGCAAAGTTTAGATGGGTACAAGTCTCGGAAGTACGAGGTGCATTCAAATTCTAAGGCCTCCGACTTTTTTTCTAATTAACTACTCACCCGAAATCGATGAAACTGGCGTTACTTCTAGACGTAATCGCCCTGCAGACATACACATTTTTCACAACGCTGACGCCATGATTCCATGGCAGCAGCGAAGGCTTCTTTAGCAGTCTGTTTTGAATACTGGAAAATCGCTGAGGCAATAGCAGCACGGCTGGTGAATGTGCGGCCACGGAGAATGTCTTTCATTGTTGGAAAAAGCCAAAAGTCACTAGGAACCAGGTCAGGTGAGTAGGGAGCATGAGGAATCACTTCAAAGTTGTTATCACGAAGAAACTGTTGCGTAACGTTAGCTCGATGTGCGGGTGCATTGTCTTGGTGAAACAGCACACGTGCAGCCCTTCCCGGACGTTTTTGTTGCAGTGCAGAAAGGAATTTGTTCTTCAAAACATTTTCGTAGGATGCACCTGTTACTGTAGTGCCCTTTGGAACGCAATGGGTAATTATTACGCCCTCGCTGTCCCAGAACATGGACACCATCATTTTTTCAGCACTGGTGGTTACCCGAAATTTTTTTGGTGGTGGTGAATCTGTGTGCTTCCATTGAGCCGACTGGCGATTTGTTTCTGGATTGAAAAATGGCATCCACATCTCATCCATTGTCACAACCGACGAAAAGAAAGTCCCATTCATGCTGTCGTTGCGCGTCAACTTTGGTTGGCAACATGCCACACGGGCAGCCATGTGGTCGTCTGTCAGCATTCGTGGCACCCACCTGGATGACACTTCTCGCATTTTCAGGTCGTCATGCAGGATTGTGTTCACAGAATCCACAGAAATGCCACCTCTGGAGGCGATCTGTTCAACAGTCATTCGACGATCCCCCAAAACAATTCTCTCCACTTTCTCGATCATGTCGTCAGACCGGCTTGTGGGAGGCCAAGGTTGTTTCGGTTTGTTGTCACACAATGTTCTGCCTTCATTAAACTGTCGCACCCACGAACGCACTTTCGACACATCCATAACTCCATCACCACATGCCTCCTTCAACTGTCGATGAATTTCAATTGGTTTCACACCACGCAAATTCAGAAAACGAATGATTGCACGCTGTTCAAGTAAGGACAACGTCGCCATTTTAAGTATTTAAAACAGTTATCATTCTCGCCGCTAGTGGTAAAATTCCATCTGCCGTACGGTGCTTCCATCTCTGGGACGTATTGATAATGAGCGCGTCCTCATTTTAAAACAATGCGCATGTTTCTATCTCTTTCCAGTCCAGAGAAAAAAAAATCGGAGGGCTTAGAACTTGAATGCACCTCGTAAAAATGGCTGGCGTTTGCAGCGCCACATAAAAGACTGGACCGCCACTACTGTAGCCAGCGACTTAGAGAGTTTATTTACTCGCTGCCCCACGTACGCACAACAGGCGGCGAGCACCCTGCCACGGGTCGGAAACAGGCCCTCCTCCTCGTGTCACGTCACTTGGAGTGATCCCGTCGTCTCGAGAGCGGAATAAACCTGCGCGAACTATGGTAACGAGCCTGTGTCGTATTACATCTACATCTACATTTATATCTACATACACGCTCCACTAGCCACTGCACGATGCGTGACGGAGGGTACCCTGCACCACACTAGTCATTACCTTTGCTGTTCCACTCGCAAAAACAGCGAGGGAATGATGACTGTCTACATGCCTCCACATGAGCCCTAATTTCTCATATCGTATATTCGTGGTTATTACGCGAAATGTGTGTTGGTGGTAATAGAATCGTCAGCAGTCAGTTTCAAATTCCGGTTCTCTAAATTTTCTCAGTTGTATTCGTTGTACAGAATGTCGCACTCCCTCCAGGGATTCGCATTTGAATTGAAACATCGCCATAACACTTGTGTGTTGTTCGAAACTACCGGAAACAAATATGGCGGTCCGCTTCTGAATTATTTTAATGTCTTCCTTTATTCCGACCTGGTGTGGATCCCAAACACTCGAGCAGTACTGAAGAATAGGTCGCACTAACGTCCTACAAGCGAACCACACTTTCCCAGAATTCCCCCAGTAAGCCGAAATCGACTATTCGCCTTCCCCACCACAATCCTCACATTCTCGTTCCATTTCGTATCGCTTTACAACGTTACGCCCAGATATTTAAACGACTTGACTGTGTCAAGCAGGACACTACAAATTTGAATCCGAACATTACATGTTTCTTTTTCCCAATCATCCGCAATGACTTACATTTTTCTACATAACACCAACTAGAAATTTTATCTAAGTAATCTCGTATCCTCGTACAGTCACTCATCTTTGACATCTTCCCGTACACCACAGCATCACCAGCAAACAGCCGCATATTGCTGCCCATCCTGCCCACTAGATCATTTATGTATACAGAAAATAACAGGGTGCTATCACACTTCCCTGCCGCACTCCTGTCGATACCCTTGTCTCTGATGAACATTCCCCAACGAGAACAACATACTGGTTGAAACATCCTGGCAGATTAAAACTGTGTGCCGGACCGAGACTCGAACTCAGGAAGTTTCATATCAGCGCACACTCCGCTGCAGAGTGAAAATCTCATTCTGGAAACATACTGGTTTCTATTACTTAAGAAGTCTTCGAGCCGTTCACATATCTCAGAATCCATTTCATACACTTCCACCTTCGTTAACAGTCTGCAATGGGGCACCGTGTCAAACGCATTCCAGAAACCTATAAATATGGAATCTACCTGTTGCCTTTCATCCATTTTCGCAGTATATCACGTGAGAAAAGGACAAGCTGAATTTCGCATGAACAATACGTTCTAAAACCATGCTGATTCGTGGGCATAAGCCTCTCGGTCTCAGAAAATTTTATTATATTCGAACTGAGCAAACTGCAGGAAACCGATGCTAGGGATATTTGTATGTTAACAGAATCTTACGCCACATCTTGGTAGAACAACATTATAATAAATGAAAAGCACCACCGGCCACTGTGGTCGAGCAGTTCTAGGCGCTTCAGTCTGGAACCTACTGTCGCGGGTTCGAATCCTGCCTCGGGAATGGATGTGTGTGATTTCCTTAGGTTAGTTAGGTTTAAGTAGTTGTAAGATCTAGGGGACTGGTGATCTCAGATTTTAAGTCCCACAGTGCTTAGAGCCATTTGAACCATTTGAAAAGCAACAGTTTGCTTTTGTTCTACAATATTACTTTTATTGTTAACCGGTTTTCGAATTACAAGGCCATCTCCAGACATTTACTGAGTATTATCACCGAAGAAGTTAGAATGTTTGCAAAAAAGCATTGGAAGAGAAGTAACACGTCTAGACTGAAGTAGAAACATACAGTAAGTAACATCTTTGACAGTGAGGTGGTGATCCAATGAAAAAGTAAAAATTGAACAGTACATAAATAACAATGGAGTAGACAGGAAAACCTTTAACACAACATAGGAATAGCATGCCTACATAACAGTTTCTATTAATAAACAAAGCTAATCAAATAAAATAAAATAAGTTTTAGACAAGGCTACATCAGGAGGTATAAAACATGGAGAATGATACTCAAACCAATTAAAAGAAGAGACAATTATCAATATAACTACAGAATACATAAGGAACTTAACATCAATAAGATAAACAGAAATAAACAAATGCAGGAAAATCGAGGCGTTTGAGGGAACCTACAATAAATGCAATCTTTGAGAGTGTGGTGGGACTGCATTTTAAAATTAACATTATAATCAAAACAGTGACTGTGTAACAGTTTGCTTTAAATAAATGAACAAAGTAAAATATGAACAGTATTTGATAAGACAAGTACAAGGTGTGTTAAACATGGACAGTAATACAAGTACCAGTTAAAAGGAAGCCTTAAATATTGAAACTACAGTCTATATGGAATACAAAGACAACTTCAACAAAACAAAAGAACTTAATGAGTATAGGATAATGGGAATATGTAGGATGAGACAGTGTGCGAAGTAATGAACAACAGAAATGATTATATGAACTTTAGGAGAGGGGAAGTGTTGTGCTGTGTCTGGTCATTTGGGATTAGATCTGGACTGTGGGCAAGATGTTTGTTAACTTCCAGGGCTTCCAGCAGGTTGAGTTTATGGCTGTTGTTTGCTAGGTGAAGTGCTCAGCAGCTGGAGGTTGCAGAATTCTGACCCTGCATTTTCAACTACCGACTATATGGAAGCCTTAGATCTACTTAGCGATTTTACATAGGACGAGCATTTTCTGGGATTTTCTGTAAGATCTTTTGCTAATGTATGACGGTGGTAACTGCTGTATGCTTCGCGTATAGATCTTTTAACAGACGCACGAATCTCTACTAAGCTAAGCTTGTCGTCAGTTGCGCCTTCTCTTTTGTACCGAGAGTGCAACAGCCTCTACCTCCTCAGTGTGGTGTCACCGCCAGACACCACACTTGCTAGGTGGTAGCCTTTAAATCGGCCGCGGTCCGGTAGTATACGTCGGACCCACGTGTCGCCACTATCAGTGATTGCAGACCGAGCGCCGCCACACGGCAGGTCTAGAGAGACTTCCTAGCACTCGCCCCAGTTGTACAGCCGACTTTGCTAGCGGTGGTTCACTGACAAAATACGCTCTCATTTGTCGAGACGATAGTTTAGCATAGCCTTCTGCTACGTCATTTGCTACGACCTAGCAAGGCGCCATATTCAGTTACCATTGATATTGTGAATCATGTACCATCAAGAGCGACGTTCATCATTAATGGATTAAAGTTAAGTATTCCTCCAGCTACGTCCGTTTTTCTAAATTATAATTTCCTTGTCCTGTTCCAGACGTCACGCCACCTTGCGTGAGCTGAAACGCGTGCATTTCGGCCTCCTTTAGTAAAACGGTGATGGCTCTCTTGCCAACCACAACACTCAGCATTTTCTGAATTTCTTTGTTAAACCATCGTGGGTCTTTCCCGTCCTTAATCCTCTTACTAGGCACATAATTCTCTAACCACGATTTACAATCTCCTTAAACTTTGCCCATAATTCCTCTACGTCGATCTAACTGGAACTAAGTGACGTTAATTCACTGTCTAAGTCAGATGCTAGCAACTACTTATCTGCTCTTTCTACGGGAAACACTCTCCTGGCCTTCTTAACTTACTTATTAACTTCCGTGACCATACTTGCTATAATAGCATCATGGCCACTAATCCGCGCCTCTATACTGACGCTGTCGACAAGGTCCGGCGTGTGGGCTGCAGAACTAGCTGCTCAAGACGGTAACATGCTTACAGCATACTCGCCAGCTGTCCGATAGTTGATGACTCATTCTGCGAACTCGGACTATGTTTGGTATTTGACTCTGGCTGGATTTCTCATAGCAGTACCGCGAACTTGGGCTTTATACACGGACTTGCAGTATTTCATAGTGTCCATTATCCGCTTAGTCGCAGTCACCCATAAGTTATTGTTGTGCGCCGAATCTCTGTCTGACCGAACTAGTGACTAGTGTGTTTGTTTTAATAAAATGAACGGAAGCACTTGTAAATCGGTCACTGGAGATACAAAGGCTTTATGGAAGGATATTTTTATTAACGACTCTTAACGCTGTAGTGATTGTTCAGAATTTAATTTACAGTATGTAAGATACCAGGTTTACTACGAATACATAAAAATACGAGTATATTGACACCTGAGAGCTATTATTTTCCTAAGCAATTGTAAATTACGTACTCTACCCCCATTGCAAACTTTCTTCTGCGAGGTGAGTGGGGGATGATATCAGAGCAAGTAGGTAGCTTCCTGAAATGCTCTCACCAAACTTAGTGAAACCAAGTTATCACAAGTAAATGATCCGTATAATTTCTAACAATAGAATTAACTGCCTTACCTTTACTTAATTAACTCTAGCATTGTTGTAACTAGTCGTTAGAGGACAAATAGTTAATTACTGCATCTGTACAGATTTTCGTTGCATCTAACAATACCATTCAGAAATCGGTTCAGCGATTTCCTTGTGTACAACTGTCCTTGGCTCCAGCTGTGAACTATTCTAATGGTGGGATACAGTGGATTTCATTCATCTCTCCAGTTGGCAAGTGGATTCTTTCTAGAAGTCTGCAATATATGTCTCATAAATTAAGCCACTGCCTTTTCAAACAGCCATCCGTAACTTGGCCAAGCGAACCAGAAGGCCGCCACCGCATTTCTCTGCCAAAAACTGCAAAGGTGATGAGATGACACGACGAAAGTTTGCGCTCCGCCACCGAAGCGAGCTAGTTACCAAACATCTAGCCCTGCCACTGCTGTCGGGGCTGGAACATTGTTGATGAAACATGGTGTGAGGGCCAGGCCTCTGCACTGATGACCAGGATTACACCATGCCTGGCCTGGTGCTGGACCGCCTCCGCGCTCTCTGTGATCAAAAGCGACGTCCCGTCACAACGGGCTCAGATCAGGCAGTCATAAATACTGCCCACTCCGTCTATGAATAAATATTGGCTGATCTGGAATGAGATTTTCACTCTGCAGCGGAGTGAGCGCTGATATGAAACTTCCTGGTAGATTAAAACTGTGTGCCGGACCGAGACTCGAACTCGGGACCTTTGCCTTTCGTGGGCAAGTTCTCTACCATCTGAGCTACCCAAGCACGACTCACGCCCCGTCCTCACATCTTCACTTCTGCCATTACCTCGTCTCCTACCTTCCAAACTTAACAGAAGCTCTCTTGCAAACCTTGCAGAACCAGCACTCTTGAAAGAAAGGATATTGCGGAGACATGGCTTAGCCACAGCCTACGGGATGTTTCCAGAATGAGATTTTGACTCTGCAGCGAAGTGTACGCTGATATTAAACTTCCTGTTAGATTAAAACTGTGTTCCAGACCGAGACTCGAGCTCGGGACCTTTGCCTTTCACGGGCAACTGCTCTATCATCTGAGCTACCTAAGCACGACTCACGCCCTTCCTCACAGCTTCACTTTTGCCAGTATTTCCTGCCTTCCAAACTTCTTTCAGGAGTGCTAGTTCTGCAAGGTTTGCAGGAGAGCTTCTGTTAAGTTTGGAAGGTAGGAGACGAGGCACTGGCAGAAGTGAAGCTGTGAGGACGGGCGTGAATCGTGCTTGGGTAGCTCAAGTGGTAGAGCACATTCCCGCGAAAGGCAAAGGTCCCGAGTTCGAGTCTCGGTCCGGCACACAGTTTTAATCTGCCAGGAAGTTTCATTGCCCGATCTTCCTATGCAATATGTGTCGTCGACAGCAGCCTATCCTGAGAAGTACTCCACGCCAGTCATTCATATGATGTACGCCCCCGGTAGCTGAGTGGTCAGCGCTACAGTGTCAAAGGGCCTGGGTTCGATTCCCTTCTGGGTCAGAGATTTTTCTCCGCTCAGGCACTGGGTGTTGTGTTGTCCTAATCATCATGCGCAAGTCGCCGATGTGGCGTCAAATCGAAAGATTTGCACCTGGCGAACGGTCTGCCCGACGGGAGGCCCCAGTCACAAGACTTCTTTTAATGACCTGATGTGGTTCATGCAGCCTCAACTACTACTAGTCGCTGCCACTGATAGCCACGGATCTATGGGCTGTATTTAGTCCTAATGCTGCTGGAAGCTGAAATTGTGCCTTCCAGCTAGGGCCTACAGCTGTATGACTTCAGCTAACTCTACGATGCTATCCAGGAGTCCTTGATTTACAGACTGGACCTGAGGGTGCTTCGTTTCTGACCTACTGCCGCCGGAAGTTGGTGTTCGCCACTTCTGCACCTTTGCTATTAGTGTGCCTATGGCGCTGCTTCGACTGCAAAGCCGCTGATGCAACGGCTTCGACCCCTGCGGTCTGTGTACAGCCAGCACGCCACCGGAGTTGCGCTAACGCAGGCTCGGCTATCTGAAGTCATCGCACGTCATCGAGACATTCGGCTGCTGTATGAATTCTGATAAATGAACCTGTTGATATTTTCAGTGCCTGTATGGCTGCACGATGACCGTGGAGCTGGACCTCCAAGTACTGTATACCATCTTGCAGCGTCATTGCGACCTGATATGAGGTCCATAAAACTTGGACCATCCTGATCCCGCTAAAAATAAAACTGTGTATGAACGGCGAGCGGCCGGTCGCTGCAGTGCTGTGTGGAAGCATATGGTGTCGCTGTCTCCTTGTAGGTGTCGTTTTGCTTCTAGTTGACAGAGGTGTGATGTCAGTCAAGTAATGAAGTTTCTCTGTTAAAGTTTCTCCAAGGCAGCTTTCATTGAGGACACAGTCGACTTTTCTAGCAGGTGCTGATTTATATCACACAAGGATAGCATACTCCGGAATGGACTATTTCTCGACTGTTATTCTCTCGAATGGCAACGTGGGAAAAATGAACACCTAATCTTTCCGTGCTAAAATTGTAGTTTTCACAAATGGTGGTTAAGATACCAAAATTGTTCTGATTAATTTATAAAGGATGTAATTTATTCCTCTCATCTTCAGCTTGGCGTTGGAACAATGTTTGTGGAACGACGGAAATCGATCTAGAGTTGGCTCTGACAACTATGGGGCCGGTCGGAATGGCCTACGGGTCTAGGCGTTACAGTCTGCAACCGTGTGATCGCTACGGTCACAGGTTCGAATCTTGCCGTGGGCATGGATGTGTGATGTCCTTAGGTTAGTTAGGTTTAAGTATTTCTAAGTTCTAGGGGACTGATGACCTCAGTAGTTGAGTCCCATAGTGCCCAGAGTTATTTGAACAATTTTTTTGAAAAAGCAAATCAGCATTGTTTTGATGTTTGATTTGACTTCACGACGGGGTAACGAAGATGTCTTCCATTGGCTTGACTGTTGCTTTGCCTCTGGGTCGTAACCATTGCACCGTGACTCATCACCTTTGACAGAAAATCTGGATCAGTTTCAAGCTGTTGTTTCAAATCACAACATGTTTCAATTTTACGTTCCTTTTGATTGTCAGTCAGAACCTGACTTGGCAGCAACTATTTTTATTCCCAAATCTTCCGTTAAAATTAGCTTAACTGAGCTAACGTCTGACGATTGACCATTTGACTGTCGATGGTCTGTGATCACATGCTCTCGAATTTTTTCAATGTTTTCGTCGATTCGAACTGTTGATGGCCGTCGAGAACGAGGTGCCGCTTTGTGTAAGGCCCCATGTCACGGATTGCGCGGCCCCTCCGACCTCGGGCATGGGTGTGTGTGTGTTCTTCTTAGCATAAGTTAGTTTGAGTAATGTGTAAGTCTAGGGCCGATGACCTCAGCAGTTTGGTCCCTTAGGAATTCACGCACATTTGAACATTTGAGAACGAGGCCTGTCATCAGTCGACATGTCACCATTTTTAAATCGAGCGTACCATTCACACACTTGAGTTTTTCCCATAGCATCATCTTGGTAAGCTGTTTTCAACGTTAAAACAGTTTCAGCAGCATTTTCACCGAGAAGAAAACAAAACTTCATAGCTGCACGTTGATCACTTAAACTTGCCATCATAAAAAACGAAACAAGAACAAAACAGCGCTAGCAAAAACAGTCACTACAGATGAACAAAACAAGCTAGGTGAACAAAACAGGTGGCACTGAACTAGCAATGAGTTACGGTATATACGCCCAGCGGCAGAAGTGCGTACTACATAAGCTCCGCCAACGGAAATGTTATTCCTGTTTCTTTTTTGGGTTTCCCCTCGAGCTGGTCGTTCTCCGGGATGACGGCGTATCTGGACGCTGTCACAGACCTGGTGCAATAAGGGACGTCAGTCCTCACACCAGGAGACACGTTTCCATTGATACACGCTCCAGTCTCCATGATGTGATCACCCAAATCGTACAACGATGTAAAACATTCTCTGATCGCAAAATTAATTCCAACGTATGGGAATCTCAGACTTTGAGCTCCATTTATTGTAATTGGGTCAACATGGTAACATACAGCGGCAGTCTTTTGCGGAACCCAATGTTGAACAATGTGCGCTGAACGGCATGCAGAAACACTTGAGTAGTGCAGCATCAGATCTCGCACAGATCGCCACCTATTCTGCTTTAGTGAGCGGGCAAACCTCCGACCTCCACGTTTTGTGGTGAGACGTGGACGTCTAACATCTTATTACCTACACATGGTTTCACCATCTTTCAACCACTTTTATAGATGCTCCCTACACCAATATGCGAACAGCCGACCAGCTTCGTGAGTTCCGAGGTGCTCGTTCCCAGGCGCCAGGCAACAAAAATGTGTCCTTTGTCAAAGTCGCTTATGTCAGTGGACTTAGACATTTCTGGCCCCTAACATTGGTAAATGATTCTCATTTCGTTTCTGCTGCGCTTATATAGTTCTCATGCCACGTGTCGTGCCCGCCACGCTACCAGATGGCATTCAGTCTTGCTGTAAACAGCTGTTATAATAATGTTTCGGTTCGTTGTTGCGTATGAGACTCAAGATTGGCGAGGACAATTTTCACACGTATGGAATAAACAGGCGAAGCAGCCAGAATTGTTGTGTTGTAAAACGATTCGCTTATACGTGGCACAAGTGCTACGAGATAATTGTCATTCTGCCATGTGACAACAAGACAAATCTCTTCCTTTGAGACAATTATGTGATGTGCTGAGCTAACTGCAATTTCATAAAACACAATGTTCGTGGCACTCGCGTGACATATGTCAAAATGTCATTCACCAGCTTCACACATAATGGGATAAATATCATAGTCTACAATGGCGGGAGATTTACAAATCTTATCATCATCGAACGTGATAGAAGGTTGTAAGAATTTGCCACTATGCATTCCAGCCCAGATGGCACCATTTCGGATGCCGTGAACTTCCTACAAAACACATCGCGTGTCAGATTCAGTTCCATATCACGACCTGTCAGGAACCAAATATGGTTCCATCCGGTAGACTCGTATCCACGACGTCCCTTACACTCCATATCTTCTGGTGGAACTGTGCTCTATTGTTAGTCCGTCATGCTCAACATATCTACGAGCGTAGCGACTACCTACACGAAGACGATCTGAGTTGGTATTCTGCCTCACGTGCTGTGTAATTGAATAGCATTCTGCCGTCTGTTTCGCCTATCAATGAAGAAGAGATAAATTTCGTCTTTGACTACATACAAATTGCCAAAAAAGCTTAAATCACTAGAACGAGAGAAGAAAATGAAACTAAAGTTCACGTGATGAGAGGTGATTTTATTTTATTAATTACGAAATGAAGTGAAATGAACAGTGATATTGCCAGTACAACACACTGTTGGTCCCTCGTCAGTAGGAAGTTGCACCCCGTCGGTGATAGAGGTACACGTTGATACAGCTGGTGACAACGTCTTACAGCTGCTTTACGCACTCCTGAGCTAACTTGGCCTACAGTTGTTGGAATTCCCCCTCCATAACAAGCGCAGGTGACTCCTATATAAAAGAAGGGTAAAAGAATGGACACGCAAAATTGCGAACTAATATCCCTAACATCGATTTGCTGCAGAACCAATGAACATATTCTCCGTTAAATACAATAAATTTTCTAGAGACCGAGATGCTTACATTCACGAATCAGCATTGTTTTAGAAAGCATCGCTCGTGCGAAACTCGGCTTGCCCTTTTCTCATACGATATACTGCGAACTACAGACTAAGGGCAAAAGGCAAATTCCGTATTTCTAGATTTCCGGAAAGCATATGACTAGGTTCCCCACTACAGACTGTTAACAAAGGTAAGAGCACAAGGAAAACGTTCCCAGATATGTGAGTGTCTGGAAGACTTCTTAAGTAATAGAATCCAGTATGTCGTACTCGACGGCGAGTGTTCATCAGAGAAAAGGTATCGTTGGGAGAGCGCCATGGAAGTGTGATAGGACCCCTATTTTTTCTACATACAGTACATAAATGATCTGATTGACAGGATGAGCAGCTAACTGCCATTGTTTGCTGATGACGCTGTGCTGCAGGGTAAGGTGTCGAAGTTGAGTGACTGTAGGAGGATACAAGATGACTTAGACTTTCTAGTCGGTATGATGAACTGCAGCTAGATCTAAATGTAGAAAAAGTTGATGCGGGTGAGTAGGAAAAACAAACCAGTAATGTTCGAATACAGCATTAGTAGTGTTCTGCTTGTCACAGTTAGGTCGTTTAAGTATCTGGACGTAACGTTGCAAAGTGATATAAAAGGGAATGAATATGTGAGGATTGCGGTGTGGAAGGCGACTGGTTGACTTAGGTTTATTGAAAGAATTCTGGGAAAGTGTGGTTCATCTGAAGAGAAGACCGCATATAGGACGCAAGTGCGACCTATTCTTGAATACTGCTCGAGTGTTTAGGATCTGTACCAGGTCACATTAAAGGAAGACATCGAAGTAATTCAGAGACGAGTTGCTAAATTCGTTACTGGTAGTTTCGATCAGCATGCAACTGTTACGGAGATGCTTCAGTTCATATGGGAATCCTGGCAGGGAAGGCGACGTTCTTTTCGAGGAACATTGTTGAGAAAATTTAGAGAACCGGCATCTGAAGGTTACTGCAACACGATTCAACTTCCGCCAGCATACATTTCGCGTAAGGACCACGACGACAAGATACCACAAATTACAGCCTGTCCAACATTTCTTTAAGATTGAAAGCGAGGACAGAAGTAGTAGGGGTGAAGCCCACCCGGCAGGCCCCGGCCACTTTCCACCAATGCCATGCCACAACAATCCCCCGAAGTTGCCAAACCTTCACACCATACCACAACACTTGCTGCTTGCAGTCTGCTGCAGTTGCAGTCAGCTTGCTGTCCTGTGTGATCGTTGCGCCCTGTGACTTTCTATGTGTTTGTTTTTACGGTTGTAGGCGTTATTCTTTTATTTTCTTGTTACTGTTATTCGCCGTTACCATTATGCGTTGATACTGTTATTCGCTGTGTGGTACTCAACGATGTCACTGGGAATTTCGTTGAAAGTTATAAGTGGGAAAGTTCGACGTCGTCCACTGGCCAAAGAATTACAGTATGAGGGCAGTCGAGAGGAGTGGTATGCGTGTTACATGCCTACTCTGACAATGAAAAACTTAATGCTGGTCCGCTGCTCTCCGTTAACAAAGTTGTTGTCAAGATTGGGAAGGAAATGTTCGACAAACAAAAGGAAGCTGAAGAACTATCGAAACTTAAGATCCCTGGGAAAAACGTCGTATGGATAATCGGATTACTAACATCGATTCGTTTGCGCAGGATGCAACTCGTCATCATGTTTATCATTACTATCGCTGGAAAGAACATCCGACACTTAGGAAGTTACTGGTCGCACTTGAAGAATCAGAACTTTTTCAAGGACATCGCAAAACCTTGTCCGCAGTTAAACACAAGCTAGGGTTTTACTATGGACATTTCTGCGGTCGTAAGCTTTTGATGGGAATGAATGACATAACAGCAAGACGATACCGATTTTTAAGGGACATCCGTAGCATAAAATATCGACGAAGTGGTGTGGCTTGACGAAACGACTAATTCTTCTTCGTGCAGGCATCTCGCAAGGTTTTCTCCCAACCAGTTCTGCTTTTTAAATCAAAGAAAACAGGAGATTATCACGAAGAAATGAACCACGTTACATTTACAAAGTGGTTCGAAGATTCACTAATAGCAGATCTTGAAAAACCTTCATCAATTTTCTAGATAATGCTCCTTAATATTTAATAGTTGTTGACAAGGCATCATGGCAAACCGAAAGGATGATGTGACTGATTGGCTTCAGCGTCATAAAGTTCACGTAAGTGATGACCTTAACATAGTGGAGCTTATGGTAAACATGTTTCAAATGGCTCAAATGGCTCTGAGCACTATGGGACTTAACTTCTGAGGTCATCAGTCTCCTAGAACTTAGAACTACTTAAACCTAACTAACCTAAAGACATCACACACATCCATGTCCGAGGCAGGATTCGAGCCTGCGACCGCAGCGGTCGCGCAGTTCCAGACCGTAGCGCCTAGAACCACTCGGTCACTCCGGCCGGCCAAAACATGTTTCCATAAATCATAGTTCCCCCTATACGGAATCGACGAACTGACAAAAAAAAAAAAATGTGCATACAGCCATTAGGCTACCATCTTACCACTGCCGTTTCAAAGCCATGCAATTAATATGGGTCCAAATTAAAGGTCACGTTGCCAGGAATATTAATAAATTTACCCTCTCTGCAGTCGAAGCACTCACCAGAGAAGCGGCCAGGAATGTCACCTCTGAAGATTGGAAGAAAGTAGTCAAAAATACGCAGATCATGACGGAAAGAGCATGGCAGAATGAAACGCTTTTGGAAAATTCAGTAGAGGAGATGATAATTTCATGAAATAGCTAAAGTGACAGTGGCAATGATAGACACACTTCAACAATACGTCGTAAAGACGAGAGTGATATCAGTGGAGTTTTTCACTATCCCCGTAGAAATGGACCACAGACAGATTCCTCTACATGTTTGGCATGCTTAGTTTACGTCTGTAAATACCTACTTAACACAATTACATCTTCATGACTTTTGAAATTTTAATGGAATGATCTTAATAGCAACTAATTTCAAAGGAAGTTCATCACAGGAATTCAGTCACTATCACATAAAATAAATGTTTCTGTTTACAATATAACTGCTGTATTACCTGTACTACAGAGGCCCTTCTATTTGTATTGCTTTTGCTCTTTGTAAACAACAAAGGTTTGCCTATTTAAGTTACGTTTTCCCATCATGATAAACAAACTTAATCTAAGTTTTTGTTGTGTTAGAATTAAATAGGTGGATCAGAAAAATTAATAACACTTTCATCACCAACCTCTAGCTATCTGTTTCTCCTGTTGAAACGCACAAACTCCCGATGAGTAGCTGACCGGACCAATGTGCGTCATCTTTAACTTGGACAGATTTCTGGTTTCGAACATATGAAAATATGATGTATCCTTAAGATTTTATTCGCGTTATGTGTTCACCTCACTTCAACAGTAAAAAAGTATCTCTCCTGTCAAAAATTCGGTAATGTCGTGAGAAGATCCATTTTCGTAAACTGTCCGTATATCGTCTTAATAATTTGTTGGCGCATATGAAACTAAGATCAAAATATGCAATTCCCATATTTATAAAGTGAATAGTTTGCTTGTTTTTGCTAGCTGTATGAAATGTAATATTACGCGGGTGTTCTGTGCAAGATGTGGCAAGTCTGTTCCGCACCTTCATATGCTCTTACCGAAATGTCAATCCTAAAGTAATTTTGGACAGGCTAGGGCTCATGAGGGAGCATACAAACAGTTTTTCCCTCACTCTTCCGGAAGAAGACGGGGGAACGTACTAGTCAAGGATATGACTCAGGCTGTTCATAGAGAACGTTTCGTGTGGGAACGACCCACATCCTGTTGAAATATACTACCACAAGACTCAACTTGTGAGTGCGTATGTCCGTGAATCACTGACAGAGGTGACGTGAAGTTGTACCAGTCACACTCTCACGTGTGATTATAGGAGTACTGTTAGTGCGTTTCTTTATAACGCTAGGAGAATGTGTGTCGCCATAATCGGAAACGATAGTCATCCGAGGTAGTGATGGGACGGCTCTCTTCAGCATATCTTGCTTCGCGGGCAAGGCCCCCATCATGACGCAGCCCTCTGTTATGCGATGTTAACATCAGCCTACACGGGGGATGGCAGTAGGTTATTCCGGCTAGTCTGTGACCAATAGTGCAGTGTACTGTGGTGAGTCCACTACTTCTGGACGGGTGGCAGGCGCAGATGCCTCGGGGTTACGATGTGCTCAACAACCAACATGGTGATCCTCCCTTGCTCAGCTTCTGGCCTCTGTCACATCCGATGAGCACGCTACATTCTCCGTGGTCTCTGACAGTGCTCACTAAGGATCTGTCTTTCTCTCCTTTTCTTGTTATTTTCACTCAGCCCGTTTTCGGCATTCGGTTTACAAATAAAAAGATTATGAAAGTTAAATTTTACAATCTTAACACGAAGATAATACGTTCTTGGTGACATCGGTATCACCGAGCACCAAAACAAGGAAATAGGCGGCACGTGTGACGCCGACTCTCCCGGCTAGAAAACTAGCGCACATTGAAATATCTGCCCGGACGCCGTCTCAGCAGCCGACCGTCACGCCTGATTGCTCCAATTAAGAAAACAAACCGGTTCTTCCTAACTGTCTCCACTGATATGTAGAAGTGATATCCAAGTCTCACCATCAACTCGCGACTGCAAACGTGGAAATTAAGCATATCATTCCACTTGAAAGTTTCTCTAAATTCCGTAACGGCGAAAGCTAGATTCAGTTGGCGTGTCTGTTGCGACACACGAGGCTGAGAGAAATTTGATACAACCGGACGCCTTATAACTGCTCGCTTTTAGAGAAAGGAATGACAAAAAGTAGACTAGGTTGAGTTCGGCGTATCTGTTACCTCCTTCCGCAGTCCACACTACCTAAGCCGCAGGGCTAAGGAATATCAATAAGCAAGTTTCTTAACGCAGGTGCTCGATGGGAGCAGTTCCTAAAAAATATAGTAGTCAGTCAGTTAGGAAATCAGTCATAACGTCTTGGGAAGAATGTTGTACCTGGTAGAGCTTGTGGTGTAACTATTTGGGATTACTGAAAGACGACCGAGAAGAACGTCCCGCTCATCGGTTGGGAATAAAGGAAAATGAAGTGCCTGTAAAGAATGGTCAGATGTCGATTTAATACATGTGCATACCTTCAGTGAGCACGTACGTGATTAGATTCATGATGGTCCGTGACTGCTAGAACAGTCAGAACAGTGCAATGGGGTTGTTCGCCAAGTGGCCGTATTATCAGACCTGATAGTGCTTTGCTGATAAAATACTTCAAATGCGTGTGTAACAGCTAAAGTCGACAACAGCAAAAGAAATAAATTCGTCATAAGCAAGGGAAGCAAGGCCACAGCACAAAAAAGCATTAGAAGCCGCAGATTTTTCTACATGATAGATACAAATTATGAGCATACATAACTGATAGCGTCATATGAGAACAAAATAAATTTAAAAAATCCCACTGAAGATAGCACATAAGTTGCTGAAACTGTTTGGTTAATAACAAAGCTAATAAAACGGCTTCTTACAATTTTTATTAGCAGGCACGGAAAACAAGATGAGTAGAACATCCAAGAGATGATTAAAATTTGCGTTCCCTGTAAATTCTTGAAATATCTTCACTGATGTCTTGTGTGTTTAATCTTGCCTTGCTGTGGCTATTATCATTGCAATTAACAACTCCAAGTAAAGTAATCAGTATACAAATTAATTTATATGGGGAGTAGAAGATGCACCAGATGAGGAAACACACATCTCTTCGATCAACAGCTCTTGATATTCAGTGTCACCCAAAATTCTGTCAGCTTCTCATCAGGTTTTTATTTTTCTTAGGAAAAGGATGCTCTTTGGAGATCGTGATGTGATACACTAGTCCAAGAATATGCGAAGCAGTATTCCATGGCTTGCTTATCTCCAGAAAAACATGAGGAAGTGCTGTCTTTTTAAGTTTAGCCTACCACCCTCATATATGTTTCTGTAACTCCTTATAGCTGTACACTAGAAAGAAAACAGCTTTTGTAATAAGCAATAGTTGTTCTGGTTTTAAAAGTTGGGCTGTCTCGAGCGATTAGATGTTATTATGTGCAATAATATTAATGATACAAGTTAATGACTGATCTGTTTCGTTTAGTTCTTCAGGAATATCTTGCCATGTCTTGCGTGGTGCCCTCCGATTCCAATAGTCTGCACGATTATGGTCGTATATTTAAGGATTGTTGTATCTGCTACTTAAGTTGGCGATGGTACCTTAGTGTGTCAGTTGCCTTCCTGTGTTCTTTGCTATGATATTATCAAATGTGTCGTAGTCTTTTGTGTATGTACAAGCGTGTAGTTAGCTTATATTAGTTTATATCCTAGTGTTACTGAACAATCCAGTACAAAATCTAACACCTGGTGACGAGAGATCAAAGAACAAATCAATCTACGAGACTTTGTGTATAAATTTTCGCTGGAATAGTGTGTGGGAGGAAAATCATCCGAATTAACTGTCGGCTGCAGCATGTCGGACACCGATAGTGAACATGAGGACATGGAAGGAGCGAAGGAGATTTAAGTGTTTAGGGATAATCCTGATACCATCGTAATACCAGAGTTCACAAAACCCGTACAGTGGGGTCTGTTATGAAAAGTGATTTCATTGATTGTAGAGCTAAAAGTTTCCACTTGTAAAGTTTGTGGTATCCAAGGACGTGTTCCAAAAATGTGTCGCCGAAAAGCAAGCAGTCACCAGTCAACAGGTCATGACCCAAAGGAAACCAGTGGGAGAAGAAGAAAGACCAGGAAACAAGAAGAAACCCAGGAAAGTGTACAAGCTGGCGTTGGAAGATTCTGACGCTGATTCAGATGAATCAAATTCAAATAGTAGAGGCAGAAGAGGAGCAAGCAGTGTTAAAAAATATCATGTTTAGAAAGTGTGTACCAAAAAAGTGACTCAATGAAGAAAATATCAGTATGTGGAATAGTGTTAGAGTGTTGTTGTGCGTTCCACTGTGACAGAGCAAGTTCCAGTGTACAAAATTTCCGTTATTAAACTAGCGGATAATGATTCCTGGGCTGTAGAGCTAGTTGTGGATGGAAAGAAAATACCTATTGAGTTGGATACAGGTGCACATGCCACTTGTGTGACATATCAAGGATGTTGCAAATGCTTCCCGACTGATAAGTTGTGCAAAGTCAATATAAAACTTATTCAGTATGGTAACAGACATGTGAAGGGCTCTGTATATTTGGTTAATGTTGGTTCAAATGGCTCTGAGCACTATGGGACTTAACGTCGATGGTCATCAGTCCGCTAGAACTTAGAACTACTTAAACCTAACTAACCTAAGGACATGACACAACACCCAGTCATCACGAGGCAGAGAAAATCCCTGACCCCGCCGGGAATCGAACCCGGGAACCCGGGCGCGGAAAGCGAGAACGCTACCGCACGACCACGAGCTGCGGACGGTTAATATTGCTGTTGTAGCGGACAAAGTAAGTTAGTCATTGCCTATATATGTTGTGAAGTCATCAGCCATCTCCACTGTGCTGGGGAGAAACTAGCTAAGATCCCTTCCACATTACTGGGACAGTATTGTTAAAATACGTCAAGTTAAACAATTAGAAGTTTTCCACTCAGAGACGTATTCTATACAAAAACTTGTAAAGGCATATCCTGAGGTTTTCACAAAAAAGCCAGGGACCTTAAAAGGTGCGAAAGATACCCTAGTGCTAAAAAAGGCGCTCAACCCATTGCTGTTTGTGCAAGGTTAATTCCCCTAGCTCACCAACTTCTTGTAGAAAATAAAACACAGAGCATGGTCGAGGAAAAAAAACCCTTGTCGAGTTTTCAGCTGAGAAGTTAGGCAAGAAGATATGGGCTACACTTATTGTGCCTATCACTCAGCATGCTAAGGGCCAAACACCTAAAGTAAGAATCTTAGGGGATTTTAACGTACTTGTGAACCTGGACCTTGTCATTCTCAATATTCCTAACCAAAGATAGATGAGATTTCTGCTAAGCTAGGAGGAGGTGAGAAATTCGCCAAACTTGACTTAAATAGTGCCTATTTACAATTAGAAATGGATGCGTCGTCCCAAGATCTGCAAACCGTTGTTACCTTGTGGGGATTGTATTAGTTTACTAGACTTGCTTTTGGAACTGCATCTGCCACAGCTTTATGGCAAGCAAAAATGGATGACATTCATGTTGGACTTAAGAAAACAGTTTTCTATCTTGATTATACTATCATTACAGGCTTCTCTCCAGCGGAGCATTGGTTCCATAAAATTTTGTTATTGGAAAGGAGTAAGAATGTAGGACTAACTGTGAACATCGAGAAAAATCAGTTTTTTTCAAAATGAGGTGGAATACTGTTTTGTCATTATTGATAAAAATGGATTGAATACTAGGATAGAAAAGTGGAAACTGTACAGAAAGCCCCAAAGCCAACAACCCAAACTCATATCTTGTCATTTTATGGTATGATGAACTATTATGGAAAATTTTACCGAACTTGTTTAAAATTATAAGTAATCTGTATTCACGTGCCAACAAACCGAAGTTTGAGTGGAATGCAAAATTTAACAAAGCATTCAAAGAGTATATATATATTGCTGTCACACAAAATTTTGGGTCATTATGACCCATCATTGCCACTTGTTTTTACTTCTAATGCTGCTGATTCATTCATGAGTGCATCTCTTTCTGACATATTTCGTGATGGAACGAAAGACCTCTAATGCTTGCAGGTTCCATTTGGAGCAAAACTTAATGAAATTATTGTATCTTAGTTAATGAGCTAGAACGATTGTATGGAGTGCAAAAAAAGTATGATCTGCACCTAAGAGGGCGTCACTTTACTATGATAACATATCATAAAGAAGAACTCATCTACAATCTCAGTCCCAAAGCTTCACTGTCTTCCATTTGTGGTAGGAGACGGCAAAGACAGATTGAATTTTTACCTCAACATCATTATGACATTAAATATCGTAAAACTTATGAAACTTGTAATGCTGACTGTTTATCAAGATGGTCGTTGCCTGGGCAGGAATGAACCTGACGATTGTGCTGCGCATGCTTGGTAGTGCCCATGTTACAGCTAAAGAAATTTCCAAGGAGACATTCAAAGATAAAATACTAAATTTTGTGCCGAACCGTCTCAAAAATAATCAATGGCCAAATGAGGTTCCACGCATTCTTAAAGAGTATTCAAGGCATTGTAATGAGTACTCTACTGTTAATAAATGTGTCGTTAGAGGGAAGAGAGTTGTAATGCCAAGAAGGTACATGACGTGACTGTACGATACTACATGACTAAGCAAACAATATGCCTGTCCTCTCGGGCGCTAGTAGCACGAGGCTGTTGAGATCTTCGTACGGCCCTCGAGTACTCATCGATTCCAGATTCAAGTGATAGTCGTGATATTCCGGGCAAAACGAACAGCAATGTTGTGGAACGATAAATCACAGTCTTGATACACCACGAGGCGTAACACGATCTCTGCAAAGAAAAAAAAAATCTTAATTAGAAACCCAAAGCGTAATTTTTTTCCGTGCCAGCAGTGTAGCTGTTCGCTGGGGCCGATTTGGAGCTCTGATCAGGCGTCGCATTCTTTCCGCACTTGCCCGCGAAAGGCAAAGGTCCCGAGTTCGAGTCTCGGTCGGGCACACAGTTTTAATCTGCCAGGAAGTTTCATATCAGCGCACACTCCGCTGCAGAGTGAAAATCTCATTCTGGAAACGTCCCCCAGGCTGTGGCTAAGCCATGTCTCCGCTATATCCTTTCTTTCAATAGTGATAGTTCTGCAAGGTTCGCAGGAGAGCTTCTGTAAAGTTTGGAAGGTAGGAGACGAGATACTGGCAGAAGTAAGGCTGTGAGTACCGGGCGTGAGTCGTGCTTCGGTAGCTGCCGGCACGGTAGCTCAGCGTGTTCGGTCAGAGGGTTAGCTGCCCCCTGTAATAAAAAAAACTGAGTTCACCGATCAACAACGAACTAAAACGGATGTCTTACGGCAGCCGCCAATTCAACGAACGGAAACGAACAAAAATGAGATTGATTTTAAAAAAAGTCAAAGAACAATATAGAACAAAATTATATTTAAAAAAAAGGTAGCTCAAATGGTAGAGCACTTGCCCGCGAAAGGCAAAGGTCCCGAGTTCGAGTCTTGGTCGTGCATAGAGTTTTAATCTCACAGGAAGTTTCTTTCCGTAATAGTTGTGCTGCATCACCTGCTTTTGTGTGAACATTGTGGTCCATCTGCTCTGCATGCTCCACTGTAGTTGAGTTGTTTCACCATCTTACATGGCTAGTGAAATTTTTAGAGGGCTCCAGCAACACAGAGAATCAGTTCCTTTCTTATATCAAACGCTGTCTGGGTATGTTACCCAAAATGGTTCAAATGGCTCAGAGCACTACGGGACTTAAATTATGAGGTCATTAGTCCCCAAGAACTTAGAACTACTTAAACCAAACTAACCTAAGGAAATCACACACATCCATGCCCGAGGCAGGATTCGAACCTGCGACGTATGTTACACGTTTTAAAAGAGAATTCTGAGCATTTTCCTGTGTAACATAATCTTTCCGAGATTTGAAGGACGAATATTTAAAGGACTAATTATCTGATTAGATTCTGTTATCGCGGTTGTGATTTTTACTCGTTTTAATGCAAAGCGCCTGGGATGCGACCCTAGAAATCCGTGAGTCAACAACAGACGTCCGGTGACGTTGGCAGGTACTTTGTGTTAGACTCACACGAGGCGCGAAAGCGTCCATGGACGTGGAGTTGGTCGAGTCTTGTGGCATTACAACGTAGAATTTTATGTTCCTTAGCATTCCAAAGCGTGAAGAACAGAATCGGACAGCTCAAAATATTGCTTCGTGAAAAAAATGTGACAGTGAACACGGCGAATGTTGAGGTTGGAGATTGTCAGCCTACCTTAAGTGTAGGAAACTTCAGTAACGTGAAGAAGGGAAGAATACTGCGAAAAGTCCGTAACAGAGAAGTGCTATTAGCGGTGGAAAGGCGATAAGCAATCAGAAAGCCCACGCTCCAGTCAAATGCCAATAATTGTTAACCTCAAGGCGATAGATCGGATAAGTTTGCGGGACCATGTTTCGTTGACGACAGACGCCTCGCCCAACGGCCTTTGTTCACTGCCAGGTATCCGGAGACATTCTGCAAGCGCCTATTAATATCTGCGATGCTCTCTGGTTTTCCGCCAAACGAAACTCAATGCCAGCTCTCTCCTTGCAATGCACCTCCGTTACAGACGCCATTTTGAAGCCTACGTGTAACGCTGCCACCAATCGGAACTTCATGGAATCGTAATATTTGAAGCAGGAATATCCCAAGACGTCCCGCAGCAAATTCCGAATTTATTCACCCGAAACTGGCCGAGGAGAAAGTATATTGCATTGCTTATTGTATACCCCTCGTACTTGGTATAAGTTTGGTGTGGATAGTCACGGAAGGGACGACATTGCCCTGTGATGGTGGTACTGTATACTAGGCCAGGACTTCATGGCGAACACACTGTTTCCCGTCATTTTCCCCCACCCCAGACCGCCATCTTGGCTTCCATCACGGAATGGATGACAGCACCCTCTGGTGGCAGTAGTGTGTACTAGGTCGGTTGGACTCCGGACTTCGTGGTTAACACACTGGATGGAGGTAATGCCTCTAATTGTTTAAATAAAGATTGAAAATAAAGACTTATGCCCAGCAGAGGTCGAGTCCTCTTCCCATCATTTCCTAGGAAGAGGTGGTGGTCGGATAACTTAGGTTAGTGGACGCAGCCCAAGTGACCTTTCTTTCCCGCCATTTTCTTAGGTGATTGGAGATACCCCAAGTGGCCTAACTTCCTTCCAAAATTCAAACTTCCCACCAGAAGGGGTGGAAAGGAGGTGTGGTTCTTTCCTGCCATCTTGGATAATGGTACTTGCATCATCAGTTGATGACATCATCAACTGACGTCATGACCACAATCTTGGATGATGGCACTTTGGGGCAAACGAACTCTGTTCCACTACTCATACCATCTGCAAACAGTCTTTACAACTATTTCTATTAGATCTTAGATAGATCTATAACACTTATTTGGGGTACTCCAGAAATTACCTTTACGTCTGTCGATTTACATTGAGGCGATGAGTCATGGGAAAGCGATATGCACATATACAGATGGTGGTAGTATCGCATGTATACGTTATAAAAGGTCTGTGCGTTGCGGAGCTATCATTCGTACTCAGGTGACTCATGTGAAAAGGTTTCCGACGTGAATACAGCCCCATGTCGGAAATTAATGGACTTTGAAATCGGAAGGGTAGTTGGAGCTAGACGCATGGGATGTTCCATTTCGGATATCGTTAGGGAATTCAGTATTCCGAGAGCCACCGTTTCATGAGTGTACCGCGTATACCAAATTTCAGGCATTACCTTTCACCACAGACAACCGAGAGTATCGGTGTTTGCGTAGAATTGCCAGGGCTAAGAGACAAGCTACACTGTATGAGTGAACCACAGAAATAAACGTGGGACATACTACGAATGTATCCGTTAGGACAGCACAACAAAAATTTGCGTTAGTGGGCTATAGGCGACGGACCGTCTTTCCTAACAGTACGACATCGCCTATAATGCCTCTCCCAGGCTCGTGACTATATCTGTTGGACCCTAGGCAACTAGAAAACCGTGGTCTGGCCAGATGAGTCCCAATTTCAGTTGGTAAGAGCTGATGACAGGATTTGAGTGTGGTGCAGTTCCCATGAAGCCATGGACCCAAGTTGTCAACAACGCACGGTGCAAGCTGTTGGTAGCACTATAATGGAGTGGGCTGTGTTTACATGGAATGGACTGGGTTCTCCGGTCCAACTGAACCTATTATTGACTGGAAATGGTTATGTTCGATTACTTGGAGCCCATATGCAGCCATTCATGACCTTCATGCTATGGATGACAATGCACCATGTCAGCAGGCTACAATTGTTCGCTATTGGTTTTAAGGACATTCTAGACAATTTGAGCGAGTAATTTGACCACCTAGATCCTAGATCATCTGACACGAATCCCATCGAACATTTATGGAACATAATTGAGAGGTCAGTTTGTGCGCAAAATTCTGGCACCGCAACACTTTCGCATTTACGGACGGTTGTAGACGTAGCTTGGGTCAGTATTTCTGCAGGGGACTTCCAGCGACTTGTTGAGTCCATGGCATGTCGAGTAGCTGTACTACGCTGAACAAAATTAAGTTCAACATTGTATTAGGGGGTATCCCATGACCTTTATCATCTCAGTGTATCGTAGTTCATGGTTGCAAAATACCGACAGGAATTCTTTACAGAATCTGGAGAAACTGTTTGAAGCCGAACTAGGTGACCTTTTCATAAAGATATTTGCTACTAATATTTTGTGAGAGCACTTCCTGAGAAGAGTCAGGCAACACATTACCTCCTCTCACACAGATCTCGCGAAAATATCACTACAAGGAATTTCGAAAAATTGGAGCTAATACAGAGGTTTAACAAGAATGATTCTTCCCACATGCCATTCGCGAGTTGATAAGGGAAAGGGGGATCAGGTAGTGGTACGAGAATTACTCACCGCCACACACTGTTAGGTGATGCACATGTACCAATAGATTAAACTGACTGAATTTGTTCTCCTGAGGATCTCAATAACTCCCGTGAAACAATTGGAAGCAAACTGCCATCTGTCAAACAAATGGTTAAGTTTTCTTTTATAAATTGGTGGATGTGTAATTTAACTGTACATCAAAGAGCCTCACTAGCTATTCTGAAGGGGATCAATCATTGAGAAAAATCTCTAGTTCCGACATATGAGTTGAGGAACTGCTTACCAAAATTAGAACCTTTCTTTTAACCGTGGAGGCGATTACAATAAACATGCTGGAAGAATTATATTGACCGCAGGACGATCATTCTACCTCAAAGTGTGGGCAATGCTGGGTATGCAGGCATGGCTAGACATGTCACACATGGGCCTTTAGAATCGCTAGGGAGAAAGCAGCTTGTGCTACTCTGGGATGGATGTCTGCAGCGTTGCTCGGCAATTAGCTCTTTGCTACACCGCAGGTAGAGGGAGGGTTCATGCCAGCCGTGACGAACACATTCACGCATGGCCCACCTTGGAGCGTCTGTACTGTGCAAATAAGTCTTCTCTCCTGTCCAGTTGCGTCGTCAACAGCGCATAGGTGACCACGTATTTCTAGAGGTATTTCTCAAGTGTCAAGTATGAAGGGGATGCCGCTACCCCATGCTTGAGGGACCCGAATGGGCACCTGTGCATGGCTTGGCATTTGATGGCCATGTCACCTCGCAAGGCTGCTGCTAGCCTCCTGTGCTGTCCAGTTGACAGGGCATGGCGGGCTATGCTGGCGATGTTGTTTGCGTGTCTGTTGTGCGCAAGTCTGTAGGCTATACTAAGCGTTATTTGGACATGTTAAGAATTGATTTGGTGTGTGCACATCTGTGTACTGCATTGCTTAGGGAAGGAGTTTACATGTCTGTACTGAAATTATTTCGGTAATTTAGGAGTGTTTTACAGGTCTGTGGACTGTGTGGCGTGAACCCAAGCATGTCAGAGCGTGTTTTCTGTATCAGTGTGATATATATATTCAACCCCTAAATAAACTGTTCCAAAATAAATGAAGTACACTCCTTCCCCAATCTCTCCATCAGCCCAGCGCAGGCTGAGTCATTTTCGCGACATTTTCCTTCTCCAGACCACCATCTTGGATGAGAGCACCCTCTGGCGGTGGTACTGTGTACTAGGTCAGTTGGATTCCAGACCCCATGGCGACTACACTGTTTGCCACCGTTTCCCCCCCCCCCCCCCCCTACATCTTGGATTACGTCACAGATGAGACTGCCCTCTGGTGGCTATGTACTAGTTCAGTTGGAGTCCGGATCTCTTGGTGATCACACTGGATGGTGTTGCTGCATCAAATTGTTAAATGAGGACTGGAAATAAAGACTTATGTCCAGCACAGGTCGACTCCTTTGGCCACAAATCCCTAGGAGGAGATGGCGGTCGGGTGACCTAGGTTAGTGGAGGTGACCTTTCTTTCCTGCCATTTTCTTAGGTTAGTAGAGATAGCCCAAGTGACCTTTCCTTACTGCCAAATTTCAAACTTGGCTCCAGTTTATAGGAGGTAGTGGTGGTCGGGTGACTTACGTTAGTGCAACTGCCCTTCGTTTCCCGCCATTTTCTTAAGTTAGTAGAGATACCCCAATTGACATATCTCACAGCCAAAATTCACACTTGGCGCCAGTTCATAGGTCGAGGTGGCGGTCGGATGACTTAGGTGAGTGGGGATAGCCCAATTGAACTATTTTCCTGTCATTTTCTTAAGTTTGTAGAGGTAACTGTGGTGTGATGCATTGTCCTGATGTAATTTGAACTTCCTGCCAGGGGTGTGTGTGGCAGGGGGGCATGGCACTTCCCCGCATTCTTGGATAACAGTACTTTCATCATCAGCTGATATCACGGCCGCCATCTTGGACGACGTCATCAACGGACATCACGGCGACCATCTGTACAGGCGCGAAGAAGAAGATAGAGAAAAAGGTTTTCTTGAAATACTGCATCCTATGTATGACATTTAAGTAAATAGTATATATATAATCTCAAACCAGGTTTGTGTTTTATTTCATACCTCTCTCATTACAGTCAAAGTATTCTGCTTATTAATATCATTTTTTCAATGCTACACCAGTTATTCACAAAAATGAATGATCAAGTGACTCTTCATGGGTAAAACACACACACACACACACACACACACACACACACACACACAACCAAATATAGTTCAGTCGGTTAAGTGATGAAGCTATAGTGGCTGCACATACTATTACCATCCCTTCAAGTGTATCTTTCCATATATGTCAACTACTTGCCAGTACCTAGTGTAGTTAGTATCATGGCAGGGTGGGTGAAACATCCTCATCACAAGGACTTTGTTGTCGGTGACTGGTCCTGTGAAGATGCAAAAGAAGACTTGAAGAAGAAAAAGAACAGAATTCTCCTTCTTGATAACATATGAGAAACTATTGTACGAGGGTCAGTCAAAAAGTAATGCCTCCTATTTTTTTTCTACGTTTAATTGTCAGGAAATTTAAATGCAATTACATAGGTTGAAAACCACAACATTGAGGATCATTTTGTCATTTTTCAATGTAATCTCCGCCCATCTCTACAGTTTTGGTCCATCTTTGAACAAGGGCATGTATCCCAGCACGGTAAAAATCACAGCTCTGCTTCCTAAGCCATTGACGCACAGATGTTTTGACGGCCTCCTCATCTTCAAAATGAATCCCACGATGAGCTTCTTTTAGTGGCCCGAACAGATGGAAGTCTGATGGTGCCAGGTCAGGGCTGTATGGGGGATGAGGCAAAACTTCCCATCCAATTTTGACAATCTCGTCAGAGGTGTGACGACTGGTGTGTGGTCTTGCATTGTCATGCAAAAGAAGAACATCTGCCATTGATTTTGTTGGGTGAACTCGCTGAAGACGTGCTTTAAGTTTTTTGAGGGTTGTGACGTATTGAACAGAATTTATTGTGCATCCCTGCTCCAAAAAATCAACCAGAATCACGCCCTCTGTATCCCAGAAAACTGTTGCCATAACTTTCCCTGCCGATCGCACAGTTTTGAATTTTTTCTTCCTCGGCGAGCTTGTGTGACGCAACTCCATTGACTGCCTCTTTGATTCGGGTTCAAAAAAATGCACCCATGTTTCGTCCCCGGTCACAATTTTTTTCAGAAACTCATCTCCCTCCAAACGGAAGCGCTGCAAGTGTTGGGAGGCTATTGTTTTCCTTGCCTCTTTGTTCTGATCGGTTAACATTCTTGGAACCCACCGTGCACAAACTTTTGAGTACCCCAATTGTTTAATAATCGTGATCACACTTCATCTGCAGTCACCCGACGGTCACCACGAATGATGTCATCAACTTGCTGAATGTTGTGTGGAGTCACTGCACTCACCGGCGTGCCGCTCCGCTTTTCGTCAGTCAACGGTGTTTGCCCTTCAGCTTCCTTACAACGACGAATCCATCGTCTAACAGTGCTGACATCCACTGTCACAACACCATACACCTTCTTCAGTCTTTCATGAATGCGTATGGGCGTTTCACCTTCTGCATTCAAGAATTCAATCACACAACGCTGTCTCAAACGAACATCGATGTCGGCCATCTTACAAACTTCTGCTGTGCTGCCACCTGTTGACACAGAAAGTTACTACTGCAGTGGATTGCAGAAGAAGGTTTGAGGAATGGCGCCAAATTCAAATTTTTCACTTAACTTAATTTTTTTAAGTAGAAAAAAATGGGAGGCATTACTTTTTGACCGACCCTCGTACATCCATCCAATTGTGGTAAGACTAATGTCCTCACGATACTGCTAACACATGTAGATGGAGCTCGATATGAACATGTTTGTGTATTCTCAAAAACACTGTTTCAACCGAAGTATCAGTTATTACAGGAGATATTGAGTGGTTTAGATGGTGTTACATACAAAACATTCAGTGAAAGCGGTGATATCCCTCCACCTTAAAAAGCAAAGCCACACATTGTCTTCATATTTGACGATGTTGCTGCGGAAAACCACGACCAAACTCGCAAATATTTCTGTTTCGGTCGTCATATGGGTGCTGATGTATTTTATCGAAGCCAAACATATTCCAGAATGACGGAAACAGTTGGTTAAGGGATAATGCAAGCCTTATTACAGCCGTCAAACAAGACAATCTGAATTTAAAACACATTTACCAGGCACACGTCGGAATTGATATGTCGTTCAAAGGTTTTGTAAAGATATGCGATGATTGCTGGAATCATTCACAGTATGGGTTTCTCGTTACTGATAAAATAAGAAATCTGAGTGGTGGTACGTACAGGGGAAACTTTCAAGAGTTTCTGCATATATAGCACGGTAAGAGAGGTTAGTGCATCAGTATACGCTGCACCATGGACAAATTCGCACGCATGTCTAGCTCTCAATCTGAGAGAATGGGTGTGCACAGACAGATCATTCGCCTGTACATGGGCGCGAAAATTCAGACTATTGCTCATAAAGTTGGAGGTATGTGCAGGGAACTAGAGACGTATTACCAGACTCTTCTGATAATGGTGAATGCGTTAAATGAGTTAGTTAATGAAGTTGGTAAGAAAGTAACCGACATAACTGAAAAGGTCGAGGCTATTGAGGCGAAAATAGGTGTAGAGTTCATTGTTGTTGAGAAGGGTAGTAGGCACATAGCGAGAGGAAGAAGTAGAGCGGATATATAAAGCCTCACGCTGCAGAGATTTCTGATTAGTATACACCGAGATGTCAACGAAGCAGAAAGTGATTCAAGTGTGGAAAGCAGTTCGTGAGAAATTACGATTGCTGAGGTTAGGGCATATAGATCGACAGGAAACACTAAGAGATACCTTTAAGCCGGTTACTAAATCTCTCAGAAAGCTCTCACCAAAAACAAAAACATACGATAACGATCGCGTTACCATTGACGAATTAATTATCCACCACGCCCCTGGTCACATAGACAGAACATACGGCGTTGTCAGGGGAAGACCGTACAATACGAATGAGGTTCTTTCAGTAATATCTGAGCTTAGGGAGAGAGGTATCATCTAATAAGTATGGAGACAGAGTTTCGAGAACTGCAGAAACCAGCACGCAAAACATACCCCCGTAGGCATGTTATGATAAAGGGTTGGATGCCTTATGGCAAGTTGATCTTGTAGATGTGAGGGAATATTCACATGATGATGATGATGATTTCAAGACCGTGATGCAGCGGTACGGAATTCATTACTACTCAACATTCACTCACCTGAAGGCAAGTATCTTGGGGAGTCTGAACAGAACAATAAAAGATCGAATTTGGATGCGTTTTAACCTTCGCAGCTCATACAAATGGACAGATATACTCCCAGAAATAATTACTCAGTATAATCGAACCACACATACCGCAATAAAAATGAGACTCATGGCTACGGTGTACTATCGCATCAAAATCCACACAGACAGAAATTTAATGTAGGTGATTTGGTACGTATCTCAAAACACAAGATAGCATTTGAGAAAACATACCTACCGAACTGGTTAGCAGAGATACCTACAGTTTCAAAGATGCAAAGAACGAACCCCAGAACTTTTATATTGAAGGATAGTAAAGGTGAAGAAATTGCAGGCTGCTTCTGCACCGAGGAGTGTAGACATGACTTTCACATGCCATTGGCGGCTGCATGACCCGCCATCTTTTGCCCCCTCCAGACCGCCATCTCGGATTACATCACAGGAGGGACAATGGCTCTCTCTGGTGACAGTACAGTGTACTAGGTCAGTTGGTCTCTGGACCTCGTGGTGGACACACTGAATGGCGGTACTGCCTCAAATTGCTTAAATAAAGATTGCCTGCAAAATAAAGACTTATGTCCATCCTATCCAGCATAGGCTGAGTCCTTTCCCCGCCATTTTCCCCACCCCAGACCGCCATCTTCAATTACATCATGGGGGGGGGGGCGATGGCACCCTCTGGTGCGGTACTGTGCACTAGGTCAGTTGGACTCCGGAGCTTGTGGTGAACACACTTGATAGTGGTACTGCCTCAAATTGTTTAAATAAAGACTGTTTAAATAAAGACTTATGTCTATCCTATCCAGCACAGGCTGAGCCCTTTTCCTGCCAATTCCTAGGAAGAGGTGGCGGTTGAATGACTTAGGTTAGTGGAGGTAGCCCGAGTGACCTTCTGTCCCACCACTTTCTTAGGTTAATGGAGGTAGCAGTGGTGTATTGCATTGTCCTGCTAGAATTTGAACTTCCCTCCTATTTCTGCGGAGGGGAGGGGGGAAGCGATGGGTTAGGTTAGTAGAGGTAGCTCAATTTACCTATTTTCCCGCCAAAATTTGACTTCCCACTGTTACGTCTTTGCGACATTGCCATATCTATCGCCGCCATCTTGGATACTTCCATCTTGAATAAATTTGGCAACAAGGGGTGGGGGTGGCGCTGGCTTTGTTCTACTACATACTTTTTATTTGAATCTACTGGTAATGAATCTAGCAGCCCTCCTATGAATTGTATTGATATCCTTCTTCAATCCAACCTGGTACAGATCTCAAACACTCCAGTAGTACTCAAGAATAGGTCGCAACAGCGTTCTATATGCAGTCTTCTTTACAGGTGAACCACTCTTTCCTAAAATTCTCCCAATAAACTGAAGTCGACCATTAGCCATCGCTACCACAGTTTTCACATGCTCGTTCCACCTCATATCGTTTTCCAATGTTATGCCCAGATATTTAAATGACTTGACTGTCGAGCTGGACACTAGTAATACTCTATCTGAACATTATATGTTTGTTCTTCCTACTCATCCGCATTAACCTACATTTTTCCACATTTATAGCTAATTGCCTTTCATCATACCAACTGGAAATTTTGTCTAAGTCGTCTTGTATCTTCCTACAGTCACTCAACTTCGACACCGTACTGTACACTATAGTGTCATCAGCAAACTGCAGACTGCTGCCAACCCTGTCCGCCAAATCATTAATGTATACAGTTTAAAGAACAACAGCAGTCTTATCACACTTCAATAGGGCACTCCTGACGATACCCTTGTCTCTGATGAACACTAGCCGTCGAGGACAATATACTGGGTTCTACCATTTAAGAAGCCTTCGAGCCACTCACATATCTGTGAACTTATTCCATATGCTCGTACCTCCGTTAACAACCTGCAATGAGGCACCTTCTCAAATGCTTTCCGGAAATCTGGAATTATGGAATCTGCCTGTTGCCCTTCATCCATAGTTCTCAGTATATCATGTGAGAAGAGAACAAGCTGAGTTTCGCACGAGAGATGCTTTCTAAAACCATGCTGATTCGTGTACACAAGCTGCTTAGCCTCCTAAAAGTTTATTAGTGTCGAACTGAGAATGTGTTCAAGGATTCTGCAGAAAACAGAAGTTAGGGATATTGGTCTGTAATTTTGTGGGTTCGTTCTTTTACCTTTCTTATATATTGGAGTCACCTGCGCATTTTTCCAGTCGCTTGGGACATTGTGCTGGGCGAGAGATTCACGATAAATGAAAGCTAGGTAAGGGGCCAATGCCATGGAGTACTTTTTGTAAAACCGAACTGGCATTCCATCCGGACCTGGTGACTTATTTATTTTCAAATCCTTAAGTTGCTTTTCTACGCCAGGTATGGTTATTTCAATGTCGTCCAAACGGGAGTTTGTCTGATGGTCAAATGACGATATGTTTGTACAGAACTCGTGCGTGAACGATTTCTTGAACGTGAAATCTAAAACTTCGGCTTTCGTTTTGCTCTCTTCAACTGCCACACCAGACCGGTCAACAAGGGACTGAATGGAAACCTTAGATCCGCTTGGCGATTTTCTCGGGTTCTCTGCCAGATCTTATGTTAAGGTGTGACGGTGGTAGTTGCTGTATGCGTCGCGCATAGGTCTTTTTCACAGACGCACATATCTATACTAACTTTCGCTTGTCGTCATTTGTGCGTCCCATTATGGATCTAGAGTATAACAGCCTCTGCTTCCAGCCGGCCGGAGTAGCCGTGCGGTTCTAGGCGCTTCAGTCTGGAGCCGAGCGACGGCTATGGTTTCAGCTTCGAATCCTGCTTCGGGCATCGATGTGTATGATTTCCTTAGGTTAGTTAAGTTTAATTAGTTCTAATTTCTAGGCGACTGATGACCTCAGAAGTTAAGTCGCATAGTGCTCAGAGCCTCTGCTTCCTCAGCATCTTACGAATTTCGTTATTAAACCATGGTGTGTCGTTTCCATCCTTTATCCACTTACTAGGCACATAACTCTCCAGATCACGATATACAATCAGTTTAAACATTGCCCATAATTCCTCTACATCCATCTCACTGGTGCTAAGTGATTCCACTTCACTGTCTAAGTAAGATTTTTTTTTTTTTTCAGCTTACCTGCTCTATGTAGCAGAAACACTCTCCTAGCCTGCTTGACTAATGTGTTAACTTTTCTAATCATAGTTGCTATAAAGACATCATGATCACTAATCCCCGTTCTGTACTCACATTGTCGATAAGGTCTGGTCTATTTGTAACTACAAGGTGTAGGGGATATTTTCATTGCGTTTGCTTTGCCGAGCTAGCTGTTCAAGACAATTTTCAGAAAACGTGTTCAAAAGTATTTCTGATGACTCTCTGTCTGTAACCTCCTCCTCCACCCCCCCCCCCCCCCCCCCCCACCCTCAATGAGTCCAGAGACATCGCAAGCTATACTCGGCAGGTTAAAGTCGCCTCCAACCAGTATAGCATGATATGGTTATCTACGCGCTACTGATCGTAGACTTTCTTTGAATTTCTCTAGAACTATCACAGCTGAATCAGGTGGCCAGTAATAACATCCAGCAATTAACTTTGTTTCACCCACACCTAGGTTATTACACGCAACCAGACGACTTCACTGTCACAGTCAACTTCGACTTCAATAGAGACAATATTTTTGTCAATTGCAAAGAAAACTCTCCCTTCTATGACCTCTAATCTGTCTTTCCGATATACGTTCCATGACTCGCTAAATATCTCAGAGCTCTCCATTTCGGGTTTCAGCCAGCTTTCAGCCCCAAGAATAATTGGAGGGCGAGAACTTTCCTGGACGGAAGTAAATTCGGGAACTTTATTACAAATAGCTCGACAGTTTACTGATAAAATTGTGATCGTCGAAGTGTTGTTATTCTGAATATCGGTTGACTTCCCTTGCTGTGAACCGACTGGCGAGTGTTCATCAGAGCACCTTAAACTACCGCCTGGCCTAAAAAAAAAATAAAAAAAAAACCTCACGTGCACTCCATAAGCACTCTGCTATCTGAGTAACTACTTCCTTTGTGTAGTGCACCCATGACCTATCAAGGGGAGACCTACAAATCCCCACACGATAACGCACGTCCAGAAATCTGCAGCCAAGACCATCACAGAGTCGACGAAGCCTTTGGCTGAGACCTCCACTCGTCTCTAAACGAAAGGACCCCAATCAACTCTAGGAACAATGCTGCAAATTGCAAGCTCTGCTTGCACCCTGTGGACGTTGCCAGCAGTCTTCACCACCTCTGCGAGCTGCCTGTACAACCTGAGGATCACCTCAGAACCCATGCAACAGGCGTCGTTTTTGCCGACGTGAGCTACAATTTGCAGGCGACTGCACCCTGCACACTCGATAGCCACCAGCAAGCCCGCTTCCACATCCCAGATGAGGCCCCCTGGCAGACATATTGAGTGCACATTGGCTTTCTTTCCAGTCCTGAATGCTATCTGCCTAAGAGGTTCCATAACGTGCATAACAATGGAGCTCCCAATAACCAGTAAACCCCTCTCCTAGTGTGCTGCTCGGATCCTGCTGAAGGGGCGGCCACCTGTCCACTCACAGAGTAAATGTACAAGGGCAAGCTGCCAGTCCCCACATTGGTCCTCCGCCTCGAGCAGTGTGAACACGTTACCACCCACCACTCACCCTGCTGTGCAGGCGGATCCACCGCATCATGTACACAAGGAGGTGACTTGGAAGCAGAGCCCGCAGGCAAAACAAGTGACACCTGAGGTGTCCCATGCAACGCACCAGATTTTGTGCCACCGCTGCACCCCAAGGCAGAAGCCTGAAGGTGACTGACTGTAGCCAACAGCACAATTAGTTCTTCACCAACTGCGGCCAGCTCCTCCTGCATCTGCACACAGCATATACACATCCTATCAATCGTAGCAAAAGTAACTGAAGAAGTGAACTGTAAAAGCAGACAATCCTAGATATAGACTTGCTACCCTCCTGATGTGTCACCAATGGACGCTGATGTGTTCAAGAGCTCTGTAGCTGGCTGTTCAGTGAGCAACTATTGCGCTAAAGACTGATGAATTTACACTTACAAAAGCTAGATTAACCCACTTAAACAGGAAATACGCATGAAATTTAATATGTTACCAGCCACCCAGAATAAAAATTAAAAAGTTAAATTATTCAGATTTGTGGATCAGCTGCAAACTTTAATCCTCTGTGTCTCTAAACACACATATTTGTGCTTACCATTTTGTTCCCCACCAGTAGCTCAGTTATTAAACTAATCGCAACAAATTTAATAATTAAGTTGATTGTAAATGTTTGGTCAGCTACTTTAGTGTGGTATTTTCAGAAATAAAAAGTAAACAAGATATTTGTGTCATTTTTCTTTTTTTCAGATGTAGAGGCTTAGATGCATGCCTTAACTATTCCTATGGATCCCATGATACACACAACAAATTTTTTCTTGCCATACAATAGAATAAAAAGCGGTTGGGGGGGGGGGCGTAATGAAAAAATTCCTAAGTTGAAAAATGAGAGCTACCATAATGTGCAGATACAGCACAAAGTGAGATGAAGATTCCAGTACTTATCCAGTCCTAGAGGATTGTTTCCAAAATGTTCTGTAATGCCTGTAAAATATCACAATGTTTTTTCTAATTATAAAATTTCTGTAAAAAACGTCAGCAACACAAAAATGCAATGTTTATGTGAAGTTTCATTATCTAATTTCCACACAAACAAATATGCACCAAAATTCCTAACTAAAATATGTTTGTAAACCCTCAAATGCCGCCAGGGCTATTTTCAAGCTTAAATAGTTACGAATAATGTACTAAACACACAGATCGCATTTCATGTTAGGCCTGAATCAGGTGATGTAGCAAAACCAACCTGACCAAGCTTATAACTGAAGAAAATGCTTCTGCTAAAGCACTATGCTAAGTAGGAAAACACACAAACAAATTGACAGTATGACTTACCCTCAGTTACTGTAAGAATGCAAGTAATTCTATTTTGAGACCTACACTTGGTGTAAAGTACAGTGAATCTTCAAATTAAACTCTTTTCATCGAAATTGTTCTATGATGCTTGTCAAATGTTCCAACTGTATCTAAATGTCTAAAATAGCCAGTCAGAGGTTCTGCTAATGGTAGTTCATTTTTCAGTAATGTTTCGTCTTAACAAGCACCATTTTAGGACAGACATATATAATTGATAATACTGATTGGCAGTTGTTGATTTTTATTACTAATGATTCAGGCTTATTTATGTGTGCTGTAAAAACTCACAACAGAGGCACAGTAAAACAAACACCATTTAGGAAGCAAAGAAAAAAGTGTTTTGGCAAGGTATTTACTGCAACATGACTCTCGAATTATATATTTTCGTAAAACACAAGGAAGACTTCATAATAAGAAATGTTTACTCAATACACAACATGATCCAATATAGCGGTGGAATAAGAGAGACAGATAAAACATGGACAAATCAATGGTGGTACAAGACAGAAATAGATCATTTGTATCTTGAAAACACGATCTTTGCACTGGAATAAAATTATTTACCATAAGATGTAATGATGTACAGCAAAACACACACACACACACACACACACACACACACACACACAGGTTGGCTGTCATAATACGCAATATGGAACTATTATTGTGAGTGAAAACTGCAACTTTATTCCAAACTAAAAATGTATTGTTTTTCAAAGAATGTAAAATTTCGAGCACAAAACACACGTGGAAAAACATGGCTTGCATACTGACTCTGCTGATAAAACTTGTTGATGATCGCAGTTGCACCACACTTTGCAATCACAGTGGAAGTACAAATTAAACATTTTCACATCTAAATTGTCTGTATTACATGTTAAAATACACATGGTTTGCTTATTTGCGCTACTGAATTAAGTTCTGGGTTAGTAGACAGGTGTAGTGCGATTTTTGTACCACACTTTACATTCATCAAAACACACAGAAATTGGTTCTACAACATTGAAAATCGAACATGAGTACTACTGCTGATCTAAGTTAGAGCTTAAAGTGCACTTGTCAATAAGAATTACCAAGGAAAACAATGTAATTCCCACATCTAAATTCGTAAAAACTCGTTTTTAAAATGATATGAGTGAGACAAATTTGTTAAGGCTAGCTTGTGCTAACACACAGTAGAGTCTGCATGACACTTTGATCGATCAGTCCATGGGTGTACTGCCGGTCCATAGTATCCAACGGGCACAATATTTTGGCGAGCAGACAATTCGCCATCGTCTGGGGCGCTGACGAACTTGACTCCTAAGTGCAAGCTGCTGACGTATAACACTCTGGCCGCAAGCTGTTCTCTACACGGCCTGCGCTTGAGGGTGTTCATTGGCAGTCATGCAGACACTTACGTTGACATCTGTTGTAGCACCGATGTATTTGCTCTATCTGCCATGGTCGCCAGATAGTTGTGTTTCCTGCGCATCTTCTTAATTAGACCCAGCACTCGCTCCCAAACTTTTCTGAGGTTAGAGCCTCAGTCCCTTGTTGCGAATTTCGATGTTTTCTCTTATGGCACTGTCCTAGAATTTGGAAGTTTGCACTAAAATCCTGGTACGTTTGTATTCCATAGAATGACTCTCTGACAAACAGTGGTCTGCAATCACCGACTTGTTGGAGTACATTAGTTGAGTGTGCCGCTGGTATTCTGGGCATCGATCAGCGATGGTGTGCACTGTTTGTCCAATATAGCTCTTGCCACAATGGCACAGAATCTGTTATACCCTGGCCTTCCATGAACCAAGGTCATCTTTGACACTTCCCACCAATGCCTGTGTTTTATTGGGTGGACAATAATTTCTTCTGTCTCAGCAGGTTGGACTGTAGAGGAAGGTCCGGGGGATGGGAGGGACAAAGAGTGTCTATGAATTAGAGAGAGTGTGTGCCTTGTATATTAGTGTTTTTAGCACCTGATTCCTCTGTGAAGGACAGTGGCAGCTATCTGCTTGTAATTACAGATCAGTATGTTTTTTTGTGATACACACTGTGGCCCAGAGTGCCATCTGCTCTTCTCTGGACCATGACGTCCAGGAATGGCAGTCTTCCTTCTTCATTAGTATCCATAGTGAATTTGATGTTGGGATGTATGGAGTTCATATACAAGGAAGTCAAGAAGCATGTCCCTTCCGCTGGGCCAGATGACGACCATGTCATCCAAATGACAGACCGTTGATCAAAGTAGATACTGAACAGTAGTAACACACATTCTTGTGGGTAAGAAATGATGGTTGCTATGTTTTCAACTGCTAACTTTCAAAGTCACACTAACATTATAAGAAGCCATGATAGCGGCTAATTCTTATTTTGCAGGATAAAACAATTATCATCCTCTGCTTATAATGCTAAAAAGGCAAGGCACTGCTAGCTGACATAAAGAAATAGTCATTAAGAACTGAAATAATACTCCATGACCTCAAGCTGACAGTGTATGTGCCATAAGTTGAGAGGGTATGTGCTATAACTTGATAGCAGGTATGAGCTACTTTATCTTAAAACTTTATTGTGTCACCAGTATCTGAGAGTGAGTACATGCAATGGATGTCAGCTACTGGGGGTGTCAGCTATTGGTATTGTCCCGGTTTGTTACAGCAAAACTGTAACAAGTTTCCCTACACTACTGGAAACTGTAACAAATTGCCTTCTATGTTACAGCAAAAACGTAAAAATTTGTCTCATATTATAGCTGTTTCCAGTGTAACCGTTTACCAGTGTAATTGTGCTACTGTGAGTGAGTCCACACACACAAATAAGATTCCCAGGTAGTACTAATAAATAGCTCTGTATTAAAAAAGAAAAAAACAGAAAATGAAGTCATCCATAACCAGTTTGAACAAATACAGTTTCTCATCTTCCTGATTTTGTTCACAAAAGTTACTGTGTCTAGATTATTAATTCTTTGGTGGTAATCAACAACACTGAAATCATTTTAAGTTTGGTCAGACATCTATCACTGATGACAATTACAAGGCACTGTCACAAAATCAAAGTTAAGCCAGTGTATACCATCCAAGGAGCAAAGTGTCCAATTGAGGCTGAGGTCGGTGAAGGCAATGGCTATGATTGTGACAGCTGACTGTTCGTTACACTGCTGCTGTCATAATGCTCCTTGGTTGGTGCTGCGGTTGGATATGGCCACTCTGTGGCTAGACAGCCACTTGAGTACAGGCTTTGAAACTGATAGCTGCTCAGTGTTTGTGCATACATGTAATATTCAGAGTGAAGTGGTCCCATGCATGTAGTGCTGCCTACGGGTTCACAATCATTGCAGCTGGCGAAGCTGATGCTGTACATTTCTGTAGTATCTGCCAGTAACTAATTTGAAAACAGACGAGTGCGTTTTTGGTTGGCCTTGGTGCTGGTATACAATCCAGCTTTTTTTGCGAAGCACGAGGAGAAACTATTCCAATTGGCCAGTTGCATCCCTGTTGCAGGTAGACAGAGTTGTAGGATACAGCATCCCCTCCCTCCCCCCCCCCCCCCCCCCCAAGGCTAGAGATGATGTATCTATCCTGACATCATGTAGTCATGTTGTTTTGCTTGTCGCCTCTGGTGGTGGTGTCCTGTGTTCCTTGATGTCAACAACAATTGGGATGGGTGCCTCTATCACAGTCATACCACTGTTCTGCAGTCTAAGGTATTGCTGTTGATGGGGGCTCCCGCTGTTGAATTGTTGATGCTGTATCAGCTGCAGGTCTAGCTCGGTGATCACATGCTTTGTCTCTGGAAAAGAAAATATAGTGGAATCATCCATAGCGACACTTAAGTCCCTCTAGGGTTGGAGAATGTTAATGTGACTTTGGGCTGTAGTCAGATTTTGTAAGCGGTTCTCTTCTATGGGTCGCTCCACGAAGCATATTATATATGCCAGGACCCACTGACATTTATTGCTACTGAACACCATCATCCAAATGTCCTCCTGGAGCCTAAAATGATTGGGATAGTCTACTGGCTGTGAGTTTTATTGTTGACAACTTGGTGCACTAAGGGCGACCGTCAAGCTTCTCAGTTAGGCTGACATTCTCTTGAGGTGTGTACAATATACAGTGATGAATAGTTTGAAGGCATCTTCCATCTTGTACTCCTGTTGTAGATTGGTTAAATGGTTCAAATGGCTCTGAGCACTATGGGACTTAACATCTATGGTCATCAGTCCCCTAGAACTTACAATTACTTAAACCTAACTAACCTAAGGACAACACACAACACCCAGCCATCACGAGGCAGAGAAAATCCCTGACCCTGCCGGGAATCGAACCCGGGAACCCGGGCGCAGGAAGCGAGAACGCTACCGCACGACCACGAGATGCAGGCATAGATTGGTCAGTTTTGTTTTGAAAGTAGCACAAACCGTTCTGCCATGCTCTTAGAAGCAGGATGGAAGGGAGTTATTAGTGCTTCCAAGAGTGCAGTCAGTAGAAACTAAAAGCAGATTACAAAAGGATGAGGAAGAAACTAAGCTGTGCTCATTTTCAAAGGAACCATCCCAGAATTTGTCTGAAGTGATTTATGGAAATCACAAAAAACCTAAATCTGGATGGTGGGATGAGGATTTAAGCCATCGTCCAACCACTGCCAATCAATGCATGATATTGCTCGGTTCCATAGATGAAAATCGAAGACCATTCTCCATGATGATTGTAGCTAATAAATACTCCATGGAGAAGATTTGGGCCAAAGCTTGAATAGCTTGAGACACATAGAAATTTGCTGTATATTTGTATGAGGATGAGCCACTGTGTTCCAATAAATGGCCCTGCGAAGTCCAAATGAATTTATGACCATGAGTGTGTAAGTGGAGATCACTGGATGTATTTCATGGCTGGCGCTTGGTGTTGTTATCATACATGGTAATTGTCTTGGGCCACAGGTTTTGTCAAGACAACTCCCGAATCGTCGTACTGGAACAGGACCAGTACATGTTGTTGCAGGACTTTGAGAATTATTACCCTTGTCTTGCCATCTTCCCTTAAGAGGAGGAGCAGGATCCATTTACAAGTGGAGGGCTCATGTCGGTAATGCCAGTGTGCTACAATGTTCTGTCAACTGGCCACTCATGAGCGGTTTACTATACGACATCATGTAGACTGGGCTCACCAGAATTAATATGCTGATGTATTTAGTGCAAATGGGAAACTGGGCCACCAATTCAGCGGATTCCAAGTCTGTGTGAAGCCAGGCCTGTGGCACCACGTATTGACCTGCTAGAAGCTAGGAGAATACATCTGTGTTGGTAGGTTGTGTTTTGTAGCACTACTGAATGTTGTATGTATACATTGACAAAAACATGGCCCACCATTTGAGGCGTCTTGCCGTTTTCTGTGGAATACCAGTACCCATACAAAAAGGGACAGCAGTGGCTTGTGGTAGGTCAAGAGGATGAACCATTGGCAGTAGACATAACCATGGAATTTTTTGAGAGCAAAAATGGTTACCTGGCCCTCTTTCTCTATATATCTGTAGCTCTATTGCACCACCATCAGAATTTTTGAAGAAAAGGTGATATGACGTTCCAAGTCATTTACCTTGTGGGATGTAACGATTCCAAGGCCATATTCTGATATGTCTGCAGCCACTATCAGCAATTTCTTAAGATCTGAAGCTATCAGGAAGGTCGTCTGGAGGAAAACCTGCTTCGGATTTTGGAAGGCTTTTTGACGGGTGGACGCCAGTGCCACTCTATGTCTTTTTGTAGAAGGTTTTTCAAGAGCTCCGCAATGACTGCAGCATGTGGAATAAATTTGTGATAACAGATGAAATGTCTAAAAACTGGCTGTAATACCTTGGCGTCAGTGGGCACTGGCAATTTTGCATGACCTCTGGGTATTGAGGTGTTGGATGGATCCTTGAAGCACTAAAAATGTGTCTGAGTTTCCTCCAGATTCTACAATAGATCCCTTGAGACATTTAACGTGACAACAATGTCGTCCAAAGACTGCGCTGTTCCTGGGACATTTTGTGTCAACTGTTCCAGGTAGCTTTGGATTATAGTGGGTGCACTTGAAATACCAAATTGCTACAGCTCTGCCGGAATAACCCAGTTGGACTGTTGATCACTAGGATGTGTCTAACCTCTTCATCTGACAGTAATTGGCAGTAGCCTATTCAAAGGTCTATTTTAGTAAAAATGGTACCACCCACCAGTTTGGACTTGAAGTCTTCACGTTTTGATATAGGATATATGTCTACAACTGTCTGGATGTTCACTATGGACTTCAACTCACCAATAATATGCAGGAAGCTATCGATTTTTTTAACCAATGCTGTATGTGTAGCCCACAAACTGTTGCAAATTAGTAAGAGGACACCTTTGGCCTGAAGCTGTTGGAGCTCTATCCTTAGTTTGATCTGTGAGGTAATGGAATGTGCCTTACTTTGCAAAACTTTGAGACCACTAAAGGTTGCGGCGTGATGTTGACCTCATAGTTACGAACACATGTCGTCTGTACTTTGAAAATGGAAGTGTATTGTGTAAGATAGTCCTGGAGGTGCGAACTAGGCAAAGAGATCTCTATCTGATTGCTTGCGTCATGCACCTCAAGGCCTAGTCTGGCCAAAAGGGCTAGCCCTAATATGTTGGTGGTCCCTAGCATCTGAACTACCAATAATTTGGCTGTGAAGGTTCCCTCTTTATAGCAGATGCTAGAACTGAAGTGGCCCAGCACTGTAATAGTACTATTGCTGTAACGCTTTAGCTGCTTTTTAAATGGCCAAAGTGTCGCTGATCCTGGTTGCTGATACGTTCTGATGATCTTCGCTGTGGAGCCAGTATATGTCTGGAACTTGACTCATGTACTATTTATGAACACTTCCAACATCAATGTTTGGGTAAAAGTAGGGAATACTGCATGAACTAGGAGAATATCAGGTCTTGCCTCTGGAAGGTTTGGCACACTGTCAGAACTACTTCCAGGAGGTGTGTAGTGTCCATATTCGTTCAATGGCCGGAGATACAGACCTCAGCTCGATATCCTGACTTATGGCACAGTTTATACCTAGATTTCCTGAAGCAACACTGTTGACGTTGGTGGGCTGGAGGGGCATCTACCTAAAGCCTCTGGAGGTTGAGTAATGGAGTCTGGAGGAATCATTTTCTCAGAATGATGGGAGTGAGCCTGGCTCTGGCGAGAATGGCGAGTGGAAAATATGGAAACATGTTCTGTAAGGCCACTAGTGACCTTACCATTTGTTGAAATTTGTTGAACACCATAATGAGCAGAAGACATGCTGCCAGAGAGGGGTCACAATGCTTCAATAAGTCAGTTCTAAGCTTCTCATGTGGTAATGAACAAGGATCATAGAGCATATAAGTGAGTCTGAATATGAATGTTTACATTTAGGATTTGCACATTGAAATCTACAGTCTCTAGACTGGCTTTATAACTGAGTGATCCACTCGCGATGGAACTAACCACTGCTGTAATGACAACTAAAAACATATAATGAGCCGCAGTCACATGAATCTGAGAGACAAAATTGTGTGTTAACTTGTTTTTAAGTTGCCCATAAGTTAAGTCATGGAGTTACACTTCTGGATATAAATGTTGGAGCAGTCTGTACACTTCATTAAAGTAAGCAAATAAAAAAGCTCTTGTTAGGTATCATCTACTGTCCCATGGATGATGAAATGCTACTCAAGCAACAATATTCAACTTCCTTGTCAAACCTTGGAAAAGATGGTGGCATTGGCTCGAAGGCTCTGACCCTCAATCAATCCGTGAGAGACTATTGGACACTTCCAGCGTTGTGGTGATGCCAGCGCAGTCTCCAAGAGTACTTCCTGTGGCTTCTGCATATTTTGTAGCAAAAGAAATACTTAAGTGCTCACATCCCCATTGGTTGCGGCCATACCGACACAAGAAATGTTGTATTAGTACAAAGGACAAATGGCACAAAAATTCTGAGAACACACATGTGTGCACCATGTACACTGGGAATTTTTGTCAACTTAAGAGCGTTAGTACCTGATTGCCATGAACTGTGGTGACCGGGTTGAGTCCATACACACAAGTAAGATTCCGATATAGTACTAATAAATAGCTCTGAATCACAAAAAGCAGAAAATGAAGTCATCTATTGGCAATGTTCTCAGGGACGCAATTCCATAAAGTCTGAAGAAACACAGACTGTAATTTAGCAAATTTTGTTTCACTTAAGAAATTTGAAGTGGCTGTGATTATTAGTTCTTTGATGGCAACCGACAACACTGAAACTATTGTAAGTTTAGTTTGATGTCTGTCACTAATGACAATTACTAGGCATTATCACAAAATCAAAGTTCAACTGGTGCATACAATCCAAGGAGCTCGCTATCGAATTGAAATTGAAGTCAGTGGAGAGGATGGTTCTTGCTGTTACTGTTGGTGGCTTGTTGAGGTGCTGCTGCGGTGATGCTCCTTGGTATTATAACTGTACCTGTTTGTTCTGTGGCTGGACAGCCATTTAAGTACAGGTTGCACAGACTGATATGTGTTTAGTGTTCCTGCAGATACGTGATCAGCCATTGCAAGACGTCTTGTGCATTTAGCGCCACCTGTGAGGGCACAAGTACTGCAGGTGGTGAATCTGGTGTCACATGTTTCTGTAATATCTGACAGAATCTAATTTGAAAACTGACAAGTTTATTTTGATTGGCCTAGATGTTGATATGCAATTTAGACTGTGCTCTGAAACGAACAGGGTACATGAGCTACAACAATTCTCCAGTCACCCATCTATTGCTGGTATATGGAATTGTAGGATACTACAGTTACCATTTTAGATATTATTGGATGGGGCAATGATGTCCAATTGACTTACAGCTGTCATTACCCCATATGTACATTTGTCTTGACTCAGAGAAATATGAAATGCTTGCAGATTGCATCTGTCTTCATATTCACATCAGCAAGTCTAATGATACCAGCTAGACAAGTTGAGATCTGTTCAGCAAATTGCGAATTTTTCCAACATGCAAATTTAATTAGTCAGGAAGTAGAGACTTATCAAGAGTATACTATCAGTTGAAGCTGACAATGTGTGTGTGCAGTGGGTGTCAGCTACCGGGAGGGTCAGTTACTGCGGGTGTCAGCTACTAGGGATGTCACATATTGAGAGTGTTAGCTAATGGGTGTGTTATCCATTGTGAGGTGACAGTTACTGAGGCTATCAGCTACGGGGGGGGGGGGGTGTCAGTGTCAGCTACTGGGGGTGTCAACTACCAGGGGATGTCAGCTACTGGCTGTGTCATATATTGAGAGTGTTAGCTACTGGGGGTACAACCTACTTGGGGATAGGGGTGTGGTGTTTCTCCTGCTGGGGTTGCCTTTTACTGGTGTTATCAGCTACTGGAGTTGTCAGTTGCTGTAGAGGGGAGGGGGTATATAAGCTGCTTGCCCTCTATGTTTCAGAAAACTAAAGTGCCCTCTATTTCTGCTAAACTGTATCAAGTTGCATCTCATGTTACAGAAAACTGTAATAAATCACTTATGTTACAAAATGGTATCCACTGCAAGAACTTACTGTCAGATACTGAAGTCACAATTTAGTCTTAAGTTCCAGTAGCTGACACCCACTATCAAGTTATCATACCTGCACTGTCAGCATCTGGTTTTAGAATAATGTTTCGGTTCTTAATACATATTTATTGAAGTCAACTATCACTGCCTTACCTACTTAATATTATCAGATGAAGACGACAATCATTTCATACTGCAAGTTAGAATTAATATCCTAACATGGAATCCCTAGAATATTTAATTAACTTAGAAAGTGGATAGTTGAACATTCAGCAACAATGGTTTCTTACCTACTTGAATGTCTATTACTACTGTTCAGTACACTATTTGATCAAAGTGTCATGCGTCCTCCACTGTCTGATAGCAAATGCTAGCATTAACTGCAGAGGATGTTTGGCTGACTTGGGTATCATTTTACGGACAAATTTTTGACGAATTTAGAGATGGGAATAACTTTCTCTAATTTTATAAATATCCTCAGCAAGTACACTTGAAGCAGTAAGTTAGATCATGTGTGTTTTGTAATCCTGTAGAACAGTTCTTTGTCATTTGTTGAATCTACTATATGACACAAAAATGGAGCTACATCTGTCTATTGACTTATAATTCAGTAGTGCCAGTGAACAACCCATGTGTTTAATAAGTAATATGGAAAATTAGGTATTAAAATATTTAATTTTAAGGTCCATTGTGCCTGCAGGAAGTGCTGCTCAACATCTATGTTTCAGAAGTAGTGCCAATATGCATGGCGTATGTATTCTTTAATATTTCAGAATAGTTACAGTATGTTATGATAGAAGTACCATGTGTCATTTGTGCTCGAAATATTACGAGTTTTGAGATATAATACAATTTTATTTCGTTGCAAATTTCAAATTTTTATTCATAATCAAATTTCTGTAGTTACACTTGCATATTACATTAAGCAACTTTGTGTGTGTGTGTGTGTGTGTGTGTGTGTGTGTGTGTGTGTGTGTGTATGTGTGTATGTGTGTGTGTGTGTGTGTGTGTGTGTGTGTGTGTGTGTGTGTGTGTGTGTGTGTGTGTGTGTGTGTGTGTGTGTGTGTGTGTGTGTGTGTGTGTGTGTGTGTTTGCACTCACAATGGTTACTTACTGTAATAAATAATTTTATTTTGGTGACAAAATTTTGTATTTTCAAGATGTAGGCCTTTCATCACTGTCGTGTTCCATCATTATCTTTGGCTATTTCACCTCTATCTTATCCACCACCATTTTTGGTGGCATCAAAACACCATCTTCCTTCCTTCCTAGAATGGTGTTTGGTGAGTTTGTTTGTCTTTGGCTATGTTGTATGTGTTTGCATCACATATTTTATTACATTTTTGAAATTATTTTGTACTTGATAATGGGAAATAAAGTTTGTAGATGCTTCTTTTTATTTATTTATTTTGATCCATCTTTGAACAGTTTTATGCAGTTGATGTCCTCATAGGGAGTTTATATACGTTGTACAAATACGTTTTGTTGACTTAGTTACAATACATAAACTAATAATAACATAAGGCACATAAATTATACACTACAGAACAATTTCTTAATTGCACAGTACATAGAAAATAATATATAGGAGTATCAAATAAACTACCAACATACTGAAGTAAATCCAAAGTAACTTACAGTTATAAATAATTTAGTATCTCACATCATCATTAGAACAGGTTTGAAGTTCTGAAATATTGTAGAAAGCCTTTCCTATCAACCATTTTTCAGTTTTTATATTAAAGTCATTAAGTGAGACATGATGTGCCTGTATATGTAAAGTACTAAATAATTTTATGTCCTAGTATTCATAACTAGACTGTGTATTCTTTAATCTAGCTGTGAGCATATCCATGTGTTTCATTTGCCTAGTTTCATACTGGTGTACAACTTTCCTTAAGATGCAGTTGTTCAAGTTTTATTTAATGTGTATATAAAAAGTGATGAAACTGTCAATACTTTTAAAGCTTTAAAAAAAAGTGATCTGTAGGAGGTTTCAGAGTTTGTAACTCCAGAAATATCCCTGAGAGGCTTTTAGTGACAGATTAATTTTTTTTTGTTCCCTGCAGAATTACCCCCTCTGGGGGGAGGGGGGAGCCTGAAACCTCTACAGGGCGCGTCCCCAAATGGCGGATCAGGGAATGCCTCCCAGATATTGGTGATAGGAGGGAAATCAAATACCTCCCATGGACCAACAGGCAGCTACACTGTCTGACTCACAGTGAGCCACTGCAAACAGCGTCTGATCCAGAGTGGGCAGCAGGTATCGTATGTGGAAAGCAATGAGAAGCTACCACATTAATATTCCCAAGGTGCACTTGACATGACCTTCTATGTGCGAAATAAAGAAAAGGCAGACGACAGAGAGGCATGGAGGACTCTGCAGTCAAAACCTTCTGCAAGGCAGACAACCCATTGATGATGATGATGATGATGCAGAATTACCCCGTAATAGGGTAGCATATTACAGGTGGCAATGAAAGAAGGCATAGCAGGAGTTAAGTAACAGAGGTATTTTATACATGTATATAGTTTAGTCAAAAAAAAAAAAAGATGATGAATGAGAACTTCCTGCCTACATGGTCTGTGTGTTTTTCCCAAGTTAATTTGGAACCAAGGTGTACACCAAATAAGTTAACAGGTGAGCACTCAGCCTTACAGCCTGATAAACTGAAATTGATGTTCACTGTCTTTTCATAGTTGATGGATAGCTCATTGGCTTTGAACCATGTGTTAGATGGGTTAAGATACGCTTTGCTTTCCAGTTTCAGTTTGTTTATGTCTTTACCAGAGCAAATGAATGTTGTGTCATCAGCATAAAGTGCGGATTTACAGGGGATGTTACTGGGAAGATAACGCAGAAATATTATAAACAGCAAAGGACCAAGCATGGAACCCTAAGGAACACCTCGAGTTATGTCTAAGCATTGGGACTTCTTTTATTGTAAACTACAATTTGTTTCCTGTCGCTTAGATAGCAGCTTATGAGGGAGAGTTCACAGTCTCTGACTTCATAACACCAACGTTTCTCCAGTATTGTTTGGTTCACCGAGCTGAATGCCTTGCTTAGGTCAACTAGAATGGCTTCAGCAGATTACTTTGATTCAAATGAGATTTGTGTAAAAGAAACGATGTCTACAAATGCTTTCACTGTTGATAATTGTTTTCAGATAAATGTCTGCAAATATCCTGTTGTACACAGTATTCTCTTATTTTGGAAGCAATAACTAACAGTGCAACTAGATGATAATTATTTGCACATAACTTGTTGCCATTTTTATAAATAGGGACAACAACTGTCCTTTTTAGACACTCTGGAAACTGACCTCTAACATACATTCAGTTTATTAGTGTACAGGGAAGATTTGATATGAAATCCACTATTTTTTAAATCACAAAATCCGTTAAACCATAGATGTCCTCAGATTTTGAATTGCCAGAAATGTGGTCTAGATTAGGAGTGTACATTGAATTGGAAATATGCTCACCAGAAATTGTGGTAGTGGGGTTTGCTGCATTGACAAAAAAATATGGAATTTATCTGCGGTGATATTAACAGCAATTGTGTTATTTTACAATTTATATGTGTACCCAACTCTACTTTTATAATCCTACATGTGGCCTTAGATCTATTATTTGAGTTTTCAATGTAATGTTCATTTACCCTACATTT